>NC_133760.1:50091965-50413840 GCF_036562045.2 Rhinolophus sinicus
AGACGGGCGAGCCCACTCACAGGGTGATGGCAGGGCTTACGGCAGCTCCCCGTCATCTAAGTCCAGTGATCTTTTTTCCAAACATAAACTATTTTAATTGTGTATCTCTTACATACAGTACAATGTAAAGATTTAAAATCCATTGGTTTTTTTGTTGTTGTTCAAGGGTCAAAATCCATTGATTTTTGATAAAGGGCAGACAACATTAAATTGTGTAAAGAAGGGTATTTCCAACAAATGTGCTACACAGCTGGCCATACACATGAAGAGAAATGAAACTGGACTCTAACCTCACACCACATACAAAAATTAACTGGAAATAGATGAAGGGCTTAAATATAGGAGGTAAAAGTATAAATTCTCGAAAAAAACATGGAGATACATTTCTGTGACCTTCGATTAGCAATGTTTTCTTAGACTTGATAACACATACAAGCAGCAGCAACAAATAGGTAAATTGGACATCCTCCAAATTAAAAACATGTGTATCAAAAGGAGCTATCCAGAAAGTGGAGGCAGCCCATCAAATGGAAAAATATTATATACCTGACAAGAGTCTGTTATCCAGAGTAAAGAATTTCTAAAACTCATGAACAAAAAGACAACTAAAATTTGTAAATGACCTGAATAGAACCTTCTCCACATTAGACACACACATGGTCAACAGGCACAGGAAGATGTCCCACATCCTCGGTCCTGATGCAAATGCAAATTAAAGCCACAGTGTGATCCCCCTTCACATGTACCAGAATGGCCATAATGGAGAAAAATAACACAAATGGCAGCAACAATGTCGAGAAATCAGAACCCTTAAACATTCCTTCTGAAAATGTAAAATGGTGTGGCCTCGGGGTACTACAGTTTGGCATGTCCACCCCATAAAAAATTCCCATGTGTTTCAACAAATCCACTTACAGAAATAGACCCCCCCAAAAAAAATTTAAGAGCTGTTCAAACAAAAACTGATAAACTGATACATAAATCCACAGCTGCACTGTTCACAGTAGCAGAGGCCTAAACAATCCAAATGACCATCTTAATCAGCAGTGAAAAGTAAGCAATTGTGCAGCAATACCAGGATTCTTGAGATGGATGCAATTATGAACATATTTAATAATTTCTAGAAATAATATTCCCCATAGCACATACAAAAATTTTAATGTGGCAGAAGACGTCTTTACTAATACACCAATATATTTAGTTCATCTACAATAAATAGCAAAAATTGATAAATCTATCTTCAGTACTGTTTCATTATTTTCTATTTGGAAATAGTCTAGACATTCAATACATATCCATCATTAATTTAGATAACAAAACTTCAAAGATTCAACTTACCAAAGACTGGTAAAAAACCTTTTCAATGTATATATACAATATAATTATTGCTAAAAAGTTTACCTAAATATCTTTTATTGTCATTGTATCTATTTTATATATTAGTTAAAAATGAGATTTCAAAATCACTTATTACCGAAGCTGTTTTCTTGACACATTTTGTAACACAGATGACAAACTTATTTTTATAAACCCACTTAAATATATATATATTTTACGTTAATAACTTTCAAAGACATGACTATGTGATAAAACCAAACTAAAACCAGTTTTAATATCAAATATTTCACCAGATCATTTGATCCTGAAAAGCCTATGGGTTACTTTGTATTCTGTTTAATTTATATAAGCATTTAATGTATTCTACCCGATCAGATACTACAAACTAGTAACACCATCCAGAGCTACAAAACATCTTACCACAAACACAAACTGGTTTCACACTGACATTACAAATTAACAGAATTAGTAATAACTGTAGAGAACGCACGAGATGGTTTACCAAGAAAACAACTAGTTGTCACAAGAGCTCTATAACACAATTAAATGTAGAAGTGTTTCCCATTCCGGGATACATCGTCTGTACAAGGACAGTGAGGTCTAAATAGTGAGACACACCAACCAGCCTCCTTACAGCTCAGGCCAGGAAGCCAGAGGCCCCTCCACACAGAGTGCAGAGGATGCAGCCCTCCCAGAGCCAAAGGGTCACCCCCAAAGACAGAGACAGCACAGACCTTTGTCACCCAAGCGGTCGGGATGGTGGGGTGGACAGGGTGTCTCAAGTATCCCACAAAATGTGAGGCACCTCCAGCCTCAAACCCACTAATTTGTGGACCGGGATCTAGAAAGCTGGGGGGACAGATGCCCCTTATGGGCAGAGGCCCCTCTGGACACACTCCCCTGGGAGCTGGCACAGTCAGGCAGAGGTGCACTGGAAACCCGGTCTTACCCCACTGGGCACCAGGTGCAATGGAGTAAGTGCACATGGCGGATGGTGGGAACCAGAGAGGATCACCTTCCTCGGTCACAAACCCAAGCTCCCGGGACACAGCAGAAGGAAAGAAAAACCTCATGCGGTTTCTAGACAGGGACCCACACAGCAAAGTTTGTTTCCGCAGACGCCGGTCTGGAGAGAACCGCTTAACTTCACAGCCTGTGGGGCTGTCTCCAACGACAGGCTTATGGGAGCCTGTGCCCGTGTTCTGTCCCTATGGTAGTTCCTTCTTAGGACAAAGGACACGCAAGACACAGACACATGAAGAAACGAACATCTCTGGGAGAAAAGAATTAAGAAAACTCTGGAGTCTCTAGGTACAAGAAGTAGCTTCAAAAATATTTTCCTGCAAATCTTATTCAGAAAAGAAAGGACTCGCACCCCTTCTAACTTCTACCCAACGGCAGACAGAGGCCAGGAATGTAATACATGCACACCTGGAATTCACACAAGCATGAGATTTCCAAAGACAGGAGAAATCAGGTAAATATGACATTTTAGAGAAGGGTGGAATGGGCTCTTAGATTTTAGATATAAAAATGGGAGATTTACAGGTAATTCAGGAAAAGATGAACACACGTGGCAGGTCAAGTTTTGTGAGGCTCCTGCATGGAGTCTTCCTGTCTGCTGCTAAGGGTACTGGGCTCAGGTTTTCATTTGTGCTTCACAGTCTTTCAGGAGGCAGGAAAAGGGGAGCCAGGCTGGACAGGAAGGCTTGTATTGTTAAAACTGCCCCTTTTGCAATTTCTTTTCCTTTGTTTAGCTATGTGGCCTCTGGCAATTGTGGGCTGCGTTTACATTTCTGATCTGCTTGGGAGAGGACCTGGGGGAGATGCTGAGACCCTACTTTCTATCAGACTGAAAAATACAGCTTCCATTTTTGTCAAGTTTCTGATCAGGTATTAGAATCTTTAAAACCTGTTCCAACATAGCAATTCTCATACTCTTAGATCGCCATGCGGTTTTTAAAAATTTGCACATCTCTTAATTTTCCCTTCTGCCTTTTTTAAACCTAATGTTGATATTAGCATTTTTAAGACTCAACAAGCTGAAGAACTAATTCAAAAGTTAAATTTCCTTGAATTCGTTTGTATTAAACGTGTGGTCTTTCTCTAGGTTCCAATAAAACAGCTGTTTGTCATGAGAGTTTTCTTAACACATTTTCAAAATTAGCAGTTTTTCAATTCAAAGTAGCCACAGTCTGGCCACTGATTATAGGATTTTAATAGATACTCAAACCCATAAGCCTTTTTACATCTTAACCGAGGAAGCCAAAGGCTTTCTGTCCCTGTGGTATTTTCTTTTTATGACAAACGGCATAAGAGACATAGACACAGAAAAAAATGATCACTTCTAAAAGGAAAGAATCAATAAAGAAAAGCTGTGAGTCGCTACTCCCGAGAAGCTAGCTTCACAAACATTTTTCCCTGCCAATCTACTTGTAGAAGAGAGGAAAAGGACATGAGGCACTTCTACATTCTCCCAAACCCCATAAATACACCGGGAAGACTGACATGGTGAACAAAAACACTGCTTACCTCTGCAGGCAGACATCCTTGTGCTCTCAGGGGCAGCGGTTTCCAGGAGCTAGCAGTGCCCCAATAATTCTGGCAGGCTCCCAAAAACTGTGAGGGCTTAAAAAAAAATCTTTTGCTCTCATCTTATGTCTTAGCTGAGATCAGCCCCTTGTAGCATCGCAGGAAGGCATTCCAGGATGTAGGAACAATACCTCATGAAAAAAGGCAAGCAGGCCAAGGATTTACTAAACGAGAGAAAATATATTCCCAAAATTCAGGAGTGCACTGGACCAGAAGGAGTGGGACTGCACCGAACAAAGAAAATTTAGGATTATGTTTGAACGAGGGCGCGAAATATTCCAGGGAGGTGATCTCTGAGCGTTTCCAGGGCGTTCCCAGGGCGTGTCTTTCTTGTTGCCTCCTTCCCACCGGGAGGAGGGATTCCTTGTAGGAACTGTCACGGGGACACTAGAGGTAGAGATTTTTCCTGCTTGCAATGCTAATACTATTGTAATCCATCACAATTACCTGTAGCTGCACCTTGTCTTAGGAATTTTCCCTGCCTGGAATTCTGATAGGTTATAATCCCTCACAATTAGCTGCAGCTGAACCTTTTCTTCGGAATGATTGCATTTCTGTTTTCTTTGTTTCCCCTCACATCTTCCTTTCTTCCCCCTTTCTCCTTGTGACCTTGTGCTCTCTGCCTATGGTGATAACTTCTTCTAGCTCAGCTAATCATAAAATTAATAGAATCAGATGCTAAGGAGTTTACCCCAAGTTCCCCTCCTAAACCAGGTCTTCCATTTGAATCTCTTAGGCAGGAAAGAGGGAGGGTCAAAGGCTGTTTCAGAGTCTTTGTCTGGAACCCTCGAACTTTAACTCGAACTAGAACTCGAACCTGAACTCGAACCAAAACTCGAACTCGAACCCGAACTCGAACAAAAACTCGAACAAAACTCGAACCCGAACTCGAACAAAAACTCGAACCAAACTCGAACTACAACTCGAACTAAAACTCGAACTCGAACTCGAACTCGAACCAAACTCGAACCCGAACTCGAACTCGAACTCGAACCCGAACTCGAACCAAACTCGAACTCGAACTCGAACTCGAACCCGAACTCGAACCAAACTCGAACCAAACTCGAACTCGAACTTGAACCAAACTCGAACTCGAACTCGAACTCGAACCAAATTCGAACTCGAACTCGAACTCGAACTCGAACCCGAACCAAACTCGAACCAAACTCGAACTCGAACTCAAACCAAACTCGAACCAAACTCGAACTCGAACTCAAACCAAACTCGAACCAAACTCGAACTCGAACTCGAACCAAACTCGAACCCGAACTCGAACTCGAACCAAACTCGAACTCGAACTCGAACCAAACTCGAACCCTAACTCGAACTCGAACCAAACTCGAACTCGAACTCGAACCAAACTCGAACCCAAACTCGAACTCGAACTCGAACCAAACTCGAACCAAACTCGAACTCTAACTCGAACTCGAACTCGAACCCGAACCAAACTCGAACCAAACTCGAACTCGAACTCGAACCAAACTCGAACCCTAACTCGAACTCGAACCAAACTCGAACTCGAACTCGAACCAAACTCGAACTCGAACCAAACTCGAACCCGAACTCGAACTCGAACTCGAACCCGAACTCGAACCAAACTCGAACCCTAACTCGAACTCGAACCAAACTCGAACTCGAACTCGAACCAAACTCGAACTCGAACTCGAACTCGAACTCGAACTCGAACTCGAACCAAACTCGAACCAAACTCGAACTCGAACTCGAACTCGAACCAAACTCGAACCAAACTCGAACCAAACTCGAACCAAACTCGAACTCGAACTCGAACCCGAACTCGAACTCGAACTCGAACTCGAACTCGAACCCGAACTCGAACTCGAACTCGAACTCGAACTCGAACCAAACTCGAACCCGAACTCGAACTCGAACCCGAACTCGAACCCGAACTCGAACTCGAACTCGAACCCAAACTCGAACCCGAACTCGAACCCAAACTCGAACTCGAACTCGAACCCGAACCCGAACCCGAACTCGAACCCGAACTCGAACTCAAACTCGAACCTAAACTCGAACTCAAACTCGGACCCGAACTCAAACTCAAACGCGAACTCAAACTCAAACTCGAACCCGAACCCAAACTCGAACTTCGAACAAGGCAGCATAGGTAAGAGCCAGGTGAGAAGGTAGTTAATTCAGGTGTGCCAAACCGTGCGCCGGGTTTCACCTCCAGGACCCCACATTCCAGCGGGCAGCTTCCAGGGCACAGCCCTGGGTGTGACACATTGGCTCAGAAGCCTTTGGAAAGAGCTAGTCTTGACCTCCACTCAGGTGTTACTCCCAAAATGCACACGAGATGGCAGCAGAGAATAACTTTTCATGGTCACCTGCAACCAGGTGTTATTCCCCATATGTACACGAGATGGCAGCAGAGAATAACTTTTCATGATCACCTGCAACCCGGTGTTATTCCCCATATGCACACGAGATGGCAGCAGAGAGCATTTCCCTGCCCACCAGCCTTAAAATGAGAATCCAGGCCCCTGGGACTACATTCTCTTTGACATAAATCCTGTTACAGGCCCTTCACAGGCCTCAGCTCACCTACTGGTCCCATTTTACAGAAAAGGCAGAAACAATATCTCCATGCACAGGTAATTAAACGGGAGAGTGATTCTAACACAGTTCTGAGTCCAAAACCGGGACCGAAATGGGCCCACATGGGCCAGTAGAGCTTGCATACATGGGATCCTGGTCAATATTATCTACGTATTATCAGATACTTTAAAACATAAGCAAAGATCTTGAGTATTCAGACTTCTTTTGTGGTGTTTCATATTTCAATCACTCCCTACCTGTATTATCAGTTGAAGTACCTGACCAAAAGGTGTGATGTGAGAAAGCATTTAGCTTTATACCAAAAGTTTCTAGTTTTATACAAAAAGTTTTTCAGGGTGAGGCCAGGAAGCCAGAGGCCCCTCTATACGGAGTGCAGAGAATGCAGCCCCCAGAGCAGATGGTAAACAAAGACAATGAGAGAAAGCACAGACCTTCGTCACACAGGCAGTAGGGATGGTGGAGTGGACAGGGTGTCTCCGGTCTCCCACAAAATGGGAGGCACCTCCAGCCCCAAACCCACTAAATCGTGGTCCCCAGCAGATGCTGCTGGACCGGGATCTGTCCAGCACTAACGGGTAAGGAAGGCTGGGAGACAGATGCCCCTTATGGGCAGAGGCCCCTCAGGACACACTCCCCTGGGAGCTGGCACAGCCAGGCAGAGGTGCACTGGGAACCCGATCTTACCCCACTGGGCACCAGGTGCAATGGAGTAAGTGCACATGGCGGATGGTGGGAACCAGAGAGGATCACCTTCCTCGGTCACAAACCCAAGCTCCCGGGACACAGCAGTAGGAAAGAAAAACCTCATGTGGTTTCTAGACAGGGACCCACACAGCAAAGTTTGACGCCGGTCTGGAGAGAACCGCTTAACTTCACAGCCTGTGGGGCTGTCTCCAACGACAGGCTTATGGGAGCCTGTGCCCGTGTTCTGTCCCTATGGTAGTTCCTTCTTAGGACAAAGGACATGCAAGACACAGACACATGAAGAAACAAACATCTCTGGGAGAAAAGAATTAAGAAAACTCTGGAGTCTCTAGGTACAAGAAGTTGCTTCAAAAATATTTTCCTGCAAATCTTATTCAGAAAAGAAAGGACTCACACCTGTTCTAACCTCTACCCAACTGCAGACAGAGGCCAGGAATTGTAATACATGCGCACCTGGAATTCCAAAGACGGGACAAATCAGGTAAATATGACATTTAGACAAGGGTGGGAATAGGCTCTTAGATTTTAGATATAAAAATGGGAGATTTACAGGTAATTCAGGAAAAGATGAACACACGTGGCAGGTCAAGTTTTCTGAGGCTCCTGCATGGAGTCTTCCTGTCTTTCTTTCAGGGAGGCAGGAAAGGCCAGGCTGCATAGGAAGGCTTGTATTGTTTGTTAAAACTGCCCCTTAATTTCTTTTTTTTCCTTTAGCTATGTATGTGGCCTCAATTGTGGGCTGCGTTTACATTTCTGATCTGCTTGGGAGAGAGAGGGGGGGGGGAGATGCTGAGACCCTACTATCAGACAGAAAAAAAATACAGCTTCCATTTTTGTCAAGTTTCTGATCAGGTATTAGAATCTTTAAAACCTGTTCCAACATAGCAATTTCACTCTTCTTAGATCGCCATGTTTTTTAAAAATTTGCACATCTCTTATTTTTCTTTTGCCTTTTTTTAAACCTAATGTTGATATTATTTTTTTAAGACTCAACAAGCTGAAGAACTAATTCAAAAGTTAAATTTCCTTGAATTCGTTTGTATTAAACGTGTGGTCTTTCTCTAGGTTCCAAAAAAACAGCTGTTTGTCATGAGAGTTTTCTTAACACATTTTCAAAATTAGCAGTTTTTTCAATTCAAAGTAGCCACAGTCTGGCCACTGATTATAGATTTTTAATAGATACTCAAACCCATAAGCTTTTTACATCTTAACCGAGGAAGCCAAAGGCTTTCTGTCCCTGTGGTATTTTCTTTTTATGACAAACGGCATAAGAGACATAGACACAGAAAAAATGATCACTTCTAAAAGGAAAGAATCAATAAAGAAAAGCTGTGAGTCGCTACTCCCGAGAAGCTAGCTTCACAAACATTTTTCCTGCCAATCTACTTGTAGAAGAGAGGAAAAGGACATGAGGCACTTCTACATTCTCCCAAACCCCATAAATACACCGGGAAGACTGACATGGTGAACAAAAACACTGCTTACCTCTGCAGGCAGACATCCTTGTGCTCTCAGGGGCAGCGGTTTCCAGGAGCTAGCAGTGCCCCAATAATTCTGGCAGGCTCCCAAAAACTGTGAGGGCTTAAAAAAATTCTTTTGCTCTCATCTTATGTCTTAGCTGAGATCAGCCCCTTGTATCATCGCAGGAAGGCAATCCAGGATGTAGGAACAATACCTCATGAAAAAAGGCAAGCAGGCCAAGGATTTACTAAACGAGAGAAAATATATTCCCAAAATTCAGGAGTGCACTGGACCAGAAGGAGTGGGACTGCACCGAACAAAGAAAATTTAGGATTATGTTTGAACGAGGGCGCGAAATATTCCAGGGAGGTGATCTCTGAGCGTTTCCAGGTTCCCAGGGCGTGTCTTTCTTGTTGCCTCCTTCCCACCGGGAGGAGGGATTCCTTGTAGGAACTGTCACGGGGACACAAGAGGTAGAGATTTTTCCTGCTTGCAATGCTAATACTATTGTAATCCCTCACAATTAGCTGTAGCTGCACCTTTTGTTCGGCATGATTGCATTTCTGTTTTCTTTGTTTCCCCTCACATCTTCCTTTCTTCCCCCTTTCTCCTTGTGACCTTGTGCTCTCTGCCTATGGTGATAACTTCTTCTAGCTCAACTAATCATAAAATTAATACAATCAGATTAAGATAAAATCGAATTTTTATATATGCACATGGGGAATTCCCATACATGTAAAAATTCCAAAGGCAGCGAGGTAAGATTGGGTACTTTGCAGGTAATTTAGGAAGACTGGCACACTCATGGAAGGTAAATTGTTAGGCTATCTAGAAAATAATGCTACACAGGGGAAGGGTGGTCAACAGGCTATACTGGGCATCTTCCCTCCTTATGCTAAGGAGTTTACCCCAAGTTCCCCTCCTAAACCAGGTCTTCCATTTGAATCTCTTAGGCAGGAAAGAGGGAAGGTCAAAGGCTGTTTCAGAGTCTTTTGTCTCGAACCCTCGAACTCTAACCGGAACTAGAACTCGAACCCGAACTCGAACATGAACTCGAACCCGAACTCAAACTCGAACTCAAACTCGAACCAAACTCGAACCGAACTCGAACTCGAACCAAACTCGAACTCGAACTCGAACCAAACTCGAACCCTAACTCGAACTCGAACCAAAACTCGAACCACACTCGAACTCGAACTCGAACCAAACTCGAACCCGAACTCGAACTCGAACCAAACTCGAACTCGAACTCGAACCAAACTCGAACCCTAACTCGAACTCGAACCAAACTCGAACTCGAACTCAAACTCGAACTCGAACTCGAACCAAACTCGAACTCGAACTCGAACTCGAACCAAACTCGAACCAAACTCGAACCCGAACCCGAACTCGAACTCGAACTCGAACCAAACTCGAACCCGAACTCAAACTCGAACTCGAACTCAAACATCGAACTCAAACTCGAACCACTCCAAACTCGAACTCGAACTCAAAGAAACTCGAACCAAACTCGAACCCGAACCCGAACTCGAACTCGAACTCGAACCAAACTCGAACCCGAACTCAAACTCGAACTCGAACTCGAACCAAACTCGAACCAAACTCGAACCCGAACTCGAACCAAACTCGAACCCGAACTCGAACTCGAACCAAACTCGAACCAAACTCGAACTCGAACTCGAACTCGAACCAAACTCGAACTCGAACTCGAACTCGAACCAAACTCGAACCCAAACTCGAACACAAACTCGAACTCAAACTCGAACCAAACTCGAACCAAACTCGAACCCGAACCCGAACTCGAACTCGAACTCGAACCAAACTCGAACCCGAACTCGAACCCGAACTCGAACCCTAACTCGAACCAAAACTCGAATCAAACTCGAACTCGAACTCGAACCAAACTCGAACCCTAACTCGAACTCGAACCAAAACTCGAACCAAACTCGAACTCGAACCCTAACCCTAACTCGAACTCGAACTCGAACCAAACTCGAACTCGAACTCGAACCAAACTCGAACCCGAACTCGAACTCGAACCAAACTCGAACCCTAACTCGAACTCGAACCAAACTCGAACCCTAACTCGAACTCGAACCAAACTCGAACTCGAACCCTAACTCGAACTCGAACCAAACTCGAACCCGAACTCGAAGTCGAACCCTAACTCGAACTCGAACTCGAACCAAACTCGAACTCGAACTCGAACCAAACTCGAACCCGAACTCGAACTCGAACCAAACTCGAACCAAACTCGAACCCGAACTCGAACTCGAACTCGAACCAAACTCGAACCAGAACTCGAACTCGAACTCAAACCAAACTCGAACCCGAACTCGAACTCGAACTCGAACCCGAACTCAAACTCGAACCAAACTCGAACCAAAGTCGAAATCGAACTCGAACCCTAACTCAAACTCGAACCAAACTCAAACCCGAACTCGAACTCGAACTCGAACCAAACTCGAACCCGAACTCGAACCCGAACTCGAACTCGAACCAAACTCGAACCCGAACTCGAACTCGAACCAAACTCGAACTCGAACCCAAACTCGAACTCGAACAAACTCGAACCCGAACTCGAACTGGAACTCGAACCAAACTCGAACTCGAACTCAAACTCGAACCAGAACTCGAACTCGAACCCGAACTCGAACTCGAACTCGAACCAAACTCGAACCCGAACTCGAACTTGAACCAAACTCGAACCCAAACTCGAACTCGAACTCGAACCAAACTTGAACCCAAACTCGAACTCGAACTCGAACCAAACTCGAACCCGAACTCGAACTCGAACCAAACTCGAACCCGAACTCGAACCCGAACTCGAACCCGAACGCGAACCCGAACTGAACTCGAACTCGAACATGAACTCGACCCCGAACTCGAACCTGTACTCGAACTCGAACCCGAACTCGACCCCGAACCCGAACTTGAACTCAAAGCCAAACTCGAACCCGAACTCGGACCTGAACCTGAAACCGAACTCGAACTCGAACCCGCACTCGACACCTAACCCGAACTCAAACACGAACCCGAACCCTTGAATTCGAACCCGAACCCGAACTCGAACCCTCGAAACTGAACCCACACCCTCGAAGACTAACCAAAATTTATAAACCCGAACCCAGAACCCTTCAACCTGAACCCCCTTCCTATTAACTTCGAACCCAAAAAAAGCTGAAAGCCAGAAACTTAAACACAATCCCGAAACCCAAACCCCTAACCTCAAGCCTCTGGACTCTGTACTCCAAAATCTGAATCCAAATGTGAACCCTGAACCCAAACCTGAAGGCCAAACACCAAAACTGAGTCCGGAACCCCTGAAACCCGAAAATCAGTACCCAAAACCCGAACACAAACGAACCCTGAAACCGAATCCCAACACCATAAACACTATAACCCGAACCCTGTACACTAAACCCCAAAATCTTCTACCCGGAAACTCACAACAGAACAAGAAACATGAAACCAAACCAAATCCCTAACACCAAACACAAAGCCCTAAACCTCAACCACAAACCCCTGAACCCGAAAACCCGAAGCCTGAACACTGAAAAAACGTTACCCCAAAACCAGAGCCAAAACACAATCCCTAAACAGAGACTGAAACCGAAATCTCTATACCCTAACCCTGAGCCCGTGAACCCCAAAATCATGTATCCAGAAACTCAAATCAGAACAAGATCACCGAAACCAAACCCAAACCTCTAAACATAATCCAGGAACCATGAACACCAAAACCTCTACCCCGAACCCCAAAGACCTGTACCCCAAAACAGGACACAAACACAAACCCCAAAATTAAACCTCAAAATGGAACACCGAACCCCAAAACCCACAACCCCAAACCCTGAACCCCTATACCATAAACCTCATACCCAAACAGCATCCCCAACCCAACCCCAAACCCTGAAACCAAACCCAAACGCTGATACCTTAACCCGAAGTTGGAATCCCTGAACCCCAACAACTGAACCCCAAACACCGACACACACGTGGACCCAAACGGGAACCTGAACCCTGAAACCAAACCTCAAAACCAAACACGAAACAAAAGAACAAGAAAAAAAATGAGAGAAAAAAACTCATAGACACAGACAATAGTTTACTGGTTACCAGAGGGTAAGGGGGAGGGGGGAGATGAAGGTAAGGGGAATCAAATATATGGTGATGGAAGGAGAACTGACTCTGGGTGGTGAACACACAGTGGGATTTATAGATGATGTAATACAGAATTGTACACCTGAAATCTATGTAATTTTACTAACAATTGTCACCCCCAATAAATTTTTAAAAACTCAAAAAAACAAAAAACAAACACGAACCCTAACCCTAAACCCAACATCTAAACCTACCCCTGAACTGTAAACTTTAACCCTAACCCTAACCTTAAACATAAACCGTAAACTTTCACCCTATCCCTAACCTTAATCTCCCGAGATAGGAGCTCAAGAGCCCTGCGTGAGACCCACGGACCATATTCATGCGAGAGCCAGGAGAGCGAGAGACGCCAGGATGTTTACCCGCGACTGGAGGTGCAGTTTGTTTTGAGAGCTTTGCTTAGCTCGGTGTTTGCCGTGGAGACACTGCTGCTCTGGGGACGGCATCGACTGCTTTCTGTACCTGCTACTCTCAGACTCTCAGTGTTTCCTAGAGAAACACTGGACAAGGGAAGAGAAGGTAAGGAGGAGCTTGCTGTACCGCTGAGTCCCTGAAGGGGGATGTTGAGCCCCGGCGGACAGAGTGGAGGCAGGCCTGGTGTGGAACCAGGGCTGGTGTTTGTTATGTGAAGCGAGATGGGGTTTAGGGTCATTGTTCTACGAGCGGCTGTTTATTGTTTTCACTGCCATTCGTGTAGGTTTCATTTTAAGCTCCATTTTGCTTCCTTGATGTATGTGGTTTATGTCAATTCCACTGTGTTGCTTATGATTTTTTGTCTTTTCTCGAGTGGCCTGGATAAGTCCATTAAAAGTCCTGCTGTGTCTGCTGACACATTTCTAGTTACTCACGTCACCTGAGGCCCGACTGCTGATGTAGTCTTCACACATTGCCTTTTAATAACACGGTGATTGCAACAAGGGTGAACAGCTTCACCTCCTTGAGTGAACTTGGATATGCATAGGGCTTGGACTCTATGAAATGCATGTCTTTCTGCTGTCGTGGTCTGGTTTTGACATTGTTGTGTAGAATTGTAATTTACTTTCCGTTCATTTCAAACGTGAAAACTTTCAGTAGCATTACAGGTACTATGTCTGCACGCAAATTATGCAGATGCATAAAAAAAGGTTTATTTGGGGGACAAGGGAGAATTCCCACCCAGGACATGCAGCCATGGACAGCCGTGCTGCCAGTCCCCAGCAGAAAAGGGGAGATTCTTTTCAGGAAGGAATTTGGAGAGCTGTGATAACCAAGGGGCTCTTCCTGTAGGGCTTTGCCTTCCATGTAGCAGTGAGAGCGCCCCCTACAGGACCTCTCCATTCCAGTCTTGGGCAAGGGTCTTTTTTTTTTTTACACAGGCAATCTTTTTTTGCTGTATTATGTTACAATCCGTTGGTCTGATTTGCACTTTAAATCGTTCTTTCGTGCATGATTTTGTAACATTATGCACTGGTTATTTCAAAAAACTATGGGTTCAGTGACCTATGCAGATCTCACGAATGTTAACACATTTCATTTTACATCAAATCATATTCATCACTATCATCAGTCTTAAGTACTTGGAAGCTCTGACATTCACAGTGGCAGATACAACTTTTCCAAAATTCTATTTTTCATTTGAAGCTGTTTTATATAGCCAAGAAATGCTGTTATTTATTTTGCATGAATTTTGTTTCATGCAAAGTTGAGCTTCCAAATCTAATGATCACACAAGTGCTCTTTCTGGAGACAATTTAAATACAAATTGTGGAATATTTGTTACATAGATATAAGACAGGTAATCAAAAGTTGAGATCAAATAAAATTATTTTTTAATGCTCCATTAAGGACATTCTGAAGTGAAATGTCACATTTCTTAAAACTGTGAATGTGGTCATGAAGAATAATAACATAGCTACTAATTAATCAACTCTAGTACCATTTGCTTGATGCATAATGAGTGGCAATAGTTTTACCGACTATAGCTTTTGCAAATCCAGGGAAATAATGCAAATAATCGCTGCAAATCCAACAAATGTCTTAAATTTGGGATTATCAGTGATAACTGTAAAATTCTCTCAACTTTTCTGTCTGTGTGAAATTTTTCATAACAACACATTGGGGGAGAAATATAGTAGACAGCAGGACAGATGTGGACTATGATCTATTGTTTGCCAACTCCTGGTGAATTACGCTAGGCAAATACATCACTGTCTCGTTCTTACAGCGTTACGGTGAGCCGTGACAAGTAGTAGGTCAAAACACTTTTTATTGTTCTTCAAAGTGGTCTCGGTTATTTTCATTCCTTTGGTCTTGCATGCACATGTTAGACTCTGATTACCCACTTCCACATATACCACCCTTTATGTATATTGTGGTTTGTCTGTTAGGATGTATCTCCATGTGCCAAGCGCGGTGTCTTCATTATCCAAGGACTATCCTCTCCCCTTCCTCTTTGCTAAAAGATGACTATGTCTTTACTTATTTTATACTTCTCACAGACCATCCTCGTTTCGTTACATTTATCTAAGTGTCTCACGTTTTTGTATCACCCAGAAAGCACAGCTCATGGTGGAAGTAAGGTTCGGTGCATTAGGAAAAGGTCTGACCTGAAGCCCAGAATGACTGCTGCTTTTACTGTAACCAAAGCAACTGGGAAACCAGGGGCTCACAAGGCGGTGGATCAGCCCAGGAATGTTAACAGTGTAAGGGGAGGTATTTCCAAAATTACAATATTTCCAAAAGCCACACATATGACTTGTGCCAAGTAAGGCCAAGTCCCAGACATGCTGACCTCTCAAAGTTGGGGCTCAGTGCTACTCCTGTGAACGCAGCACAGCAGCCGGAGGGAGGGGAGGGCAGCAGGAGGCTGTCTTAGGTCTGGGTCAGATTTTGCTTCCAGAAAAGCATCTTGGGTACCAGTGGGCCCAGAGGGGCTGGTGATGCGTCTGCACATGCAGTGGCTGAATGAACTCAACCAAGGATTGTCGCACACACAAGCCACCACCAAACACTGATGACCACAGACCAGCAGCAGGGTTGTGCCACATGGGTCGTGAGACCTTAGTTTCTGTGAATTAAATCCCGTACTCAGGGAGAGAAGGACTAGAATCCAGGCCTTCTGAAAACCAGAATAGCCAGTAGTCTCATTGGAACTCGTGGGAACTCATATATGTTACATATGAGAGAGAACAAGCTCCTGGGTTGACCTGATTGTTTCCCACGAAAGAATACTACTGGGGGGGGGGCCTGGTTGGGCCCAAAGTCCAACCCCTCCTCTGATCACCAGCCTACTCTCTTGTCAGTCACGGGGGGAAAAAATCTTTTTAGTTACTTAGCCCAGAGTGGCTCCTTTTCTAATTGTCACTTCTTCATGTGAGACTGCAGGAGTTCTGAGAGAGGGAACTCCAGCATTAGGCCTCTGGAATAGGTGTCATTAATAGTTCTGATGATGACACTTAAAACTCACATGAGTGAACATATTAAAAATAATGGTGAAACCTCTTTAAATAAAGTTTTACTTGAGACTTATTGCTATTAGACAAGACTAATATTTATACTCATATTTTTCCACCTATTGAGCAGATAGGTTATTGGATAGTGGAATTGGAATAGAAACATACTGAGAAAATTGTGTGTATGCATTGTTCTCATTTCTCGACTGGTAATTCAAACTTTGAGTCTAATCTCCTTCCAGGCATCATCTCAGAAAAACGTGGTCAGAGCAGGAAAAAATGCTTACAGACCCAGTTATGCAGAAACTCTACAGCTAGGAGTGCACTCTGAGGAACTGATATTAAATGTGTGGACAGTGTTAGAATATTCATTGCAGAGAAATAGTTGAAGTCAACATAGATTTAACGGGAGGAAGTCTATAAATACGACATATACATGAGATGGCATATACGCAACCATTTACAATCACGTGTACACAGAATATTTATGCAGTGGGAAACAATCTTGATGTATGTGGAATTTCTTATAAATGTACTAGTGGTCTTGGATAAATTTCAAAGAACACAACACCTACCACGACAAAATCACAAACAAATAGAAAATCTGAATAGACCTGTAACAAATAAGGAGATTGAATCCGTAATCAGAAATCAAATAGAGTAGTACATACAGAAAGGGCTTTGGGAAATGGGGAGAGGTCTACAAACATAAGATTTTATTGCAGAACACTTAGCAGAATTGTGTCTATAGGTATACTCAAATTACTTAATGTCTGAATGACTAAATAAGTCTTTTCAACATATGATTGGTAGAAAAGGGAATGGTGAAGATGCTGAGGAGTCGCCCTCCCAATATCACAGGGGCTCCTGTGCCGGTTCATGCTCTTCTAAGTTTGCGGCACTTCAGTGTGTGAGCAACTTGGGGAAATAGGAATTTAATTTTTAAATGACCAGAATGGAACCTTCTTCATATTAGACACAAAAATGGTCAACAGGCACACTAAAATGTTAAACATCATAAGTCATTATGCAAATACAAATTAAAACCACAATATGAAACCCTTTCACATGAAACAGAATGGCTATAATTAAGAAAAATAAAACAAATTGCAGCAACTATGTGGAGAAATTAGAACACTTAAATATTCCTTCTGAACATGCAAAATGGTGGCCTGAGTGCACTATAGTTGGGAATTTCTAAGCCATAAAAAGAATTCCCATGTGGTACAACAAATCCACTTCTAGAAATAGACCCCCCAAAATTGAAAACAGATGTTCAAACACTGATACATGAATCCACAGCAGCACTGTTCACAGCAGCAGAGGCCTAAACAATCCAAATGTCCATCTTAATCAACAGTGAAAACTAAGTAAATAATTGTGTAGCTATACCAGGATTCTTTAGATTGATATAATTATGAACGTATTAATAATTTCTAGAAACATGTATCCCCATAACACACACACAAATTTTAATGTACCACATGGCATGTTTACTAATACACCAATGTATTTGGTTCCTCTACAATAAATACCCAAAAAGTTGATAAATCTATCTTCAGTAATCAGTGTTTCATTATTTTCTCCTATTTGGAATAGTCTAGACATTAAATACATATCCATCATTAATTTAGATAACAAAACTGTTAAGTTTCAAATTACCAAAGACACGTAGAAAACCTTTTCAATGCTTACGTACAATATAATTATAGCTGAAAAGTTTACATAAATATCTTTTATTTTCATTGTATCTATCGTACATATTAGTTAAAAATTAGAGATGTCAAAATCAATTATTACCGAAGCTATTTTCTGGACACATTTTGTAACACAGATAACAAACTTATTTTTAGAAACCCAGTTAAAATATATATATTTTATGTTAATGACTTTCACAGATACGACTATGTGATAAACACAAACTAAAACCAGCTTTAATATCAAATATTTCACCACATCATCTGATCCTGAAAAGCACTTGGGTCAGTTTGTATTTTATTACTTAATTTATGTAAGCATTTAATTTCTTCAAACCGATCAAATATTACACTAGTAACACCATCCACAGATACAAAACATCTTACCACACACAAACTGGTTTCACACAGGGATCACAAATTAACAGAATTAGTAATAACTTTAGAGAACGCCCAAGATGGTTTACCAAGAGAACAGACAGTAGTCACAAGAGCTCTCTGTAACACAATTTAAATGTAGAACTTTTTCCCATTCCAGGATCCATTGTCTGTCCCTGGACAGTGGGGACTAAATAGTGAGACACCAACCAGCCTCCTTACAGCTCTGGCCAGGAAGCCAGAGGCCCCTCCACACAGAATACAGAGGAAGCAGCCCTCCCAGAGCCAAAGGGTCACCCCCAAAGACAGTCAGAGAAAGCACAGAACTTCGTCACCCAGGAGGTCAGGATGGAGGCGTGGACAGGGTGTCTCCGGTCTCCCACAAAATGGGAGGCACCTCCAGCCCCAAACCCACTAAATCGTGGCCCCAGCAGGTGCTACTAGACTGGGATGTGTCCAGCACTAAGGGGTACAGAAGGCTGGGGGACAGATGCCCCTTATGGGCAGAGGCCCCTCAGGACACACTCCCCTGGGAGCTGGCACAGCCAGGCAGAGGCGCACCAGAAACCCCAGCTTCTCCCCCTGGCCACCAGGCCCAATGGAGTAAGTGCACCTGGCCGATGGTGGGGACCAGAGGATTACCTTCCTTGGTCACAAAGCCAAGCTCCCGGGACACAGAAGGAGAAGGAAAGAAAAACCTCAAGCGGTTTTTAGACGGGGACCCACAGCAAAGTTTGTATCCGCAGACGCCGGTCTGGACAGAACCGCTTAACTCCCCAGCCTGTGGGGCCGGCTCCAACGACAGGCTTACGGGAGCCTGTGCCTGTGTTCTGTCCCCATGGTAGTTCCTTCTTAGGACAAACGACATGCAAGACACAGACACAGGAAAAAACAAACAACTCTGGGAGGAAAGAATATAGAAAACTCTAGAGTTTCTCGGTGCAAGAAGTTAGCTGCACAAATAATTTTTTCTGCCGATCTAAATTCAGAAAAGAGAAAAAAGCCTCGCACCCCTTCTAACTTCTACCCAACCCCACAGACAGAGACCAGATATTATGATACATGCGCACCTAGAATTCACATCACCATGAAATGTCCAAATACAGCGAGGAGAAATCAGGTAAATATGACATTTAGACAAGGGTGGGAGTGGACTCTTAGATTTTAGATGTAAAAATGGGAGATTTACAGGTAATTCAGGAAAAGCTGAACACACGTGGCAGGTAAAGTTTTGTGAGGCTCCTGCATGGAGTCTTCCTGTCTACTGCTAAGGGGATTGTGCTCAGGGTTTTATTTGTGCTTCACAGTCTTTAAGGAGGCTGGAAAAGGAGCCGGGCTGGAAGAGGGAGGCTTGTATTCTGTTTTCTTTGTTTCCTCTCACATCTTCCTTCCTTTCCTCCCCCCTCTCCCTGTGGCCCTGTGCTCTCTGCATATGGTAATAAGTTTTTCTACCTCAGCTAATCATAAAATTAATAGAATCAGATTAACGTAAAATAGAATTTTAACACATGCGCATGGGGAATTCACATACGTGTAAAAATTCCAAAGGCAGCGAGTTCAGATTGGGTGCTTGGCAGGTAATTTAGGGAGAGTGGCACACTCTCAGGAGGTAAATTGTTGTTAGGAAACCCAGAAAATAATGGGACATGGTGGAAGGGTGGTCAGCAGGCTCCACTGGGCGTCTTCCCTCCTTATGCTAAGGAGTTTATGCCAAAGTTCCCTCCCTAAACCAGGTCTTTCCATCTGAATCTTTTAGGCAGGAAAGGGGGAGGGTCAAAGGCTGTTTCTGAGTCTTTTGTTCCGTAACAACCAGCTTAAAGTCAACGTGCCCAAAGGCAAACTTTGGTTGTCTTCATTCCCACCTTTGTAACTTTAATAAAACTTTCACATCCAGAAGTTAAATTGGTACATTGTTCCATATTTCATTAATCTAATCATTCAATCCTGAGAGTAAGTTAGTTTAGTTAAATTGTTGGATCTTATTTCGTGATGCAGTGATGTAAATACATTTCCAAATTTCACCTTTTATTTACTACCTGATGACTTGCTTGGGTGGGGGGAAGGAACAAACTGTCTTCTACCCTCAAGGTTCTTTTGGCTGTTCTAATAAAAAATTAGATGTGATTAGCCAAGAGAAAACAAGCAGATTTAATACATACACATCAGAAGCCTGCACACAGGAGAGAGTCAGAGACCCCACATAAAGGAGAGGTAGGGAGCTAAGACATGCTCAAGCTAGGGATGAAGTAAGGTCTCCCTTGGGGGCTTGAAAGGGTCACTGCAGAGTGATGACAAGAATAGATGTTTCTTGAATTTCTTGAACCTAGTCAGACAGATGTTGACAGAGACTGAAGGAGGTCAGACAGGGACAGAAATAGACAAAGAATGTAGGGTGTGGGGTGCTGAGCTGCCACCAGCCCAAGGTTACTGACTGTGTGTGTGGGCTATGTGTTTGGGATCCCTCGGGGTGTCCTTGGCTGGCTCTGCACTGTTTTCCCAGGTCTTCCATATAAGCCCGTAGATCCCCAAGGACTGGAGTATCCACACCAGGCCAGCACTCTGGACCTCAGGGTGGACCCACCCTTAGAGAAGACACCTTATGGCAGGGAAAAGCTGAGGGACTCTACCCCAATCCACCGACAGTTCCAGCTACCACAGCTGTGCAGGGCAGTGGCTCTTCCAGCAAAGCTGCCCCAAGAGCTTGGTGTTCAGCTCCCCCTGCAAATGCTGCACCAGGAGTGGAGGCCCCAAGGCCCCTTCAGCCCCAGCGCCCAGGCCAGAGCCTGGGATCCCACCACAGCCTGCCACCCAGCTCTCCCTGGGGGCTGCAGTCTGGCCCCTGCAGGCCTCACCGTGGTCTTTCTGTGCCCAGGCTTTCGGCTCTCAGACCTTTTGGTCTGGTCCTCCTGGGCTGCCTCTTTTACGTACAAATTAAATGTTTAGTTTGCACCGCACTTCCCCAAGATGTGGTGTCTTACAGAGGCTCTCTAAGCAGGGTTTTAATTTTAAAATGGCTTTCGGGAAGGTCGGGAGGTAAGAGGGGAGAGTGACATAAGGCAGCATAGGTAAGAGCCAGGTGAGAAGGTAGTTACCTCAGGTGTGCCAAACCGTGCACCGGGTTTCACCTCCAGGACCACACATTCCAGTGGGCAGCTTCCAGGGCACAGCCCTGGCTGTGACACATTGGCTCAGAAGCCTTTGGAAAGAGCTTATGTTGACCTCCACTCAGGTGTTACTCCCAAAATGCACACCAGATGGCAGCAGAGAATAACTTTTCATGGTCACCTGCAACCAGGTGTTATTCCCCATATGCACACGAGATGGCAGCAGAGAATAACTTTTCATGGTTACCTGCAACCCAGTGTTATTCCCCATATGCACACGAGATGGCAGCAGAGAATAACTTTTCATGGTTACCTGCAACCCAGTGTTATTCCCCATATGCACACGAGATGGCAGCAGAGAGCATTTCCCTGCCCACCGCCCTTAAAATGAGAATCCAGGCCCCGGGACTACATTCTCTTTTAGATAAACCCAGTTACAGGCCCTTCACAGGCCTCAGCTCACCTACTGGTCCCATTTTACAGAAAAGGCAGAAACAATTAATATCTCCATGCACAGGTAATGAAACGGGAGAGTGATTCTAACAGTTCTGAGTCCAAAACCAGGACCAAAATGGGCCCACATGGGCCAGTAAAGCTTGCACACACAGGGTCCTGGACAAACAAAGAGTGATTCAAATAGTCCTTGCAGCGTTGGGTGGAGTCATGGTCATTCTATTGAGGAAAATCTGCAGATAACTAATGGTCCACCTTGCCTTGCACTCACCCAGGCAGGTTTTGGGGTGGGACCAGGGCAGGCAGCTGGGGACAGGACGGGAAGGGAGGTGGTGGCCTGGCCCTTCGCAGGACAAGTAGCATCTGATCCCTGTGACAACGACTCCCCCACAGCTATGTGATGCCTGAGCTGAGCTAGGCCCTTTTAAAATCTCTTCTTCCGCAGCCCAGAGCAAGGCTCTGCTTCTCCCCATCTTCCCTTCCTCTGAGGTCACAACTGACAGGAGCTTCAAGGCTGCTCAGACTGGAGTCTGGGGTGACACTTTCCTTATGGAGGGTGCCTGAGCCTCAGACAGGCGCAGAGCTGGCTTCCGTCCCCTCCAAGTACAAGCTGTGTGACTTCAGGCAAAGACATGGAAAGTCCGTCTCCTCACCTGTCAGGTGGGGATAACCGCTCCCTCTCAGGTGGCTGTGAGATCAGTGAGGTGAGGCAGGTCGGCTCCTGCCCCACACGTGATGGGCCCTCACTCCCCCTCCCTCTTCCCTTCTCAGTCCTTTCTCTACCTCTATGGGCTGGAAGGATCAAGAGTTTAGCAAATAGTCTCCTGGTGGCAGAATGAGCTCTCCTGTTGGTGTCCACACAGCCACAGTGCCCTGAGTGCGGACTCTGGCATCTGTGCCAGCTTCATCCACAGGGCAGCGCTCACCACAGCCCCTCCCTGCTCTTCTCACCCCTGCTCATCTCCAAATTCAGGGCCCTTGTCTCAGCTCAGGCCAGAGCGCCTCTCACAGCTCTTCTCACTGGTCTCCCTGCTTCCCGTCCCTCTCTCGTCCAGTGCAACCTCCACACTGTGACCAGCTAGATCTTTCTAAGTTAAGGATCTGATCCTGTCATTTCCTTTGCCTACAACTACCAACAGCTTCACTTGAGCTAGAGAGTAAAGCCTCTATCATCAGCACAGTGTTGAGACTTTATCAGGCCTCATGTTCTTCTCCTGGTCTCATTTCCTATCATAACACCCCAATTCACTCACCAGGTACCCCAGCTGTCAGCATTAACCTGTCTGGTGTCGGCTTTAACAGCTAGAGGTGCCAGCACTGAGACCGAGCCTGAGTGCAGGAACCTGAATAAAATACAGACTTTGGTGAACAATAATGCATCAGAATTTGTTCGCTGAGTGTAACAATTCTGGAAGGAGAGGAGGAAGTAAAACTAAAATAAAATAAACCTATTGCATCGAAATGGATGATTGCCATTAACAAAATGGACCCTAAAATAAGGCAAATAATAACCAATTAGCCATCCAAGACCTCTTCTTCCCGTTTATTCTAATCACATTGCTCTGCAGTTCACACTCCGGGGACAGGGAAGGAACGGGAACAGAGCAGTTCGGAAGTTCCCCTGAGATCGGTCCCCATCCTGTGTCCTCATCTTCCCCATCCAGGGACCTCGATTCTGATATGTCAGGCAGGACCGGAAGCAGGTGAGAGGCGTTCCCTGGAAGCTGAGGTGCTGGACTGGGGCCAAAGAACAGATGCTGGGTCAGGAAAGCAACGGATTCCACATGGCTGAGTCCTAACCCTAACCCCACCTAAAACCTAACCTTTAAAACCTAAACACTAAACCTAAATCTAGCCTAAATATAAACCTAAATTTAGCCCTAAGCCTAAATCTAAACCTTAACGTAAACTGTGAAACCTTACAACCATAAACATCACTATAACCATCACTATAAACCATAACCTAAACCCTCACCATAATACTAAACTATCTCCAGAAACCACAAACTAGGAACCATACCTGTAAACCATAACTGTAACCATAAACTATAACCAAAAACACATAGCCATGAACCATAAACGTAATCCATAATCAATCCCATAAACCATATAACACACATGTAGCCATAAACAATACACATAAACCATAACCAAACTATAACCCATAATCTTAACCTTCACCCCTAAGTCAGCACTAAACTCCACCTCAGCCCCCACCCTAGCCCCGGTAGGGCACTAGTAGCCCCTAACCAGTCAAATCAGAAGTATGTCACAAAAACAGAATATAAAGATCTATATCCCTTGTAGAGACGTGATAATGTTCCGTATCATAGTTAAATGACAAAATATTGATACACAGAAATCTGTTTTATTTGTATACACTAGCAAGGAATAATCTCAAAAGGAGTTTAAGAAAACTAGTGCATTTTAAATAACATGAACGTTGATAAAATACTTAGGAATACTTTTAATCAAAGTGCAAGACTTCTACACTGAAAATTACAAAACAGAATGTCTTTGTTTGCCAAAAGAAATTAAAATTAAAGAAAACTAGCTAAATAAACGTGCAGCCAGCCCCTGGTGATGGAAATTGTTCAGAGGCAACAGAACAGACGGGATGTACGGATTCAGTGTCATTCCTGTGAAAAGGACCCAAGGCCTTTGGTGGAAAATGCAAAAGCTGATCCTAATATTCATAGGAAATTTCCAGGAAGGCCAAAGAGCCATAACAATCTTCAAAAACCAAATCAAGTTGAGGCTCACCCTTCCCAAACGTAATTCTTAGTACACAGCCACAGTAAGGAAAACATGGTGACACTGGCATAGAGATATACACAGAGATCAATGGAATGGTATTGAGAGCCCAGAAATAGACCCATCGGTCTAAGTCAGGTGATTTTTTTTTTAACATACACATCTTATTTATCATTGTCATTTACAGCTTTATTTTATAAAACACAGAAAGACATTTTTTCTATTTTTTCGTTTTCCTTTATGTCCTTTTTTTACGGAGGGTGCATCTCAGGGTGGCCCATGTGGGGATTGAACAGGCCACCTTGGTGTTCTCAGCCCCACGCCCTAACCAAGTGAGCTAACCGGCACCCACAGAAGACACTTTTAAAAGTACTCTATCACTGAAATTTAAACAATAGACATATTAGTTTTCTAAGTGTAACTTATATAAATTACAATCCAATAATTGGAGATTTTCCTCAATATGGTTACTATACAAATGAAATAAATGGCAAAGAGATATAATAGCAATATTTTGTTATCTACGTATTATCAGATACTTTAAAACATAAGCAAAGATTCTGAGTATTCAGACTTCTTTTGTGGTGTTTCATATTTCAGTCACTCCCTTCCTGTATTCTCAGTTGAAGTACTTGACCAAAAGGTGTGATGTGAGAAAGCATTTAGCTTTATACCAAAAGTTTCTAGTTTTATACAAAAAGTTTTTCAGGGTCAGGCCAGGAAGCCAGAGGCCCCTCTATACGGAGTGCAGAGAATGCAGCCCCCCCAGAGCAGATGGTAAACAAAGACAATGAGAGAAAGCACAGACCTTCGTCACACAGGCAGTAGGGATGGTGGAGTGGACAGGGTGTCTCCGGTCTCCCACAAAATGTGAGGCACCTCCAGCCCCAAACCCACTAAATCGTGGTCCCCAGCAGATGCTACTGGACCGGGATCTGTCCAGCACTAACGGGTAAGGAAGGCTGGGAGACAGATGCCCCTTATGGGCAGAGGCCCCTCAGGACACACTCCCCTGGGAGCTGGCACAGCCAGGCAGAGGCGCACTGGGAACCCCAGCTTCTCCCACTGGCCACCAGGCTCAGTGGAGTAAGTGCACCTGGCCGATGGTGGGGACCAGAGAGGATTAGCTTCCTTGGTCACACAGCCAAGCTCCCGGGACACAGAACGAGAAGGAAAAGAAAAACCTCAAGTCCGCAAACACCAGTCTGGAGAGAACCACTTAACTCCCCAGCCTGTGGGGCTGGCTCCAATGACAGGCGTATGGGAGCCTGTGCCTGTGTTCCGTCCCCGTGGTGGTTCCTTCTTAGGACAAACGACATGTAAGACACAGACACAGGAAAAAGTGAACATCTGTGGGAGGAAAGAATAAAAACCCTAGAGTCTCTAGGCAATAAGTTCACAGATATTTTTTTTCTGACGATCTAAATTCATAAAAGAGAGAAAAGCCTCGCACCCCTTCTAACTTCTACCCAACCCCACAGACAGAGACCAGGAATTGTAACACATGCACACCTAGAATTCACATAACCATGAAATTTCCAAATACAGCGAGGAGAAATCAGGTAAATATGACATTTTAGACAAGGGTGGGAGTGGGCTCTTAGATGTTAGATGAAAAATGGGAGATTCACAGGTAATTAAGGAAAAGCTGAACACACGTGGCAGGTAAAGTTTTGTGAGGCTCCTGCATGGAGTCTTCCTGTCTCTTGATAAGGGGATTGTGCTCGGGGTTTTATTTTTGCTTCACAGATTTTAAGGAGGCAGGAAAATGGGAGCCGGGCAGGACAAGGGAGGCTTGTATTGTTAAAAGTGCCCCTTTTGAAGTTTTCATTTAATTTACCTCAGCAGGCCTGGGGCAGTTGTGGGCTGTGTTTACATTTCAGATCTACTCAGCAGAGGGCCAGGGGCAGATGCTGAGACTTTCTCATTTCTATCAGACTGAGAAATCAGCTTCCATTTTTTGTCAAGTTTCTGATTGGTTATTAAATCCTTTAAAACCTGTTTCAACATAACCGTTCTCTAAATCTTAAATCTCCAGAAAGGTTTTTAACATTTCCACATCTCTTGATTTTTCCTTCTGCCTTTTTTAAACCTAATATCGATATTAGCATCTGATATGACCCAAGAAGCTAAAATACTCATTGAAAACATTACGAATATAGTTGAATTTCCTTGTATTCATTTGTACTGAAAATGGGGTCTTTCTCTAGGGTCCAGTCAAACAGCTGTTTGTCATGAGAGTTCTCTGACACATTTTGCAATTTAGAAGTTTTTCCAATTCAAAGGACCCATAGTCTGACCACTGAAGATAGGATTTTAATAGCTACTCAAACTGATAAGCCTTTTCACAGCTTAAACAAGAAAGCCAAAGGCTTTCGGTCCCTGTGGTATTTCCTTGTTACAACACATGACACAAGAGACATAGACACAAAAAATGACCACCTCTGGGAGGAGAGATTCAATAAAGAAAACCTGTGAGTTGCTACTCCCGAGAAACTAGCCTCACAAACATTTTTGTGAAGCCAACCTACATGTGGATGAGAGGAAAAGGACATGAGGCCCTTCTAGATTCTCCCAAACCCCACAGAAATAGACCAGGAAGGCAGGCAGGGTGAACAAAAACACCGCCTACCTCTGCCGCAGACGTCCCCGAGCTCTCAGCAGCAGCGGTTGCCAGGAGCTAGCAGTGCCCCGGCCAGTAATTCTCATCACAGGCTCCCCAACACTGTGGGGGCTTTAAAAATTATTTCTTTCGCTCTAACCTAGTAAGTGTGTTATCGGAGAGCAGGTCAGAGTCATCACAGGAGGGCATTCCAGGATATCGGTTGTAACAACGCCTCATGAACAAGGGCAAGCAGGCCAAGGAAGTATTAAAAGAAAATATATCCACAAAATGCAAGAGGGGACAAGCCCAGGAATAAGACAGACTGCTGGAACAAAGAAAATTTAGGATTGTACTTGGAAAAGGGCGCGAAACATTCAGGGATGGAGTCACAGGTGAGCCCAGGGCGTTTCCAGTATGTTCCCAGGGTGCGTCTCTGCTGACCACTCCCTCCCAGCAAAGGAGGGATTCCCTTGTAGGAACTGTCCTGGTGACATAGAGGGTGGAGATTTTTCCCTGCCAGCAATGCTAATAGTATTAAAATCAATTACAATTAGCTGTAGCTGCACCCTTTCTTAGAAATGATCTTATCTCCTCTCCTTTCTGTGTTTCCCCTCACATCTTCCTTCCTTTCCTCCCTGCTCTCCCCTTGGCCCTGTTCTCTCTGCCTATAACTTCTTCTAGCTGAGCTGATCATAAAATTAACAGAATCAGACTAAGATAAAATAGATTTTTAACATATGCGCATGGGGAATTCATATACACGTGAAAATTCCTAGGACAGCGAGGTCAGATTGGGTGCTTGGCAGGTAATTTAGGAAGAGTGGCACACTCACAGAAGGTAAATAGTTGTTAGGCAACCCACAAAATAATGGGACATGGGGGAAGGGTGGTCAGCAGGCTCCACTGGGCGTCTTCCCGCCTTGTGCTAAGGAGTTTATGCCAAGGTTCCCTCCCCAAACCTGGTCTAACCATCTGAATCTCTTAGGCAGGAAAGAGGGAGGGTCAAAGGTTCTAAATGAGTCTTTTGTTTCCTAAGAACCAGATTAAAGTCAATTTGCCCCAGGGCAAAACTTTTGGTCCTCTTCATTCCCACCTTTGAAACTTGAATAAAAGTTTCACAGCCAGAAGGTAAATTTGTAGATTGTTACATATTTCATTGATCTAATCACTCAGTCCTGAGAATAACTTAGTTTAGTTAAATGTCGAATCTTATATTTCAGGACCCAGTGATGTACACACACTCCCAAATTTCACCTTTTATTAAATAACTGATTACATGCTTATGTGGGGGAGGAAGACTTTCCTCTACCCCAGGCTTCTGACTGCTGTAATAATCAAATAGACATGGAACAGATTAGCAAGAGGAAATGAGCAGATTTAATACATACATATGGGAACCCTGCACAAAGGAGAGTCAGGGACCCCACGTGCAGGAGACGTAGGGAGACAGAAAGGGAACACATCCTGAGCTAGGGATGAAGTAAGGTCTCTTGGGTCACTGCAGGGTGACGACAAGAGCATGAGAACGGAAAAGGGGCCACAGGTTAAACCTGACAAGCTCAGGAGACTGAAAATAACCACATAGGAGGGTGTGAACATAAGAATTCATAACCAGGGTGGGCCATGGTGGGAAGTCACATCCGCTTTGGCAAAGGTCAGTCTTTACCTTAAGCGAACCTGACTGTAGTCTTTTTGCATCTAAGATAACACACCCTTTGGAAGGTCAGTAATCCCTCCCTTCCCCGCCCCCACCACCAGAGCAGGAAGCTGTAGACCCCTCATTGTTATTCTTATCCGGACGACCAGCTCTTTGTGCTGTGAAAAGTGAACTATTAAGTATCCTGTACCCACCTGTGTGGAAGAAGTACCTGTCTCCCCAATTCACTTCAATCACAGAGATTTCCCTGCCTTGCTTACTCCCACCCCATTAATCGACCACCAATGGATTTCATGTAACCCTCCTCCTTTGATTCTATGTATAAAATAAGCTGCAAACTGCCATTTTGTAGAGCATTATTTTCAGTCCATTGAGATTTTGCTTCCCAGCAATCGGTATTGGTTTGGCACAAATGAACTCTTTATAGCCTTTCTCTTAGGCTGAATGTTTTCTCATCGTCAAGCATGTTTTATGAATATCTTGAACCTAGTCAGACAAAGACAGATGTTGACAGATACTGAAGGAGAAGGTCAGACAGGGACAGAAATAGACAAACAATGAGGGGTGTGGGGTGCTGAGCTGCTGCCAGCCCAAGGTTGCTGACTGTGTGCGTGACCTATGGGTTTGGGATCTCTTGGGGTGTCCTTGGCTGACTTGGCACTGTGTTCCCAGGTCTTCCACCTAAGCCTTTAGGCTCCCCAGGACTGGAGTTCCCACACCAGGCCAGCCCTCTGGACCTGAGGGTGGACCCAGCATTGGACAAGAACCCTTATGCCAGGGAAAGCTGAGGACAGGTCCAGCTACCACAGCTGTGCAGGGGGTCGGCTGTTCCAGCAAAGATGCCAGAGGAGCCTGGTGTTCAGCTCCCCCTGCAAATGCTGCACCAGGTGTGGAGGCCTCAAGGCCCCTTCAGTCCCAGCACACAGGCCAGTGCCTGGGATCCCACCACAGCCTGTCTCCCCAGCTCTCCCTGGTGGCTGCAGTCTGGCCCCTGCAGGCCTCCCTGTGGTCTTTCCATACCCAAGCTTTCAGCTCTCAGAGCTGGCCTCCTTTTGTGGTTGACCTCCTGGGCTGCCTCTTTTACATGCAAAATAAATCTTTGGTTTGCACCCCACTCCCCCAGATATGGCGACTTACAGAGGCTCTCTGTGCACACTGTTAGTTCGAAAACGGCCCTGGGGAAGGTCGGGAGGAAAGACGGGAGGGTGGCCTAAGGCAGCATAGGTAAGAGCCAGGCGAGAGGCAGTTAATTCAGGTGTGCCAAGCCCTGTGCCGTGTTTCACCGCGAGGACTCCACACTCCAGTGGGCAGCTCCCAGGGCACAGATGACTGCACCTGGGGCACTGAGTCTGACTCGTGTTTCATTGGCTCGGAAACTTTTGGAGAGAGAAGAGGATTTCCTAGTGACCTCCGCTCAGGTGTTATGCCCATGACGCACACGAGATGGCAGCAGAGAAGGGCATTTCCTGACCACTTTCATGACCTCGGACTTAGATATGACACCACATAGAAGCAACTACAAAAAGATGAATTGGGCTTCCTCAAAATTAAAAACTTATGTGCATCAAAAGACACTATCCAGAAAGTGAAAGGACAGCCCATAAATGGGAGGAAATAGTTGCAAATTATATCTCTACTAAGAGTCTGTTATTCAGGTCAAGAACTTATAAAACTCATCCACAAAAAGAAAACTAAAATTTTAAATGGACTGGAATAGACGCTTCTCCAGAGAAGACGTACAAAGCACACTAACATGTTCAGCATCCTCAGTCATGATGGGAACGCAAATTATAACCAGTGTGATCCCCTCACACAGATGGGAACGCAAATTATAACCAGTGTGATCGCCTCACACAGATGGGAACGCAAATTATAACCAGTGGGATCCACTCACACAGATGGGAATGCAAATTATAACCAGTGTGATCCCCTCACACAGATGGGAATGCAAATTATAACCAGTGTGACCCCCTCACACAGATGAGAACGCAAATTATAACCAGTGTGACCCCCTCACACAGATGGGAACGCAAATTATAACCTGTGTGATACCCCCTCACACATAACAGTTGTAATCAAGAAAAGTAAAACTAACAAAAGGCACCATGATGTAGAGAAATTAGGACCCTTAAACATTCCTTGTGAAAATGTAAAATGGTGTGACTTGTGCATACAATACTTTGAAATTTCCACCCTGCAAAACATTCCTCTGTGGTTCAACAAATCCCCTTCTAGAAATATACCCCCCAAAACTAAGCCAGGTGTTAAAAGCTGATACCTGAAACCGCAGCAGCTCTGTTCACAATACCAGAGAGGTATGAACAGTTAAACGTCCATCTTAATCTTTAGTAAAAACTAAGTAAGAAATTGTGCAGTTAAACCAGAGTTCTTTAGATAGTTATGACTGTAATGAATAATTTCTAGAAATATATTTCCTCATAGCACATAAGGAATTTTAATGTGATAAAAGATATGTTTAGTAATACACCCAAATATATTAAGTACCTATAAAATAAATGGCAAAACGTTGATAAATCTATGTTTAGTAATTAATGTTTCACTATTTCCACTTATTTGGAAATGGTCTAGACATTCAATGAATATTCATCAGATAAATGAGATAATGAAACTTTACAGTTTCAAATTACTAAAGACACCTAGAACCTTTTCAATGTATACGTACAATATAATTATCACTGAAGTTTACTTAAAACCTTTTATTTGTACCTATTGTATTTATTAGTTAAAACTTATTGAGATTTCAGTCAATAATTGCCCAAGCTCTCTTCTTGACAGGTTATGTAACATAAGACCTACACTTAATATTGTAAACCCACCTAAAACAAATATATTTTATGTGAATAACTTTCCAAAACATGATTGTAATGAAACTAAGCTCACCACTTTTAATATCAAATATTTCAAATTATCATAATCCTGAAAAGCATTTGGTCAGTTTCTATTTTATTTCTTAAATTACATTAAGTATTGAATTTCTTCAGTCCCATCAAATATTACAAACTAGTAATATCACCCAAACATAAAAAACATCTTACCACACAAACACAAACCTGTTTCACACACTCGTCAAAAATTAATGCAATTAGCAGTAATTGTAGAGAACACATAAGAAGCTTTCCCAAAGACACAATGATTGTCATGATATCTCTATAACAGTTTCCAAATTAGCGGTTTCCCCTGTTCCAAAACTTCATCTTCTGAATGTGCACAGCGAGGTCTCAGCAGCGAGTCACACCCATCAGCCTCTTCGCACCTCAGGCAGGAAGTCAGAAGCCTCCACACACACAGGACCAGGGACGCAGACCTCCCAGAGCCAAAGGGTCACAAAGACAGAGACAGCACAGATCTCATCACCCAGGCCGCACCCTGACTTAGTGTCTCGGGTCTCCCACAGAACGTGAGGTGCTCTAGCCACGATCCTGCTCCTCCGTGGCCCCCTGCGCGACTGCACTGGGATCTGTCCAGCACTAACGGTGACGAAGGTTAAGACGACAAAGTCTTCCTGTGATCTGGGGCCGCTCCTGACACACTCCCCTGGGAGCTGGTGTGGCCAGGCAGAGGCGCACTGGGAACCCCAGTCTATCCCACTGGCCACCAGGTGCACCGTGGAAACTGTGGTTTGCCGATGGCAGAGACCAGAGAAGATTATGTTCCTGGTCATAGAGCCGTGCTCCCGGGACACAAAACGAGATGGAAGGAAAAATCTCATGCGGTTTCTAGACAGGGACCCACAGCAAAGTTTGTCTCCGCAGAAGCCGGTCTGGAGAGAACCGCTTAACTCCCCAGCCTGTGGGGCCGGCTACAGCAACGGAGTTACGGGGGCCTGTGCCTGTGTTCTGTCCCCGTGGTAGTTCCTTAGGGCAAATCGCATGCAACACACAGACAGACACCAAAAAAACAAAAACCCAACATCTATAAGAGCAGAGACTCAATAGAGAAAACCCACCCCTCCGTATGCCGAGAACCTAACTTCACAAATAGTCGTAACCGCCAATTTAAACTCAGAAGACAGAAATAGGGCTCATCACATCCAACCCCTACTAAACCCTACAGGAATTTTAATTCATGTGCAGAAGGAATTCACAGCAGCATGAATGTTCTACAGATGGTGGAACAACACATGGCATACGTAACATTTAGCAAAAGGGGTGGGATGTACTTCTAGATTTCATTGTAGGAATAGGCGGTTTGCTGGTAATTAGGAAAAGCTCAGTATACGTGGCAGGTATGTTTCTGTTGGGCAACCAAGAAAGCAACAGTATATTATGCAGTGTGGAGGGCAGGTGGGTTTCCAGGCTCCTGCTTGGAGTCTTCCAGTCCACAGCTGAGGTCATTGTGTCGTGGTTTTTATTTGCCTCGGACAGTGTTTAAGGAGTCTGGGGAGCGGGACTATGCAAAGGCGTTGTGTTAGTAAATATACCTTTTATCCTCTTTTTTTTCCTTCCTTTGCTCCGCTGGCCTGAGCAGTTGTGGCCTGTGTTACTATTTCTGATCTACTCGCCAGGTGGGCGTGGGGGAGGTGCTGAGACTTTTGTTTAAATTCCTATCACACTTTGAAAAAATCTGTTTCCATTTGCCCAATTTCTTATCAATAGGTTAATAAATGCATTCAGTAGCTTGTCAGATTTCAGATGGGACACAGTAAATATTTCTAATGTTACTAATCCCTTAGATCCAAGAGGGCACTAAAATGATAACTTCTAGAGTCTTTCCCTCTGATAACAAAAATAAAACACTGACAGTTTTCATTTCCCATTTCCCCACTGAGACACGAGGTCTATTTTCACAATACAATCAGGTCAGAGATGCAAATAAAGCCTGTTTCAACATTCCAAATTCCGTCATCATGCCAAAACTTCCATGTCTATATATTTTTTAACATAGTCATAGCCCGAGTCAGGGCTACACCGATGGGTTTTGGTCCTCTAGTCAAGAACTGCAATATCAAGCAAACCTGGAAATTTCTCTTTTCTGACCATTTTACGTGCTCTCGAGTCAAAATTCTCTGGCTCCTCAGCAAAGACGTCAGCCCGAGGGACCCTGCCCTGTGATCAATCTTTACTGGACTGAACCATCCTGACTGCCGCCCCAAGGGATGGCTGGTCAGATTTCTCATAGTAATCGCTTCCTTCCAGTGTTTTAAGTTTCTTCACACTGGGGCACAATACAGGTGACTTGTTTGAGGCCCTTCATTTTGGGGGGACCATCAGGGGTCAGTTTGGTCCATTCAGCTTTCGGTAGTGCTGTTCTGAAACTTTGGTCGTAACACCATCAATGTCCTTTCCACCTAGCTCAATTTACGTAAAATATCTAAGGATTTCCACCCTGCGAGGACAAGTCCTGTAACTGACTCTCCTTTCTGTTTTGCCTTTATTAATATTTTAAAATACGTATTGCTTTCGTTATTTGATTTGGTAGCGTATGCTTTCCAAGTGCACTTTTAAATCATCTAATAGGAATATTCCTCATAATTGCCACTGTAGTTTTACGTTATCATTCCCTTAGGGTCGCAGCAGTTTGATAGGACCTTAGCCACATACACAGACTTTCACCCATGTTTCTGTCTAGCCGTATTTTTGAGCTTTCACATTTCCTGACCTTGGACCAACAATCTATCTTGGCTGCCCACCAGATAGATGCATGAGCCTCCTCCAGCTGGGGGAGATAACAGACCATCTCTGGGAGGAATGGGAGAGATACCGAAAGCTCTCTTGAGAGCTTGTCATGACCGGATACTCAGCAAGGTGCACCTTGTCAATTACACCCCCTGGATCAGAGGCCAGAGAGAAAATATTCTCATTGATCATAAGACAAAGCTTTCAGGACATATAGGAGGATGAAAGGACAGAAACCAGACAGAGGCTGAGAAATGTGAGACCCATGAGCACTCATACTAAATCACAAAGAGCCACTAGCCCAAGAAATGAGTCACAGATATTTTCTCCTTCCAATCTGAATGTAGAGAGAGAAAAAGATTCTCACCAGTTTGGCTTCCACCACACCCTACAACAGACATCTGTGTGTGTCTGTGTGTGTGTGGGGCGGGTGTGGGGGGGGGCTGATGTGGTAAGAATCTTTACCTTACGTAGGCCAGTGTTAGATGCCCCAGGATCTCCTGGTGTCCAGCAGCCTGGAGGCGAAGTCTGGGTTCCAGCTAGAATGTGTGTTCTGCTCACAGCACCAACTCTGCGATTAACTTTCCTCTACCCTCCGGGTTCTTCTGGCTGCTCTAATAATCAAATAGACATGAGACAGATTAGCAAGAGAAAATAACCCATTTTAATACATATGAGGTCGGACAATTAAGTTTGTGGACCCATCCTACAAAAAGTGCTACATGCCTCATTGCTGAGTATCACTACGGTCACCTTCGAAGTACTCCCCCTTGGGAAGCTATGCACCAACGCCAGCACCTAATCCACCCTTCAAAGCAATTTGGAACTCTTTTTTCTAGAATGGCCATCAGAGCTTTCATCATGTTACCCTTGATGTCCTGAATGTCATCAGAATGTCTTCCTTTCAATATTTCCTTTATCTTCGGGTAAAGAAAGAAGTCATTGGGGGCCAAATCAGGTGAGTAGGGAGGGTGTTCCACTACAGTTATTTGTTTAGTGGCTCAAAACTCCCTCACACACAGTGCCGTGTGACCTGGTGCATTGTCGTGATGCAAGACCTATAAACTGTTAGCCAAAACTTCAGGTCGTCCTTTTTGTACAGCCTTTTCAGCACTTCCAGATAGTAAACATGGTTAACTGTTTGTCTAGTTGGTACAAATTCATAATCAATAATCCCTCTTATATCAAAAATGGTTAACAACAAGTTTGTGAACTTAATTGTCAGACCACGTACATCTACATGGGAACGCCACACACAAGACAGAGTCAGAGACCCCACACGCAGGAGAGGTACAGAGATAGAAAGGAAAATGGGTATTGAACACATCCTGAGCTGGGGGTGAGGTAAGGTGCCCTGGGGGCCTCAGAGAGCCAGGGCAGAAAGATGAGAGCACATGATCAGTGACTACCAGGTTGCCCTGCCCTGTAGGCGGGTCACACAGAGACGGTGGCTGATGACCTCATTATGGGCAAAGCGAACTTGTCTGTTGCCCTGAGATTTTTGCTTCCTATCCCAGGTAACCAACAGATTGCCTTTCCTTTGTTCTGTATCCCTATGGATCACCTATGGCGCGTCACGCTTTGAACTATTTATGATTTTAGAGGCCACGGAGGCTCTTAAAGGGAGAGGTTGAGGCAAATGTAATTGGCAAGCCAATCCCAGGACATCACAGCCTTGTCACCATTGTTCACCACAACAGAGCAGACAGCAAGACAGAACGATGGGGTATGGTGGTCCACGTGGGGCTGCCAGGTGCACCTCCATGGCTCACCTGCCGTCTGAATGCTGGTGCCCACACCTGTGTGGGGGAGGTAGTACTCATCAGTCTGCAGCCCACAGCAACGGCGGCTGTGGTGAGGGAGTGTGTGTGTGCAATAGGGACAAAGAGAGACACCGAGAGACCAAGAAAGAGAGGGGCAGAGACACAGACAGAGGGAGGTTTTAGGGTGAGATACCACTTCCTTTTTCTCACTGGAAATCTGAAAACGTGATGCTGTGGGAATTCGTAGCTTCTCCACCAATTAATCCCTCCGTTTTGGGCTGAGGTGACTATCTCACCAACTCAAGTCTTCTGAGAGTGGGGGCTCTGGTCTAGTCTCGTCTCTTTTTGTATGAGAACCCTCAGCCACGTGGGCCCACAGTGCAGTCACTCAGTGAGGGTGACACAAGGTCACGTAGGCACAGGTACTTTGTGAGGTACGCAGTGGAGTTTAAAGAATGTGGGAAATAGCTCCTAAGCATGAGCCCCTCTGGTGCTTCAGTCAGGAGCGGAAACGTGTCCAGACGTTGAAGGGAAGGTTGCCCAGGCCGGCAACATGAAGGCGGCACCACGTGTGCCTCATATTGCAACTTCCGGGCAGTGTGGGACATGTGACTGGGAGATGACTTGAGATCTTAGTCCACAATGAGAAGCCCGCCGCAGATCACAGAAGTTGTGATGATCGCAATAGAAAGAGAACAGGAGGAAGTTCAAAGGTCTCACTAAGAGTCCAGAGAAAGCATCTTGCCCAGGACCGACATCTCTCTCTCTCTCTTTTTTTTTTTTTTAATGATTTGATTGGGGAAGGGGAACAGGACTTTATTGGGGAACAGTGTGTACTTCCAGGACTTTTTATTTTTCCAAGTCAAGTTGTTGTCCTTTCACTCCTAGTTATGGAGGGTGCCATTCAGCTTCAAGTTCTTGTCCTTTTAGTGTTAGTTGTGGAGGGCGAAGCTCAGCTCCAGGTCCAGTTACTGTTGCTAGTTGCAGGGGGCACAGCCCACCATCCCTTGCGGGAGTCGAACCAGCAACCTTGTGGTTGAGAGCCCACTGGCCCATGTGGGAATCGAACCGGCAGCCTTCGGAGTTAGGAGCACGGAGCTCTAACCGCCTGAGCCACCGGGCCGGCCCGACATCTCTCTTAAAACATAATTCTGCATTAATTATTACCCTGAACTCTTTCTGCTGCTACTTCTAGTTCCAGCATTTGAGTGCAAATTCCAGGGGGTTCGCCAATAATCCTACCCACAACTGAAAGCGACTGGCTATTTCCCTGGTGTCCAGACATGAACCCTCTTCTTCTCTGCACATTTCCCCTCCTTCCTGCATGTGTGCTTTAAGTGTGGAAAGGTGCTGTTGCCTCAGGAGGCATCAGGCCGAAATAGCAGACCATGCAAGGCTGACCCAAAAACTGAAGCCGTCAGCTGACACCACGTGAACCACAGCCTGGCTCCCCTGCTCGGGGGATGTTGGCCTGGAAGGGAGTTGTGCCGTGTTCTGGAAACAGGACCTCCTAAATCTCCTACCAGAGCTTACTTTGGGCTCAGGGAGAGATTTATGCTCAGGGGGAGGAACAGAAAGTCCAAATTCAGCATTTTTACGCTTCATAAGATCAGGGCAATGCATTTCCATGACATGGTGTTCACGCACAAAGTGTGTTTATTACACGAGTGGCCTCCTGCTGCATCTGCTGATTCCCACATCACTTTCTGTACAACCTTCGCAGAAACAGCCCAGACCTCAGACGTCCAAAAAGTAGTTCCTGTGGAAGAGATGACAGGGAGCAGAGGACTTTCGGTTGCAAAGATTTTGCTAAGGGACACTCGTTCAGTACTTAACATTTGCAAGTTATTCTTTCTCTCTCCACCTCCCTTCCAGTTTCTTTCTCCACCCACCCATCCATCCGTTCGCTCAGCCACGACTGACTCAGTGCAGGACTCTGACAGGCACTGTGGGGTTTACAAAGAAACGACATATACCATATGCACAGTCTGCTTCCCAGGGGATTAAGATGAGGGTGTCACAATAGAGCCCTCTCCACACGCACACACGGTCCCCATCCAGGACACCCAAACAAGTGAGCAGACAAGTCCCGTGGGCGCTCCGAGGAGGGAAAGTCACTGTGGGCTGTGAAGGGAGATGAGAGGCATGGAAATGGCAGTTATCAACCTCTGTACAGTTTCACAGGTGAGAAGGGGGAGCAAATTAAAGGCAGATGTTATCTGCTTGACTCAAGGTTCCTATAACTTAGTTTTCTACAAAATTTGAAATTAAGTACCTTTGGAGTGAATCATCATAAACATTAAACACTGGGCCGGCCCGGTGGCTCAGGCGGTTAGAGCTCCGTGCTCCTAACTCAACCACAAGGTTGCCGGTTCAACTCCTCCAGTCCCGCAAGGGATGGTGGGCTCTGCCCCCTGCAACTAAGATTGAACAGGACACCTTAGCTGAGCTGCCGCTGAGCTCCCAGATGGCTCAACTTGTTGGAGCGCATCCTCTCAACCACAAGGTTGCCGGTTCGACTCCCACAAGGGATGGTGGGCTGTGCCCCCCTGCAACTAGTAATGGCAACTGGACCTGGAGCTGAGCTGCACCCTCCACAACTAAGACTGAAAGGACAACAACTTGAAACTGAATGGCACCCTCCACAACTAAGATTGAAAGGACAACAACTTGACTTGGAGAAAATAGAAAGTCCTGGAAGTGCACACTGTTCCCCAGTAAAGTCCTGTTTCCCTTCCCCAATAAAGTCTAAAAAAAACACCAAAAAAAAACACAACCAGACAAAAAAGACATTAAACGCTATTTTCTTCCCCCCTTTAGCCTTCCAGTAGTTGCTGAGCAATGGATGCCGATTACTTTCTGTGTTGCACTACGTCATGAAGCTTTCTGCTTAACATTATCGCATATAAAGCTGACGTTCTTATTCTACCGGAAACCAAAAAATGTATGCACATGACTTGTATTCATCTTTTGCCATCGGTATATTTTGAGTATTACAATTTTAATACAGTTCTTTTCTTAAAACCTGTATACAGTTTTTTGGCGCCCTCTGTACTTGGTTATTTAATCATTGATTAGGTTAATATGATGGCAGCTTGCTTAGCCTTTGTTTACCATTGGACATTGACGTTTCATTTTTTCCTGTCATACCTTATACCCTATTTGGCTCTTCTCTGGAATGGTGTCTGTAGGTGCCATACAGTTCCAGTGACTTGAGCAGCTGTATTTCCTATGGTGCTACATTGCCTCTCAGAAACGTAGCACGTGTGACTTGGATACACAGTCATTCTGCCATCTTCAGTGACACTTCCTTTTATTATGTGTGTAGTTGCCAGCTTAGGAAATCATTGATAATAACATACAGTCCTTCTCTCTACTGGTCTTTATTCCTCCCGAGCAAGGCTGTGGGTCAGCTTATTCTCTCCCCGGGGGAGAGCCACTCCTCTGGACCAGGGAGGGAGGGTCGCCACCTCAGAGGACTCCAGGCTTCAACAACGTGCCCGGGCTGCGTGGACAACCACCGTTCCTGCTCTGATCGGGGTAACCTTGGTTTGAGCTAGGGTTTCCAGGCGGGAATTCCCACCCACTCTCAGGAATTTTTTTTTCGCTTTCCCATTCGCGAATCCCAAGATACAAACTGTTTTCTGTTCTCCACGATGAATCGTTTCCACAAAGTGACGGCCGATACTACCAACCACCTCGGTTCAAAGAGTCGAGTTTCCCTATCTCCCGACCAACTTTTCTCAGGATTCGGGAAAAGCGAAGGATGAAAACACCACAGGACTGGGGTTTTCATCCTTCGCTTTTAGATACAGTTGTTTGGGAATTATTTTAACCTTTCATTTTTGTTGTGAAAACATGAAAACAGATCACATAGTTGAACTATTTCACAGTTAAAAACTTTGCCAGGTTTGCACAACTGGTTGGTGATAAACCTGGCCGGGTACCCAGGACCCTTCCGGCCCGTCACTGCACTTGGCACAATTACTGGCCACACAGTGCGAGATGCTTGTGAGCTGGCCTTCATGGATGTCAAGCAGGGCATTGGGAGAATGATTGTAGGTCGTGAGCACTGGGTTTAGTCATCTCTGAGTTAAAATGTGTAATGATATCTCAGCCTTAGTTATAAATTCATTTTAGTGGTTTTTGCTTGTGTTCTATTTTTGCCATGATCTGTTTTTTTGAGCTTCATTAAGATGATGGATAGATTACTCTTCACAGCCAACACCACAATTGTCTAATTTAATCATTGTAAATAATGAAACCCAGTGAAAATCTGGCAAAAGATGGAATTTGACATGGCCTGCCACCCCAGGTGCTGCATTTCTAGTCATGTAGACTGGCGGGTATTTACACTTTAATATGTACAATGTATTCACATAAACACTGTAGATACATTGAATCAACACAAATGCATCATTTCGGGTCCACACTTGAGCACTCTAGGGTACCCTGCTTTGGCATTCACTTTCTCTACTCCATCTTACACAGGAGGAGGTGGGAGGTGCCCACGGCTCAAATGTTTTTATCTGTTTGAAAGCACTTGTGGAGTTGAGACATTTTATTAATAAATGCTGTGGCCAGGAGTGGTTGGCCCACACGGTCTAGTCAGGTTAGAGTTCTGGTGTGTGTGTGTCATGGGCTCTTGCTTTGAAAGACTTTTCAAATGGCCAGAAACAAAAGCTGGGGCTGAAACTCTGAGAAATGGCTCTGCTCTGGAGGTTGTCACCCTCCTGCTGTTTTCAAGGCCTTTCAGCCTCTTCTTTGATCTGTTCTCAGTCAGTGCTTCGCAGCTCATTTCACTTGTTCCTGCAACAAAGTCAGTTGGATGAGGACACTGCTTGATGAAGAGTGACTCCAGAAAGGGAATATTCTCAGGGATATCTGTGTTCTACTGTATTTTTAAAACATAGTAATATAAAACTTTGCAATCAAGTAGGACACATCTCTAATATGGACGGACATTTCGAGTGGAGACTTGGGAGTATTAGCCCAAGTTTGCTGCTCGTGGAGGCAGGGAGGTCCCCCCCCCCCCCCGCAACAGGCACAAGTGAGCTTCATGAGTGACCTTCAAGGGTAACTCAGAGACAGCCAAGAGGGCTGAGGACCTGAGTGGATGAGCATGGGGGGAAAGGCCGTGGGGACGACAGTCTCTCCCCCCAAACCCTCAGACTCATGCAGCCAAAGCTGTGACATTTGGGTGAAAGTGATTTGCTCAAATGGCTCTGGGGCATGCATGTCCATTCAACATTGGTGACTGTGGACTTTAGCGTGGGTCAAATGCCAAAACTTGAGTCTGTCTACGGATTTGAGGATCTGGCTGAAGTCAAGATGGTACAACTAACACAGACCACAAACAGTCATGGTTCAGCCTCAGGCTCTGAGAAGTGGTTCTGGCTCCTTCTGGGGCCCTAGCAACCTGTTTTGTGTAATTTCTCGCACCCTTTGGGACCATGGTTGTGTGAATCTTACATTTTGTTAAGCCCGCCTTTCATCATATGCAATATATTTTCCCAAATGACTGGGCTTCCAAGGCTGCAGAGGGACCCGCCTCTGCACGGCGCCCCCTCCTCCTTGTACTGGGTGTCCCGTGTTCATCCCCATCCCACTCCTGTGCCCCAGTCTTCCCACTCTGCCAAGGAGCCACAAGCAGCTCCGATTTCTTAAAGCAGCTTCTGATGCTCAAAACAAATTGGCATCCAATAAAAATGTATTGACTACATATTTAATTTTTCCAGAGCTAAGTTTTTGCTAAATAATTGGAGATCCAATTTCTGGTTATTAACAAATGGGAAGGTACTGCCAGTTAAGACTGTCAAGATATATTATCACCTCCCCAACTGATTTACTTTTTGAAAGAGAAATTCTTGAGACAAATGCTTCGTCCCAGAGCAGCTGTCCTGTGTTCTATGTTTCGGGAGTGATGGAGATGCCAGTTCCCAACAGTAATGACAGTTACCAACCCTTGAGTACCTATTTTATGATGGAGTCTGCTCTAAATTCTTTTTATCATTTAAGTTCTTATTTCATAAAAGCCTTAGGGGGCAGGTGTCATTATTCCCATTTTACAGATGGAAAAGTAGAGGCCCAGAACCATAAAATAGGCCTGCCTACATCACACAGTTCACAAGTTTCAGATTTGGGGCCAAACATTTAACCTCTGCATTCTAATGTCTTTTAGCAGCAGGGAGTCGCATCAGACCTCAGTTCTCACCGCTGCTCCTAAACAGGCTGCTCTCCAGGCTTGCCTTTGGCTTTGCGCCATGAAAACATTGCACTGACTTTATTCTGCTCTCTTGGTCTGTAATGCTTAGAACCTGAAGGAATTGGTGAAGGGGAAGGGACGGCCAGCCTCCTCAGATGCTCTGTCCTCCCTCGTGGACCTCTGCCCCGAGCCTACCTTGCCTTGGTTGTCTATGGCACATCCATTAGGAACTTCAGATATTTGTTTCATCTTATGTTTGAGAAAGAAGATGAAGTATGAGCGTTCTACTTGTGTTTACGTTACACTAACGGAGTTCAGTTTGAGCTCGGAGGCTCTAATGACCACAGTTCCTTACTCCTGCTCCATCACGCACAGTGGTGATGCTGTGATATTCCCCACTGCACAGCTCAATTTACTGCTGTCTGCAGACTTTCACTGTGTGCCTTGCTTTCCCTGGCATGAGGCATAAGGCATGAGGGCACAGCCAATTATGGCAAAAATTTCAAAACCCAGGGTGCTCAGCCCAGGGCGTTCACATGTCAGTGCCGAGTGCCGACAGCTTTCCCGCCACTGCCCTCCCAACCGACACTCTGCTGACTCACAGGACCAGCAAAGGGTGAGAAGGCGGGCAGCTTCGTCCAGAGAATATTTACAGGACTGTATCCGGGGAGTGGGTTGTAATTGATGCCCAGAGGCCGGACAGCAGGTGGGATTGCAGGGAGGGAGTTGGTAACTTTTCATGCCAGTTAGTGTGTTTCCAACTTCAGAATTTCTACTGGAGAGTTTGAAACATTGTATTTATAACTTCAGTCTCTTTACTGAGAGTCTCCCTTAGTGAGAGGTTATTCTCATACTTTAGTTCTTCAGGCATGGTTTTCTTTATTTCTTTGAAGATGTTTCTAATACCCAATTGAACGTGTTTGCCTAACAGGTGCGTCACGTGGTCTCCTCGGGAGTTTCTGATAATTGCTTTTTCTCCCTATGTATGGGCCATATTTTCTTGTTTCTTTGCATGTCTTGTCTTTTTCATTTCTTTTTCTTGAAAATGGAAATTTTAAATAATATGACATGGAAACACTAGGAAGGAGAGTCACCCCCTCCCCACGGTTCTTAGTTGTTGCTTTTTTTCTAGTAGTGGTGGTTGTGGTTAGTGACTTTTCCGAAATAATTCTGTAAAATCTATTTTCTTTGTTATGTGTGGCCACTCAGCTAACTTAGTGGTTGGGTACTGATTGGACCAATTTCCTTGAATTCCTGGAAAGACTACGTCTCCCGGGCTTTGCTGAAGGGGCCTGAGTGCGGGGCGCAGCCTCAGCCATGGCGCCAGCTGTGCCTCAGCCTTCGCGTCCTGTTTGCTCAGAGCCTCGGGAGCAGCGCTTAGGGTCTTAGAGGCGAGAGCTTAGGGTCTTCTCATGTCTGGCCTGAGCATAGGCATGCACAGGGTGTTCTTGATTCCCAGGAATGTCAGAACTTTACAAAGGCCCTGCTGTGGCCAACTCATTGCCCAGCTTTTCTTTTCGTGCTCTCTGGTAAGTGACCTATTGTTTGCCCAGCTGCCTCAGACAGCTGTAAAGTTATAAAACTGCTGTAATTATTTTTAACAAGTACCCCTAAGGAAAAGGCTTCCTACACTGGCCATGCTCCTAGCCAGGTCAGCTTCAGACGGTTTTGTAAGTGGCATCTTGCAGTGGACCACCGGACAGGCCAATCCCGGCTGTTCTGAGAAGAGGCTGCTGGAGCTCCAGCTCTCTTGACTCGTTCCGGGGGCTTCCACAGTGCTGGTTCTCATTGTCAATACAGGTTGTTAGCTTTTGAAGCTGCCATGTAGCTGGAGAGTGGAAATGGGACTAAGACAAGTAAAATGCCACAAAGCTGGCTGTTCTCGTGCGATTCATCCACTTTTCTTCAGTAAAAGTTCCCCAGATTGCTACAAGCCTGTGGGAACGCCCGCAGCTCTGATCATGTGGATTCTGACCATTTGTGCCAGTCTTTGCTTGCTTTTATGGAGAAGGGGGTTTTAGGAGGTGCTTACTCCAGCCTTTTTGCTGATGTCACTGCAGGATGTTTATTACAGCAGCACGTTCTAAATCAGGCATGAGACTAATGAGCCTCAAACGTGAACTTGTTTACACTCGAAGAAAAGTTCATAATACTGTGCTCTCTTGCATACTTTTAAATTGACAGCCAAAATGTACTTCAAGTACCTATAAAGGATGTGAGTGCCAGCAGATTGTAAATGTTGACATTTTAAAATGAAACTGTTACACCAGTCTTTTAAATGTTACCAATGAAATCTAAATACACTAGCAGTTTGATACCCACCATCATCTATTTAAAAACACAGGAACAAGCCCCATTTTAACAGATGGACAGTTTACATGGAGCCTCATTCCTTTTTGATTCTTATTTACGTTTCCACAGAGTTTTATCCGAATGTAATATTTTTGTGCTGTACAGTCCTTTATTGATCAATTATTGTATATAAATTGAAATTAATGTTTTGCCCAAAATTTCCTGGTATCATAAGGTTCTAAGTAGTAAAGAAGGTCTTCTGGATTGAGTTATAATTACAATTCATAGTAGTACACAATTGATAAAAAATTGATCAAAACATAATTATCAAACTGAAAATTGTTCAGCTATGTTGCCTCTGGGACTGAGATGAATGGGCCTTTTCCACATGATTAGTTCATTTATCTTGAGATGAATATTATTGCTAGAATGTGACAGGACCCAGTACCAAGTCTGTTCCTAGTTTTCACTTTTATAAATGTAAATGCTAAGAAATCTTATTCACATGGATAAACAGATGCAAATAGAAAAAATTGTTATAGTAACATCACGAATTTTTGTTAACTCCTTAGATGTTTTTGACAAACACCACACAATGAGTTACCAACACCCAGTAATTCGAGTGGTGAGCCCCAGACATCCATGAGCCTCATTCAGCTTTCTTGAAAGCAAAACCTTGGGTTTGTCACTTAGTTGCCTGAGTCACTCGTGTAGACCAACACTGTCGTTTTGAACTGGCCCTTAGTGTGGACACTCTGCAGTTAGACCAGGACGACACCCGCCGTGTGGACGCTGGGACTTAGAAACATGCCCCGTGAACAGTCCCCCTGCCCAGCAGTGTGCATGTCACTCCCATAGGTACAGTCGGGTGGCCCTGCTGTACTAGGGGTGACACCTGTCCTTTCCTAAGCTATTCGGGTGTCACTGAAACCTGCTAGCTGGGATTCAAGGCTCTTTGATATACTTTACTTTCCCCGATTTGTGTAATCACATTTATTAAATCCAGATGTAGGTCACCACAAAACCAGACAAAAGGAAACAAACTCTAGACTGATTCCCACATGCCTAATTTGAAACGTTGTATAATGCAAAAGACGCTGTAAGTCTCATTAACTTAAATAGGAATGATGTAGTCACCCAGTGCCGTTTTACTGTGTTGTTAAGTTACTTTAGTTCAGGACATTTACTCCTCAGCTTTGGTGGTTAGTAAAAGCATCTTTAGACATCAGAGTACCACTCATGAAGCAATAGTGTGCTTTTGAAAAGCAGTGCATAAATAGACATTTTATGAATGGACTTCTATTGTGCCTAAGCAGGCAATTTATTCTTTAAATATGATTTTTTACAATAAAAAGCCAGCTGTAATCACGGCATCAGCCAGTGTCTCATCTGAAAGCTTGAGTGGAGAAGAATGTGCTTCTAAGCTCATAGGGTCGTTGGCAGCATCCAGTCCCTCGGCTTCTTGCTGGCTGCTGGCCAGAGGCTGCCCTCAGTTCCCAGCTGATGGCATCTGGAGGCCACTCTTCGTCCCTTGACACACGAGGCTCCTCCACATGGCCACTTGCTTCCTCACAGCCACAGGGAGCGTGTGCTGGCAAGAAGGAAGTTGCCACAGTCCATGACGCAGACAGGAGCTCACAGCCCATCACCTTTGCCCTTTTCTGCTGCTTAGGAGCAGGTCCCAAGTCCTGCCCTTGCTCGGGAGAGGGGGTAGCCAGAGGTAACTACCAGGAGGAGGGATGTGTCCTAAGACCCTGTGCCTTATCTGTTCCCTCATGCACGCCACTCCTCTGCTTTACTTGGACTGACAGCGCTGTCTGGTACCTGTGCTGAGGTCACAGCAGGTGGCAAGGGAGAGCAGGATACCTGGAACCTGCTTCTGGCTCAGCTGTGTTAAGCGGGGCCTGGGCCATCAGCCACCTGCTCTCTGAGTGCTCAGCCCTTGGGGCACAGTGACCTGGAAGGCTTCCGTGTCTGGGGAGAGCCAGCCAGAAGAGAAGCACGATGTTAGGGATCTCATCCAGTTTATCAGCTGAGCTGGCGTCCCAGCAGAACCATCCCAACAATTGGAAACAGGGATCTGCCCTCCTAGTGTGGACGCTGGGAAACTGGAGTCACTGAGTGGGTTCCAGACAAAGCCCGACGATAGTCTGGGAAATCACTGCTCCCTGAAGTCAACTGAGTCTCTCTACAGGGAAAGCAAATACTGCAAAACAGGAAACAATGCAGAGACAATAATGGCATATTGGGTGGTTGAGGACCCGGAGAGGAGAGAGTGCTGCTCTGATTCCCGAGCACGTCGTGACCTGCAGCCTCTGTCTCTTTTCATCCCAAAGAGGATGGACCTCGAGAGCTTAGGGCAGCCCCTAGGATGTGTTTTAAATACATTTTGAACCACAAAACTCCTGTTGCTTCTGAATTCTCAGACATACATCTGTCAATAAAGGCACACCAGAATTTAAAAAAATACATACCTCTCAAACATAAAGCCTCTAAAAGGTGTGCCCGGGCCAGTCCAGAGAACTTCGAAAGTGATTCAGCTATGAAATTGCCCCTGGAGAAAAGGAATGACCCAGTTCCTAGTATAAGATACAGCAGCGGTTTTGCAAATGGTACTATCCAGGAGCTGGGAGCTTGCTTTCAGCCTTGAATTCACTTTAAACAGCACATGAACTCTGGTTCCTGCCCCGTGTGGCCTCAGGGCCTTTCCTCAGACGACTGTGCTGACACTGCCGGCTGCTCCTTTGCACCGGCCAGGCCACCCGTCCAAACGATTGCCCTCTCCTCCTGACATCTAGACTGTTTCTCAAGACTGAACTCCTCAGGGAGCCTTCCCCAACGACCCAAGGTCTAAGAGACTTTGTTTTCAGTAGGAAGGACCTTGGTGGCCGGTGCACGGGGTGGGGTACTGCCCGTGTCCCCATGCACACCACCCGTGGCTTCAAACTGCGAGCCATGTGGCTTTTTCCCGGAGCCTTTGTTTGGCTCTGGAATCCACCCGAGAGTCCCAGAGTAGGCCTACCAGGGGTGACAGGAGCTGGTGAGGAACTGCTCCCGCTGCGGCACCTGCCAAGGAGGCTGGAGAGCGTGCGGCAGGCCCAGGGTCTGGCTCTGCTCCCTTCCTCCCTCCCACTTCCCCTTTGTCACTCCTCCGTGGGCTTCCTAGGAACATTCCCTGGAGACACTGCTGGCTGTGTCTGTCTGTCTCAGGGTTGGCTTCTGGGAGCTCGGCCTAGGTGTCGCCGGCCTTTCCGTGGTGCTTCTGTGTTCCTTTTCGCTGTTTTGCTTTCTTCTGTGTGTGCTGTGTCATCGGTGAGATCACAAGCTGGTCGACAGAAGGAGCTCCATCGATTGTCATCAGTTTTCCCCACAGTTTCTAGAATGGTATAGAGGTTTCTGTAGCAAAGTGTGATTGAACTTTTCAGTTCCAACAGTTTTCTATCATGTCACCAGTTTCCTTTCTATGACCTAGAGTTTAGGAAATGGGGTGCTCATGACTTTACTGAAATGCACTTAAAAATATGCAACTACTAGTCAGATGTAGGGTGCCGTGACTGGTGCCCAAACTCCTGTTTTCAGTTCACGTCCTTTTTTTTTTGTATGTGTCCAAAAAGGGAAAGTCTGGTGGGAGAAGGCAGGCCCTGCTGTCAGGAGCCAAAGATGTGACACTAATGCGAAGCTTTTTTCCTTTGGACATGAAAGACAGAGACCTGTGGTTGTTGTTTGGAGCAGTTCACAATATTATAGAGTCAGAGGGACCTTGGGACCATCTGGTATCGGACCTTCTATCCATTTGGTCATTTGCAAGGAGGTCAGGATAGCCTTACTGTTAGAAGCGTAAGACAGTGAAAGCACCTTGGTAAGCCAGAAGAAAGAAGCAAAGTGAAAAAAGATCTCTGATCATGGACTATTTCAATTTCCCCTAATCCTCAGTGTGTAAGATCATTAAGCTTTAGGGGAGGACAGACCTGGGACCTGGCTCTGTCACGAGTACTTCATTTTACACGCGTCCTCCTCTTTCCTCCCCACTTCCTTGTCTGCGTCGAGCTCATCCAGTGGCTGTGAGGGTTACAGTAGCCGGTGCCCACACGCTGAGCCCGGTAAGGCCTTCGTTGGTGGCTCCTGCTTTCGCCACCACCGTCTTCCTTGCGGTCTCCTCAGGGCCAGCAGCTGCCGCACAGCGGGGGCAATGGGCAGTGGGAGGGGGTCACAGGCCCACGTCTGTGGGTGCAGAGCATTGCTGCCGCCACTGGGTCTCCTCAGCTGCCTCTGAGGAGCTGGGCCTGGAGAGGACGATTCCCGGTTCAAGACTGTGCTTTTGCCCACGGCTGATGCTCTGCCTGGCGCTGAGCTGCAGGAAGGCTGCGCCGGACCCAGCCAGCGCTGGGTGTCACTGTGCTCCCAAGCACTTGCCCTTTTCCTGGCCCAAAAAGAACCATGTTTTAAAACGACATTACTTATAACCTTTTCACTAGCTTTATTTTAGACTACAAAGGAGAAGTGGTATAAATAAGTAGAAGCAAAATAAGGTAAACAGTGGGGACGCAGGCATTCGGGAGTGGGTCGGGGTTTAAGCCCGAGCTCTGGCTCACCAGCAGTGACGAGGGGAAACGGCTCCCATGAAGTCAAGGTCTCCCAGTGCATCGTCACTGTTTGTCTTAGATAAACATCCAAATTCCAAGCTCAGCGCAACGCTTTGAGGAGCCTTACCATGTTTCTTGGTTCAAGGAGCGGGTGTCAGTGCTGTGGGGCCGCACGTCCGCGCACCGGCCGACGCTCTACCCGCTTCACCACGGCACTGCTGTGTCCTCTGTTTCTGTCTGTACTCCGAGTGCCTTGTCGGTGCTTGTTTTTACTCACTGGACTTATCTAAGGAAAGAGGCACCGGCTTTCTTCATACACATGAAGTAGTTCTAAGGCATTTCAGTCTGAAGAAACGTGACTGATGTCCGTACTTGATGTATAATTAGCGGGTGCTTAAGCAGAAAGTGCAATGACTCCTGGAACCCAGCAGCCACCCTCACTGGGGATGGACGGTGGGATTCCGTGTGTTCACAGCCTTTGCAGAAGAAACCTTTATAACATAATACTTCAATGTCTCCTCTTCCGTCTTGTAATTGACTTGTTTCAAACCTAAGACACAGAATTACTCCTTGAGAATTCTAATTCCTGAGCTTTCAAGAAACTTGGGGAGGCTCTTTCCTTGACAATTTTAAAATGACTTCGCAATGCACCATTTTCTCAGCCCGAATTAGAGGCAGCGGGCTGTCCGGGGGCTGCCATCTGCCTGGTGACGATGGTGGCTCACCTCACACTTCTGCCTGAGGCTTCTCCACTCTGGTTCCTGCAGAGGCGGAAAGTCCGGGCAGCCAAAGGCCACGCGGCTACTGTCAGCCAGTGTGTGGGGCGGGGGCACAGTGGGAAGCTGCCGCTTCTCTCCCTCATCCCCCAGCAGGAGGTCCAGGAGACAGACAGGCAAGGCCTTCTGTGTCAGCTTTCCGTTTTCCCGTTTCACTTTCTCTGGTCTTGCTACTCTCTTGAATTAATTCCAAGGTAAACGGTGGGCATGTAAGCCCTTGGCCTGGCTTCTGTCTGTGAGAGGGCCCCCGAGTATGAGACATGGGTGCCGGGTCTCATGGCAATGCTAGGAGGTGCCGTCCACTAGCCTCGAGTTACTAAGTCTCTTGTCTTGCCCTGGAGTGCAGGCAGTTGGAACGCGAGAGCCACTGGGCTGTGTGGTGACCGATGCAGGTACAATACAAGTATAAAGAAAACAATTGTAATGATCACAAACTCAGTTGGCTTTTATTAACTGCTCGGAAGCCTGGAGGAACAGCAAGTGCTAGGTTTAGGATTTTGCTCCCAGACAAGAACACCTGATGCCGTCCTCATGCCTTGGGGGTGGCTCAGAGGACACACGCGTGTCCTCCAGGAAAGGACGGCCTTCATCGGGTGCTGAGGAAAGGTCAGACGTTTCAGAGTGCTGCAAATATTGAAGCAGATTTGTCACGTGAACCAACAGTGTCCGTCGGGAGACCCTGGAGCCCATGCCCTTCAGTAAGGCCATTAACAGTCTCCTGATCTCTGTCATCACTGAAGACTGTGGGGTGACTGACCCCTAAAATCTGGGGCCACAGTAGAAGCTGTAGCTGTGGAATTGGATTTCCTTGTATCAGCTGGGATTTTAGGGCTCCAGGATGGCAGAGGCTGGGCAGTGTTACCAAACTTTTGGGAGCAAGGTGGCCAAAGTTGCCACATAGATCAAGAAGGGAAGCATGGAAAAAATGGGTGGCAAGTCACGTGGGCATCCAGAAATAGTGGGAAGAGATGGAGCTGAAGACAAGAAAATGTCCTGAGGCCACGCTGATGGGGAGAGAAAGGTTTAGCTGGCTAGGGCTTCATATGTTTGGTAATCTGACCTTTGGAATATTTCATTTCACTTTTGTTTTTAACTATTTAATTTTTAAAAAGAAAGGATAAGTTACAAAAATATGCTGGTAATAAAGATTTGTATTTGTGTAGACAAAACACATGTGCGCGGATCGTACATTGTACCCCAATCCTTCCATGGTCCGACTGGAAACACGGTTCACGCACTGTGCCGAGCCCAGGCACCACCATACACCATGTCGCACTTACAAAAATCACAGTCGCTGTGGCCAGGGCTACGTGGTGATGGAGCACGATGAATACTCCACGAGGATTCAATTTTTTAACCATGACTCATGGAGAGAAAATCAATTATATGTGATCAGTGAAGTTCAAGTCGATTTCCTTGGGAGAGGTTTTGGTAGCCCTGCCATTAGTATGCCTTAGAGTGTGTTTTAGGGCAGGCAGCGGTCACTACCCGATTCTACTTGTGGCCAGTCGTGAACACTTGGAGGCCAGAACATGCCTTGGGAACACTGGGAAGCTTGCTCCTGCTTTTGAAGTAGAAACACCGTTGGAGTTTCCGAAAACTAAAACCTCTAGCTTTTAGGTAACGGTGCTCTACTTTTCTCCACTGAATGAAAGCGGACGATTCTACTCACATCCAGTGTCTACAGTTTCATTTGACTTCCTCCAGACTGCCCAGAAGGGGCCTCTCTCATAGCGCCTGGCTCTCTGCAGAGTTCACGATGACCCCAGAGAACCCTGTTTTCTTGGGGCAGACCCTGTTTCCCTTTTTGGTCTGAACTTCATGTGGTGTGTCTGAGCCTAGGTAACGTCAGACCCACCTCACCCCCCCAAGCCCCAGGCAAAGCTCTACTGGCTCGTTGTGTTGGATGTAAAGACGGAGCTGCGCGCACAAAAGAAAGAGCCTACAACCAGATTTCGTTGATTCACTGCTTTGCTGGCATACTTTCCCTCACTGTTTCCCCATCATAACATGCGTTGACAATTAATGTCTATAGCAGTAAGCTAAAGCTAGAACATGAATCACTTTTGACTTTACGTTTTAGTGCTAAGCCAATCATTTGTCTAACTGAAATTACGTCTTTGGTAAATTAAAATGTAATTTGAATTTCCCAAATCTGGTTTTTATACCAGAAGGGAAGCTCAGCTAACATTTCAGTGGCAATTCTTCATATCAAAGGGAAAGAGTACAATAAAAACATTTGTAAACCAAACAACTGAAAAGTGCTTTTCCATGGTTCTCTCTTGTAAACGTTAGCTGGCTTTGACTTTTAAAAGAAAACAGTAACTGTAGAGTATACATCAAGCCACCCAATCTAGGCTTCCTTCAGATGTACTGTCTAGATAATCCATGAATATGCAAGATGAAAATATCATGTAGGATGATCACGAGTGTGATTTATTTTGCAGAGCAAATGTGTGACATGAGTAGACATCTCCTGGGCAGAAATGGAGTCTTGTCTCAAGTTCCCAGGCAAAGCAGGCTGAAGCTCTGTGGGAACGTTATTTGTGTGGGCCAACTACTTTCTCTTGTGTGACAGGAACAAAGAACAGCCAAGGATTTGGGGCCCAGCGGCCAGCAGCTCAGAATCTTTGGGTTGACTGCCCAAACACTTTCCATTTCTATTCTCTGAAAAGTTGACTGAATTATAGGATTATATGCAACTTTCCAATTTATCTCTGTCTGGCAGCCAGAAAGTTCATGGTTCCTGGAATTTGTTGAACAAAATGCTCTCAGGCCACCTAAGTCCATGCTTGTCTACGTGTCAACTTTAAGGCAAGTTCAAAATTGACCATTCCCTTACTCAGAAAAAGCAGTAGCCCACTGATTGCACTGTTGTTTACAATTTGCTTAATGTAGTAAGTAATATGCACCCGCACAGAGGCTTCAGGATAATGCAAAACCAAACCGGACGCTTCGTTTGTCTGAGCTGCCAGTGCTGACATTGTCTGAATGGGTTCCCTAAAAGACAACATGTGCTTTGCATGCAGTTAGATTGAAATCGCTAGACTACCACCCCAGATACGTGTAGAAAATGAATAGCTTCCCCGTCTGCAATCCGGTAGTAAGAATGCTACCTTTTGGGGTTATCGTGAGGATAGATGAGATGAATCACGCTGCTGCATGCCAATTCTTGAACAAGCAAATTGACTGTAAATCGGATAAAAGGCAGGGACATGTGTGTGCAATGATCTGTTAAGTAAGTTGACCAGCTTGAAAAAAAGGTGATCAAGTGCTGTTTTCACTTGAATGGAACCTGCTTTAAGATTTCATAGATTTCAGTGAGACAGAGACCTCTGAGTAGAGTTTTCAGAGATCTAACTGGTTATACAACGGTTAGGTACTTTAAAGAATTATTCTTCTTTTTAAAATTTTCTTGACTAGTTATTGATTTTTTTCTTTAAATTTTGAAATAACTAAAGATTCATAACAAGTTGCAAAAATAGTAAAGAGAGGTACTGTGTACTATAGTAAATATCAAAGCCAGAAAAAGGGACATCGGTACAATGTGTGTGTGTGACTGTAAATCATTTTGTCTCACGGGCTGATTCGTGGAACCACCACCCCAGGATCAAACATGGTTAATTCTCTCAACACAAGTGACTCCCTGGGTGCCCGTCCGACGCTGTGACCTACTCTTACTGTCAAAGACCTGGAGGACTCCAGCAGGTGACATCGAAATCTGTAGTTCTTGCTCTATCCCAGACACTCGTGAGCAAGTGTCAGCCACTTTCTGCCTCAGTTTTCTCATTTTTCATGGGTTGGGTGTAATAAGCATTTAATGGACATGAAAGTCCTTAGTGAAATCGAGCAGCATAAAGATGCCAGGTGTTGTTATTGCCTGGTGACCAGGAACCCAGGAATAAAACTCCAAACCCCTGAACTTCCCTGCAGAATTTGATTCCCGTTTCACGACGCGCTGCCCCAGCCATGGAGGGTGTCACTGAAGACGGGACTTCCAGTTCCGTGGGCTCGTCTCACAGCAAGATCCGGGGCTGTTCAAGCGTCAGCTGGGAGTAAGGACACTGTTAGGGCTCCTTCACGAGCATGGATGGAAGAGGTCACTTCGCCCTGGGTGGCTTCAGAGGTGAATGAAATCTTGGTCAGCAACACATATATCTCCCACTGTTAATCATAGTGCCTTGGAATCTCGTTTGAGTCCATTTGAAATCTCTCAGTCAGACCATGACCAAAACAGGACTTTCATTATTCCTCTGAAAAACTTTGAAGCCCTTATCAAGATCATGGAATGTAAGCCAAATCTGGCCCAAATTATTGATTAAAAATAGAATATTTGAAATGATAACACAGTTTGCAACACTGCAAAATGAACTACTATTTGAATATTCAACCATAGCTGATTTGTCAACTAATTGTCTACACACTTCACCCCTTCCTTCCAGGACACCTGCCTGCTCTGTGCCAGTGCTGTGCTCCCATGGACACGTGCTCCCCAGTGGCTGGACCACTCATTCGGTACTTCCCGCAGCGTTATTTGTGGTGATTGCTTTGTCCCATCAGGAGCTGGTAGCTTTCCCTTGCTAACTCAGCCTGACCTCAGTCTGGCTGGGCGGCAACACCTCTGGATGCAGTCGCATCCTACATCAGTAGGGTTGCTTCTCCATTTTTCGTGGTGGCCCCTGCATTCTAGCTCAGCTACTATCTGTGCCCCCAAGGACATGTGGCTGCTTCTGACTCCTCCTGTAGCATCCCCCCACCGCCGGAGCTGTGGGAAGCTCGAGTGCTGCCTCCTCTCTCCCATCACATTCTGCTGGAGGCCACCCACCATCCCCGATGGAAGAAGTCCCCAGAGTCCTCAGTGGGGATGGGGCACACATCCCTGTGCCTCTGGCTTTATCATGAACCTGTCTAACCCCTTCTCTCCCCCCGAGGATTCTGGCATTTCCACCTGGACTGTGTGGGGAAACAGAAGCTGAGGTGCTTGTCCGAACCCCTCGCTTCTCCTCCTCCCCACTTTCCAGGCCAGAGGACTCAACTGTTCATGCTACGAGGCGTCTTCTCTGCCGTCAGTGCTTCTCCCCAAACTGGCGTTTGCCTACCTTCCTCCCCGATTCCATGAAGTCAGAGAGCAGCTGGAGGATATAGTCTTCACGGAAGAGAGGAATTTAAAAAATACGGCCACTTTACTATTTTAAATATTGACGTGTAACATATGTTGCAGTGTTTTATAGGATATAAAGCTTGCAACAATGTAAGGAGGTGTACATACTATTATGATTCATTATAAGGAGAAGTTCAAAGTGGAGAAAAAACATTGCAGATGGCTGTGGGTCTGCTCAGCCAGAGCTGCACTCTGGGCCCAGCCTGGACGACGGCTGATTCTGTGGGACAAGCCAAGTCCTGTCCACTGAGCTGTAAAGGTCCTAAAACTGACCACACTGTCACATGGAGGCAGAGGCCGCGAACCTGTGTGGCTAATTGTCAACACCTGTGGGACTTGTGAAAAGATGCTGAGTGGTTCAGTTTCAGAGGTCCAGAGGCAAGAGTCAGAATGAAGCTCATTATAGCTTGTTTATCACTGAAGCAAAGCAGTTCTCCCTGGGACATGGATACTCAGCCAAGCCCGACTGCAGATCTGTCCCCAGCACTCACATCTCGTTCCAGGGGCTCCGAAGCCAAATGTCCTAATGCTTCAGCAAAACAGAGGCTGGCCCAAAATATCCTGCAAAGCCAAAGCTCAAGTTTCTGAAGAAGCAGATTTATTTCACTAAAATTAGCATCTTTCCAAATTAGATTATAATCTGTAAAGCACTTTCTGCCTCAGCCTGAGAAATCGGGACCAGTGGTATTTGGGTTGCTTAGCGAGAGGTGGTCAGCTCTTGTCAGAAACTGACCACAGGCGTGTAGGGTCACTGGGCTTGCACAGACCCTCCTCACGTCACACACTCCCGAGAAAGAAGCCTCAGAAAGGCCTGAAGCATATTTTTGTCAGCACTCGGGTGTGGCCGCCCCCGACTTTGGGGTCGTCTTTTGATTAACGGGCTCAGTCATTTGCTGATTTTGACAGGGTGCCAGGCAGAGGGCTGGGAATGCAAAGATGAGTGAGACAGGGCCCCCCCCATCCCCGAGGGCACAGTCTGCTGGGAGGGGAGCATAGTTGCAGGGGTGCGGGGCGACTTCCATGACCTGCTCCCACAGCCGTTACCCAACACCCAAGACTTAAACCCAAGTCAGGCTCAATCCCCTTAGAAATAACGCACCCCATTCTCCTCATCTCAACCCAATAGAAATTCCACGAGTAAATGCAGTCCAGCTGACGTCCAGTGGTTTGTTTATCTGGTATTTTGTCTGAGTGTATTTTGTGTTCCTCTATTTTAGGAACACATGGACAAATTTTGGAAATATTTTGGTTGGTCAAACAAATCACGTTTTGAGGGACCCTGGGAGGCAGTGAATGGTCTGCTCCCACCTGGCCCAAGCCCCAGCCCCAGGGACCTTTGTCCAAGGAGCCATGAGAAATTTCTGGCTGGTCTCAGAGCCGCTCCTACGACCATGTCTGTTGCAGTTCTCCAAACTCAGCACCACCCTTAGGGACCAAGAGGAATGGGCGTTGAGGGGCAGTTCTCCGGTGATTTTCTGTCATTCACAAGTCACAGACTGGAGGACGAAGGTGGATGTGTGTAACGGGGCCTGCAGCTTCCTGGACTGCAGGGTTGGAATCCTCGGCATGTCTCTGTGTGGGGCAGCGACAGTGGTACACAGCGGCGTCACGGTGACACCGTCAGGCCACAACTAAGGTGAAGAAGGACGCCACCCGCCAGCTGTGCCATCTGTGTCCCAACCACTGGGCCACGCACCGGCTGTGTTTAAAACCAGCGGCTATCAGACAGACCGAGTCAGGGCAGCATGTCCCAGGGCTGGTGGGGAGCTGGCGAGGAACTGGCGAGTGTGTGACCGTGACTGTGAGCCGCTGTCTCTAGAGCCTGGGGAGCTGATTCTTTATATATTTTGGCTATCAGTCCCTTTTTAGAAAAGTAATGTGCAAACATTTTCTCCAATTCTGTCCTTTGATGTACAAAAGTTTTTAATTTTGATGGAGTCCAATTTGTCTGTTTTTCCTTTGGTGGTCTTTGGTGTCCAAGAAATCATGAATCCAAATGTCACGAATCGTTCCCCTATGTTTTCTTCTAAGAGTTTTATCATTTTACCTCTTACGTTTAAGTCTTTGATCCATTCTGGGTTAATTCACTATATAGTGTAAGGGAGAGATCAAACTACAGTTTTTGTATGTGGATATCCAGTATTCCCAATACCGTTTGTTGAAAAGACTGTCCTTTCCCCATTGAATGGTCTTGACATATGGTTGAACAGCTCATGTTCTAAAAATAGTAATTCCCCCATGCTCCTGTGTTGATGTGTCCCCCAGTTGTAGATTTACTACCGCTGCTTGTTACCTTCCTAACGAGCTAACATTGGGGTGTTCAGGGCTGTCAGGGTCGTTGTGGGGAGTCTAAGGGACACTGTTAGACCTACACATCTATGTCTCTGTTTATATCGTTGCTCCCTGTGTGGCTGGGTTCTTCTGACTTTCTCTCAGTACGTTGTGCATTTTCATCCACTTCAAGTTCACATTCAACCTTCCTGCCTTCAACACTTCATTCATTTTTCAAATTTAAAAGTTAAACTACAAAAGGTAAATGGAGGGTGACAGTGAAGTTCCCACCATCGATATGTTTAGTCTTTTGTTCTCAGGAAACTCCTTGCAAAGAGACGTGAGATTAGGCATAATCTTTTGTCTATAAACAAAATGTTTGGTAGAATACAGCTGTAGCAGGAAATCGAACTGTTAATGTTTTGTGTAATGCCAGTTTTCATTCAATCAATCGAACGTGTGTTATATGCTGGGAAATGTTCTGATAGAAGAGTGAAACAAAACAGGCAAAATCCTTGTTTGCAGCGAGATTATGTTCTAGTGAGGAGCCAATGTTTAATAGAAGAAAAAAATCCCACTGGTCTCCGGGAGGATAAACTCAATGTTTCAAACAAAAACAGGCACTTGATTCTGGCCAGAATTGCCAAGGATTTCAGTTTCTGCTCATTTATTGTAGTTCAGTGAACTGACCATACTCAAGCCTTCTCTTCCCGGAAGCATGTTCTTAGAACAACTAGACATGGATTTGCTAAAACAAAACAGCAAACTTTATATTTGGCGTACATGTTTTCAGCTCTTCAGGTGTTACTAGACAGATTGTGACTGAGCAACATATAAAGGCAAGATTTCTTGTGATTTTGCTTGAAATTTGTTCACAAAACTTTTGAAGAGCTCAAAAATGTAAAACCTCTCCACGGAATCTGTAAGGAGAATTGCCACTGCAGGAACATGTGCCTGCCTAACAGCACGGCCCCTGCGATGCACCCAGCAGGTCCTCCTGGCCACCTACACTCTTTGAGAAGCGCAAGTGTAGAGAGGAAGCAGTGAGCTTTGGAGTCAGGCAAGCCGGGTCTGAGTTCCAGAAATGCTACTTATTTTCTGTCTATAAAGTGGGGTGACGATGGCTGCCACTTGTCATTAGACAGATGGTGCCAGAAATGTCTGGCATAGCAGCTAGCACACAGTAGGTGCTCAGGAAATGTCACCATCGCTTCTGTATTATCATTACCAACGTTCACGACTCTTCCTCCACATAAACAATGGGATAAATCGTGGGAATGCTAACGCGCCCGTGAATGGGGTTTTTTAAGAAGGTCTGTGTGGAAGACTGTGTGATTCAACACAGTCAGAACAGCTGAAAGAAATTTTCCTTCCCTCTGACACTTTTCTAAGTCGCTGTGGGTAGATTTTGTTCCACACTTAAGTCCGTATTTTTTCCAGTCATCACCATGTTTCCATCCTCATCTGTTTGCCGGCTCTTCTCCCTCCCTCCCTTCAGCCAACATGCTCACGTTTCATACCGTTAGCGACACTGCCGTCACCCCGTGTATTTGACGTCTGAGAGGCAGCTGTGGTTCTGCGTTTGCGGTGCTATAAAATAATTTATTGTTGAATATGACAATGTATCCATTTTCCTGTTGGTAGTCATTTGGGTCGTTTCCAGATTTCTGCTGTCACCTGAAACGTGCTATTCATGTATCTTGGTGCACACGTGCTGGTGTTTCCCTTGCTCAACACAGGAGATAGGAACGTTCACACCCACAACATGCTGACAAAAGACCTTCCAAAGCCACTGTCCCCGTTCCCACTTCTGGACGGGCGGGCGGGCAGTGTGTGCGGGAGCCTGTTGCTCTACCCCCCAACCCCTCACCCCAGTGTTTTCAGGCACCATGACGTCTTCTGCTTGATGGGGAGCAAGAAGGCCTCTCAGCAGCGGTGACTCCGCTCTCCAGATCGCTCTGGATACGGAACCCTCTCTGTGTAGTTGTTGGTTATGTGTTTTGTTTTCTGTGAAGTGTGTGCTACTGTCTTTTGGACGTTTTAAGATGTTGTTCGTCCTTATTGATCTGTAACACTTGGAATTATAGATAGTAATCCTTTGTCAGTTATGTGTCAAACATACCTACTCCCGTTTCTAAATGCGTTTCAGTTTTTTAAGATGATTTGATTTTCTGTTAGCAACACTTGTGGGCTCACTTAACGGCCCTTTTGCTGTCAAGGTCCGGAAGATAAGCACTTATATTTTCTAGTGGCATCTACCTGCTTTTCATTCTTGTGGTAAAATTGAGCAGGGCCACCTCACGCACAATTTCAATCGTTTTCTCAAGTTGTAAAAAGCAGCAGTTGATGTGTTAGCTGTACCGAGGCCACTTGCCTTTAAAGCTTTTTTCCTAAATGTGGGATGCAAGCTCTGGCCCCTGGTCATGTGCTTTCAGTGGAAACGTGCAGAGAGCCCTGCCAATGCCCCTCTGACTATGTGGGGAAGGGCTGGTCCCTAGAATCATGTCCTCTAAACACAGTGTCCAGGGCACGCTGGGACGGACTGCGTTTCCCAGCGCTGGAAACCATTCCCTTAGAAATTACTAAAACTTAGGATGTGGGCTCATCCTGCTCTCACTGCTCATGGTCCAAATCAGCAAAATTCCTTCTTGCTGTGAGGAGCTTTTTAAAATATTAGAAAAAAGGCATTATCTTGATTCATCTTCAAAACAAAATCACTCTGCAGCAGATGGGTACCCTAACTTTAATAGTAAACGTGTTACAAAATGCAGGCAACTTGCTCTGTGAGTTGAAAGAAATCATTTTGGTTTCGGTTAGTTCAAGCCTTTCATTCTGAAAACAACACACACATTGCTGTACTCATTTCAACCACAAAAAATAAATACGGAAAAGGAGTCCAACCTAGTGTCTGAATCTTCCAAGTTCAACCACTGGAGAATGAACGCAGATGGACTGCACTGGGGAGCATCCTCGGCTGACAAACCAGCAGATTCCAGGCAGGGTCAGCGTCCACCAGAGCTGAGCGGGCCTTGAGACTCCAGGCTTCCCAGATCTCAGAAACACTGTCCTCTTCCCAGTGTCTCAACGTCGTTTGAGGCATGACACAAACAAGAAACTGCATAAGACATAGGTGTAGAGCCCAGTGAGTGACCACAAAGCCGACGCTCGTGTGACCACACAGGTGAGACTAGGACGACACCCCCCCCCAGAAACCCCCAAAAGGTTCAGCTTTGCCCAGCTTTGAACTCTGTGGAAGGGAACATGCACATTCTTTTGGGTCTGGCGTCTTTGTTGGCTCCTGTACTGTCTGCCTGAGGATCAACTCAGATCTCCCTTCCGGATTCTTTCAGCTGCTGGATGTGCTGTCAGCAGAGGGCCCACGGCTGTCAGCTGCACTCGGGTAGCTTGGCTGAGCAGTCCTGGGCACCAGTGTACCGGGCACTGTGGTGCGACCGACTTTGGAGACTGATGGAGAGAGCAGTAACTGGAAGGGCAGTGGGATCAGGTGGCGGTGGCTTAACTTCACTGACAGGAGTGATGAGTCAGCACCGGAAGCTGAGTGAGCTGCCGAGGGCTCCTGAGAGCACAGAAGTCGTTCTGGGGCCCGTCAGCTCCGAGGGAGCACCTTCCTGTGTATGGGTGCTGCCCGCCACAGGGGGCCACTGGACACACGACAGGGTGCGGCCCCTGCCCCGGGCAGCTGAGTCAGAGGCTGAATGGGGAAGCAAGCATACTGGGGTGTGGCCGTGCTACCACGAAGCCCACGCATGACCCAAAGGAGCGGCAGGAGGACTGTGTGGAGCTGGTTCAGGAAGGGGCAGAGCTCTGTGGGCCTCTGTGGGAAGCCGGGCTGAAGGCCCAGGACAGCAGCTGGACAGCAAGCAGCTTAAGAGCACATGTGAGAATGGTTCACGTTCTTTTCATTTCCTAGTTTTTCTTCCTGGGACGTACGTGATTTGAGTACGTTAATAGCCTGAGGTGAGGCTAACAGAGAAACAAGTGTTGAAGTCCAAGGAAAGAAAGAAGGGTACAGCAGATGAAAAGGATCCCAGTCGAGAGGGAAGGTTATGGAATACGTCAAGATTGCCTGGGGAGACCCTCCATCGTCCTCAGAGACTCAGCTAATGAGCCAGCCGTAACCCTGTGAGCTGACAGCCACGTAAAAACGTGACAATGCAAACAGCGAAAAGAACTGTAAAATTAGCTGTTCTCCAAGTTTGATCTCTCTTGACCTCTTTAATGGCTTTCATTGCTCAGGAGATGGAACAGGTTAGCACAGATGATAAATGACAATTCATGTGGAGACCAGTTATGCCTGGAAACATTCAGAAGCAATGAGACATTTATGAAAGTCTTCCTATTTCAAAGCCAAATCAATACTTGCTCAGTGGGTTCCTCTTAGGACACTTTCCAGAGGAGGCCTTGTACCCACAGAATGTTAGCTAAGAAGGAGTGTTGCTGGGAGATAAAAAAAAACTCTGAAAAGGAGGTCAGAATCTACACTACAGCCCAGGCTCATCTCCTGAATTTGGTTAGTTGAAAAGTCCTTGTATTTCGTTCAGTTTTCCTACCATAAATCTTTCAGGACGTCTGTTCTCGTTTCACTTCAGCCCATATGGTTTAAATATTGAATCCTGCTTTTCTTCTACATTTCCATCTAAATGTAATTCCGCTTTTACTCCAGTGAAAGTTTACTGGAGATCAGAGTACGTCTGTTCTAAAGATGGAGTTCATTGCCAGGAGATTCAGTGAAGTCATCAGCACCTTCAGAGTGAAAGTATGTCCTTTCCATCGAGGGGCCTCTGAGCTTTCCAGTGCTATTTTAGAATCAGACTTTATGGATTATTTCTTAGAAACAATTGGAGAACGAGAGTCCTGGGTTAGCAAAACAAAGCATTACACTAAGACCACTTGCCTCATTGAATTAATGTTAACAATGTCTGTTTTCTGGTTCAGCCATACAGTTTTTCTTTCCGCCAAAATGCCTCCTTTTTGCTATCCAACATTGAAACTATAGTCAACAATAATGTACGTGCACTTAAAATTTTGTTACAAGGGTAGATCTCATGTTAAGTGTTCTTACCACAATACGGTGAAAATTTTAATACTATGTTTTTTAACTCTACAGAAATGTCCCCATTTGTCTGATGAGTGATGAGGCATTTTCCTCTTACTGCTTTCAAGATTTTGTTTGTCTTTGGCTGTGACCATTTTGGCTGTGATGTGTCTAAGTGAGGATCTCTTGGCTTTTATCCTTTCATTTTTTTGGATGGGTAGATTAATGTACTTCATCATGTTGAGAAGTTGTTATTTCTCTGAATATTTTTTTCAGTTCCTTTTGCTTTCTCTCCTTCTGGTTCTCCCATTGCACATATGTTGGTGCAGCTAGGGGAGCCCCAGGTTTCTGTGTAGCTCGTTTATTTTTCTTCATTTCCCCTCTGTTCTGCCCTCGTATACTCTCTATTGACGTTTCTTCAAGAATGCTGCTGCTTTCTCCTGCCAGTTCAGGTCTGCCACTGAGCCTGTCTAGTGAAGTTTTCATTTTGGTTTCTGTCCTTTTCCTCGCCAGGATTTTCCTTTCATTATTTTCAATAACCTTCCTCCTTATTCACATTCTGTTTAACGAGACATTGTCATCATGCTCTCCTTAGCTCTGTAAGCATGGTTTCCTTTCAGTTCTTTGAAATCTTTACATTAGCTGCATGGAAGTCTGCTGTGTGCACCCTCAGTCCCCTCCAGAGGCAGTATACACTGCTTGCTTTTCCCCCTGTGTGTGTGTGTGTGGGGGGGGGGGTCCCTCTTTCCTGTTTCTTCACATCTCTCAGAATGTTTGGTTGAAAACAGTATTTTAGATAATGCATTGGAGTGAGTCTGAATGCTGACTCCCCATCCCTGGGGGTGTGTTCATGCCCTGGCTGAACTGAGTCTCTGCTGTCTGTCTCCCGTAGTGCGCAACCTCGGGGTCTCGGCCCAGATTCTACCCCCGCACCCCATTTTTGAAATCCTCTGGCTCTCTGAGTTTCACCTCTGGGCAAAGTCTGTGTTTAAGCCTCTTAGCCAGATTTTTACCATTTGATGTTAGGTGCATGTGGGGCCCTGGGCTGCCGTCCCAGTTCAGCATTTTAGCTTCTTTTCCTCAGATTCACCCACAGACTAGCCCTCTCTGATCTCTCCTGAGACACGGCCTGGGGCACAACCGCAGCTTCCAGCCCCGGGGCTAGTTGTGCCGCTATTTTCAGGCCTGGCTTCCCAGGGCTTAGGATCAGCAGAGAACATTATTTGGTGGGGTGAGGCCACAGGTTGAGTGCGTGTCCCTTGTGTCAAGTGTGACATCTTGTTTTGATGGTCTGTGCATGGCTGGGGGGCTTCCTGTCATGCTCACTCTTCTTGCCAGAGCGTGGGCACCGCCTGGCGGGTATCCAGCCTTGTTTGGCCGTCTCCCTGGTTCTCCCTGTGAAACTGCCTGCTCTGCCCTGTGGCCCATACCAGGCTGCTGCCAGCCGCTTCCTAACCTCTCTGCCAAGATTGCTACTGTTTGGACAACACCTTAAGCGTGGAGTTGTCCATCTTCTGTTCCAGGTAAATTCACACCCTTGGAGACCTGCAAAACTACTGAACGTTGTTCCCTGCTGTTCCCCTGGAGGGACTCTGGCATCGCCACAGCAGAGCTGGGTGGCACCCTGTTCTACGAGTGGGTGTGGGGTAGGAGATGGACAGGTGGGTGAGGGGTCCAGAAAGCCATTTAGAAGCCGCACGCCCACCTGTGCCCTTCGGCAAGCATTTCATCCCTCTGCTCGAGGCTCAGCTCGATCTGCACAATTGGGCGCTCGCATCCCTGTGGCTGCCAATATCCTGGCGGTGCTGAGAAAACACTGGCTGCTGCTCGCCTGCCCCCTGGAATTCCTGGGGGACACCTGGGACAGATGACAACATTATGAAGTCGACCAATGTCATAGAATCCAATTAAAGTCACCAACACACAGTGCTACTTGGGCGACAAAACAACTTACCTTTCTGAAAATCTGCCTCCTGTGGACAACGTGAGAAGATTGGCATTTTGCTTTTTCAGTTTCCTCACATTCTATTTTTAAACCTCACTCAAAAACGTATTTTATAAGCTGGAAGGAGAGAACGCTGCATAAAGAAAATTAAAGCAGGATATGACCTGTTTGAGGAATGAAACATTCCAAAGCAATCAGCTAAGTGCTCTCAATTATAAGGAACATTCTCCAGGAGAAATGTGGTGTGATTTGTGCATTTAATAGATCTTTATTTTCTCCAATTACAACATATCCAAGTTGACGTCTTTAGCATTTGAGTTAAACTTCAATATGTATTTCATTTATGGTCAGTCTCTCTGAATTCCGTACTGTGGGGACAGAGCCAGGAGAGCAGTTTCCAGGCTCTCAGCCTCACGTGGAAAGGTGCTGGCTCGGGTAATAGATGGCCATCAGCTGTAACCAGTTAGCCATTGGCCACTGATATAACTGCCGTGGCTAAACTAGCAAGTGTGGATTGTGGCTGGCAAGTGCAATTAGCAAGCAGATTGTGGATGACACGGTCAGCAAGCGTGATTGGCAGAGAAGCGGACGGCAGATTGTGGATCGTGTGGCTCCCGCTTCCTGTATCTCCAACCCAGCCGCCGGCGAGACTATAGTGGTATGAACCCCCTCTCTATGGCTCCGTGGGTGTTCCTTTTTGGCCTCACCATATCCTGCGTTCTTGTGTGGGGAGCAGGAGTAGAGATCCCACATGACACATATATAATTGGCTAGTTGACTTTACTAGAATAATGCATGGTTTTTCCTGCAATTATTGGCTTTCTCATCCCCTGCAGACTGTGAGCTGTGAGGTCTGAAACAAGCCTCTGGTTCTCTGTGACATTTTCTCTCAAACGTCAAGGAAAGCGCTTTGCACATACTGGGTGCTAACTAAATACTTGTTAATTGGTGGATAATCGGTTGGATTTGGTTTTCTATCACGAGCATCTGAAGACAGGCTGGGGAGTGGTGGAATGTTGCAAATTAACAAGCAGCAAATACTGCCATATTGAAGTCTGTACCCCAGCACCCCAGGGAATGACAGAAATGTGGGTCACAGCCCATATGTGATGAGTTTACAAGTCAGTGAGAGGTGAGACAAAACAGTCAGACAGCTACACAGATCAACACGTGACTAAATGTCAAAATGAGTGGCACCAACTCCAGCCATCACCCATGCTGGACGGTTGGTCAGACCATTGCCTAGTTGTAGCTTTGACACAGCTGTACTGGGCAGTGGGGAACGATGGGGAGGGGACCATGGAGGGTCTGGGCTCTGGAGATGTGCTCCACCTGGCTCCACTTGTGTGTGTGCACGTGTGTGTGCACACGTGAAACTCGTCTGCTGAGCACTTGTGCGTTGTGCTCTTTGTTGCTTGGAACTTGTACCTCAATTTTAAAAAGGAAAGAGGGAAAAGGTGTTTTTCAAATACAGCCATGTGCACCATTTAGCTAAATGTGGAAACATGTATTTCTGGTACACAACAGTCTCGCCTGGCCCCTGGCAGGGTCACCATGAGCTGGGGAGCAGAGGGGGGCAGAGGGGATTCTGGGAAATGCACCACTCGCTGGGCCTTCTCACCTGAAAAGCTTGCATCGTTTTCTCCCACAAATCTGTTTGTGGAGGAAATTTTCTATCTGGCATTTTAAATGAAAAACTTGTCACTAATGGAGTACATACATATTTGGAAGATGAGTGTTGCCTTCTGATGTTTTTATGCATTATCCTTTGACCCCTTCCCAGGGAAAGCATTCAAGCCCTGGTCCTTTCCACAGTGTGAGGCTGAAGAGAACGTGTCTGCTGGAAACGAGATGTCCCAAAGTCTTAGGAAAATCTTGGCGCAGAAATGGGGCATAAAATTATCCATCTTCTCAATGAAAAGTGTGTCTGACTCTGTGTCTCTTCCTAAAATAGTCTGCAGGGAGAGGTCTCTCCTAGTCCCTGGCTCGGTAAATGTATTAACAAATGTGTAAATATTTATTGAACTAAAATATAAGTAGAAACTACAGGAAAAAGTTAAAACACAGACTATATATTTTGATAGGTATACACTGTTCCATTAAAATCTTTAAAATTAACTCTTATTTTTGTTTATAAAGTAATTATTTAGAAACTTTAGCAAAGTATACACAAATAGAATAAAAATGTAAAGACACAGATTAGAACTGTGTGCATTTTCATGCACAAAATTGGCTGTCACGAATTCTAACTCAATGAAGTCCAGTCACCAGAAAACTCTGACGCTGACACATTTATGCTCAGAAGCTCTACCCCGGATCTCCTGCCCCTTTTGCAGCATGGAGAGCGCAGTGGCCTTACCTGAATGATGCCTTCTCATCTGCTCCACTCACTGTTGGGTCTGTGGTCTGTGGGACCTGTGTGGACTGTGCAGCACTCCCTCTAACTCGCTGGCTTCGCAACCCACGCTCTGCAATCCTGTACTGTGTTCGTCTCGCCCCTGGACATAAATGATCCCTAAGTGGTGCAGTTCCTGCTCGTGTCCAGGTGACACAACTCCCACAGGTGAGCACCACGGTGCAAGCTCGCCCCCCAGTCTCACCCTTTTCTGCCCCTCCCAGGCCACTTTCAAACAAGGGAGCCCGAATGTCCCACTGCTTCAGTTCTTTCCCAGATTTTCTTTCAAAAACCTCACAGATGGCATCTAGTGTTTTAAATGCCTGAGGAACTCAGAAAAGCAGCCCTGCCCAGCCAGTAAGTAGGGCTTTGTGAGCCCCACAGATAGACAGGTGATGGATGAAAGAGATGATAGCTAGTAGATGATAGAGGGTGGAGAGACAGATGATAGACGACAGAAAGCAGATACATGATGGACGATAAATAGATGACAGACGATAGATAGACAATAAATCATGGGAGATGACAGGTCAGATAGACAGATTGCTGATAGAAGATAGACACGTAACAGACGATACAAGGTTGACTGACAGGTGGGTAGACAGGCGACAGAAGGGCGTTGATAGACAATGGGGGTGCGGGTAAAGGGGGTCACGTCACACGAATGCTAGACTTTAAGAGCTGGTGCTCAGTTAAGGTAAAAGGTGTTCTTTGTACGCTTCCTACTCGCACTTTTGTGTAAGCTTGACATTATTTTCAAATGAAAAGTTACCAGCACAACACGTTTCTGGTCCGTTTGCACTTGTGGGTGACAACTGGCCCTTAGGCTGCGGTAATCCTTAGGGAGGTAAGAGGCGCCCGGCCCGCGCCCGCAGCCACCTCTGCGCGGGCTGCGAGTCGCGGGGACAACGACCGTCCCGGTTCTGCGCCGGCAGCGCTGCTGCGCCGCCCCGCTCAGCCCGCCCCCACCAGACGCACCCCAACTTCCCCATTTGCAGTTGCCCCTATTTTCAACGCCACTGGCCACCACGCACCCTAACTGGGTTTCCTGCCACTTTCTCGGGCGTCCTCACGTTACTAAGAAGGAAGGCGCAAGTAGGTACCAAACCGTCGTCCTGTCCCACAGGGTCACGCCCCGCCGCTCTCGCGCTGACCCCCGCTAGGAGCCGGCGGGCCCTGCGCACGCTCGGCCCACCTGTGGGCATCGTCCACCTGGTCCTCCGGCTGCTGGAGGGCGCCGGGCGGGCAGGGGCCGGAGCACCCGCTGAAAGGGGGTCGAGAGACGGGCGGGGTGTGGTGGAGGGGCACAGGGGTGCAGGGGGAGCGCGGGGCGGGGTGGGGCAGAGGGGCGTCCGCGGGGCCGAGAGAGGCGGGGCGGGGCGGGCGGAGGGGGGCCGCGGGGCGGAGCAGCGGGCGTCGCGTGGACAGACCCGCGGGCGGATCCCGCGCGCCGCGCTCGGCCCGGGAGCCTGGCGTGCGGTTTCGGGAGCCGCGAGCTGCGCGCCCCATGTCGGTGCCGCGGAGCCGGGATGAGGGCGCCCGCGCTGCTGCCGCCGGCTCTGCTGACCTGCTGCGGTTGGCTGCTCGGCCCGGTGAGTGCGCCCCCGGCCCCGACAGCACGAGGAACTGAGCTCCCGCTCGGGCTGGGGAGATGCGTTTGCCCCCCACCCCCACTCGCCCCAACTTGCGGGAAACGGGATCCAGTGTCTCCCCGACGCTCTTCCCCAGGCGCGTGGCCGGCGAGGCCCTTCCTGAGGGGGGACAGGGCTGCCGCCACCTGCGCGGGCCCCCATTTCAGGGGGAATTGGAGTCGGCTGTGTCTTTCCTTCTCTCTGCACCTCCTGGTACCTACTGTGGGTTTTGTTTTAGTGTCACAGGGAGACGCGATGTGGCCAAAGAAAGTTTCCTGTTGGAAATACTCCGCTTTGATTTTTTAAAATCAGTGTTTAAGAGCACCGGAGGAAATGGTATACTGAGCAGAAGTTTGTTAATCAGCAGATCACTTCTCGAGAATCCGCCCTTTTGTTTGAAGACGTCTTTTGAAGGGTTGTGAGCCGTTTTCTTGCATCGTCTGCCAGCTTGGAGGTGGTGTTGGGGCCTGTGGCAGCCAGGGCTCTGCTACTTATTCCCGTCCCCTCCTAAGGTTGTTGTGAAGGCAGGATGGAGCTATTTAGGGAAAGTTGTAATTGCTGAGAACTCTGCCTTTCAGGAGGGCCCAACCTAGCAAACCCCCACCAAACAACAAGCCTTGGGTCTTTTTAAAAATGAGAGTAAATGTGGCAAAAGTATCCAGCATTAAGCGTCTCTTCTTAATTCTCTAGGACATTTTATTCCTGGTTAGAATTATAACTGACCTATTTCAGTAGGATAATTAAATGTAGGTGGCCATACCATGCCCAATAGTAAGGTTTTCTTTAGCAAAAGTAAAATTTGGTTCAGACACAGGCGGGACTGCAGCTCCAGCCTACAGTGTGGGTACTTGTGTGTGGGGGGGGGGGGCAAAAAAAGAGAGAGCATTGGACCTTAGTATAAATAGAGGTCAGAATCTTATTGTTTAAGGTGGAAACATGCGGTTTGGTCTTCCGCACACGTTGGTAGACAACTACTCACGCTGTGTCACATCTGCAGCTCCCGTGACAGGTCTGGGTTAGTGGAAGACACAGTGATGTGACTCGCCCACCACTCTTCCTCCTACTTGCCCCTCTCATCTTTTTGACAAGTTCCTGCTCCACATCCTAAAGCTGTTTCCAGTGTGACCTGCAGCCTCTGACGATAAAGTTGTCCTACTGGGGCTCTTTCCCGGGAATGCAGAGGCCACGCTTAGGTGAAGCACACTGGGGTCTGCATGTAGTGAGTGAGGGTCATCAAGGATGGTCTGAGGACAGTCTTATGAGTAAACGTGTACTTACATTAATTCCATCAGGGGCTGTGGAGCGGAGGGCTCTGGTGCAGAAAGGTGAGTGGGTTACCGTGTTCTGTAGCCGCCAAAATTAGTGTACTAACAACATCCCGTGCACTGTGCTTGTGAGCTTGTTTTCCTGCGTAGAAGAAAATATTCTATTAGATTTTAAATCTGTTTTACAATTCCTTTATAAAATCAACAGTGAAGCTTTTTGTAAATAACCGTGCCAGAAATAGGACTTCGATTGCTTTTAAATGAGTGTCAGTTTGGAAGCAGTTTAAAACTTGGTTTCTTTTTGTAGAACTCTTGCTTGATTTTCATCTTATAGTGGAATTTTTAGTTATTTCTATTTTTTTAAATCTTGACCAGGTGAGCAGCATTCACCCAGAATGCCGATTCCATCTGGAAATACAAGAGGAGGAAACAAAGTGTGCAGAGATTCTGAGTGCTCAGACAGAAGCTCACAAAGGTAAGGTGAGGGCTTGGTGAATAACACTGCCCCGAGATGGAGAACCTGACAAGCAAACAGCTCACACCTCACGCTGTAACTTGTGTTTTAAGGTCACCTGCATCTTCCAAAAAAAATTCTACGTCCACTGTTTTTTAATAAACTTGTGCTAAAACTCCTATGGAGGGGAAGGTCCTTCACATAAACCTTTTAAAAGAAATCTTAATCCCTAACAATAACAGTTTCCATGGTTGAGACAATAGCAACAGTTGCTAAAATAATTTCATGGGCGTTGTTATGCTTTGCAAAAGCAACTCCATTTTCTAGAGTATTTATCTGATTTCTTGCATTTTAAATCCTTAGTTACATCACAGATACTTTTGGTCCAGTTGAGAACAGTGCAGTCTTAGAAATTAAATAGGAAAATGAGAGTTTTGTTCTCCTGAAGACATACCTCTTGTGAAAATAGTGAACTTGCTGATTTTATTTTCTTCAGGCCAAAGAAGAAATTCTGGGACAATATGCCCTCAACCTAGGCACATTCACATGTTTACCTACTCAGGAGGTTCTGGGCTAACGCCCAGATTATAAACAGTAGCAAAAACCTGTCCTTCAGCTTTCCTTTTCTCTGTTCTGTGTCATGATTTTATCCTCGTCAAGAAATAAATTAAAATCACAGTAAGACTGTGTTAAAACATCCTGGTGCCTTGTGAAGGACCTTCCACCAGAGCCCAGTGCTGCCCAGTAGAAACTGAATGAGAGCCACACAGGTCATTTTGAATTTTCTAGGAGCCACGTTGAAAGAAGTACAGAGAAATGTGAGATTCGTTTTTTTGTTTGTTTGTTTTTTAAATTTATTGGGGTGACAATTGTTAGTAAAATTACATAGATTTCAGGTGTACAATTCTGTATTACATCATCTATAAATTCCATTGTGTATATTCACCACCCAGAGTCAGTTCTCCTTCCATCACCATATACTTGTGAGATTAGTTTTAACAATATATTTTCTTTATCCAAATGTATCTGAACCATTATCGTTTCAACCTGTAATGAATATAAAGTCTTGATGAAAAGTTTTAGATGTTCCTTTGTATACTAAGTCTCAGAAACCCAGCACATCACCATTTGAACCTCCCAGGCTTTGGGTACTCCCAGGGGGCCAGTGCTGCTCTGAACTGAAACCAAAAAGTCATCCTGTGGCCTTCCTGTCCACTTCCTCCCCTGACGATGAGGCCTCTGGCTCCAGAGTCCCTTCCAGCCTTAATGACGGTGATTCTGTCCTGATGGCCACGTCTTCCAAATGGTCTGGTTGAGCTGTGTCCAGAGAAAGGCAAGTGAAGTGGCCCAGTCCCACAGCAGACAGGGACCGAAGTGTGTGTCCTGTGCAAAGGCAAGTGCCACAGGGAGAGATGAGGCATGGGTCCTGCCAACCAGGGCCTTAGGCCAAAACAATTGTCGTGGCCACGGGGATCCGTTCCCTTCAGTGAAAATTGAGAGATTTAGGAAAAGTAAATACTGAGAGGAGACACATCTAGCTGGTGGCCAGTGAGCCCAGGTCCTGTGGGCACGTCCCAGCAGCTCCATCCACGTGGACTCTGGCATGTAGCGGGTGGGCTGCATCCTCCGGTGACCGTCGACCCTGTCTGGGGCCGGGACGTCCACCCTCATCCCATTGTTGGACAGTGGAGGTGCTGATGGGTTCTGAGGCTGCCCACAAATGGCGCCCCTCGCTGGCACTCATCGTCCCGGGCAGCAGTGAACAGACCTCCACGTGAGTGCATCTTCACACTCTAAGACCCCTCGGAGGCTCTGCTGTCACCTCTCCAGCTAAACACTTCAGGACACATGCCCCAGGCCCTCGGCGAGGCTCTGGACACACACCCAGCCCCAACACAGGGAGGGAGGAAAATCTTACCACTGACACTGTGGGTGCTCAGCCATGGAAAAAGTGGGATGTGCCCATGACTTTCCCTCAGATGAAACCTCCTCGCAGCTGGTCAGGGGCTGACAGGACACCAGGTACAGGGGCAGGACCACCTGTAAGTTGTGCCGGCGCCGCTGCTGTGTGAGGAGAGACAGGACTCCTTTAGGGCAGTTAAGTTGTCTGCCATTAGGAAATGGGATGTTTTGACCCACAGTCAGGCTTTTTGTGTAAAAGATTCTTTGTTTCTGGTTGGTTTGTGTAGGTGGAATGTGGCATTAAAGAACTCAAAACAATGTTCTTTTAGCTTTACTCTGTCCAAAGGCACAGGTTTGAGTCCTGGTCCCTGGCCAGCCATTCAGGAGTGTGACTTGTTGGCCACAGTGGGAGTTGAGGGCAGAATGACAGCTGTGGGGATTGGCGGGGGTGGCCAGCTGTGGAGATGGCCGGTGGTGGGGGTGGCCGGTGGTGGGGATGGCAGGTGGGGGTGGCCGGGCAGTGGAGATGGAGGGAAGATGGCTGTCAGTAGGGACTTGGACTCGAGTAGAGGCAGCTGCCCCTTACAGCCTTTGCTTGTTACTGTGAGGAAATGCAGGCGCCAAATTGCCCAGCTTTCTATTTTCAGAGGATATCAGAAATGCAAACTTTACATAAAGTGTGCCAGTTTCTTCAAAGTTTGCGACTGGTACTTAAAGTGAAAAGCTGTGTGCGACTCAGCAGACCTGGCATGGTGCGTCCCACCGGCCCCGCTGTTGACGGACACCTGAGGCACACGGGCGGACAGCACGTCCTCGGCACTCCGAGGGCTCCTTGGCAGGCCACTCCTGTCTCGGTTGTTCCTCAGAGGTGAGCTGTGTGTGACCCACAGCAGACGAGCCCGAGGGCAGTGAGCGAGGGCAGCCACGTGCTGGTCACCACGTTCATCCGCTTGAGCAGAAGGAACATGAGGGGCCCAGAGAAAGGTCCTAGGACACCGGCCCTGTTCAGAGGGGTGGGGAAGGTGTCACTGCATTTCCTGCCAGTGACAGGACCAGTCCTCACACATGTTCTTACATTGAAGGCTCTCGCCATCTAAGTTGCTCTTGCCCTGCAGCAAACACACTGGCAGCTGACTCCCCCTTCTGCAGGAAGAGCGAGCTGACAGGCCAGCTGCCCTCAGGGAGCAGGGGCGTGTGGCAGGAACTTGTGCTCTGAACCCATCTTTCCTTCTTACTCTTTGCAATGTGTGTGGCTCAGATGCCAGGGGTAGAAATAGCACCGAGTTTCCGGAATGAAGACACTACACGCCGTCAGGCCATCTCTGCGAGCTGCATGCAGCACCCTCAAGGAACAGGACGAATGAATCCATATGTCACGCGTTCACTTGCTTCATGATATTAGAAGTGAGGGTCTGTTGTAGCTACTTTTAAATCGTGTAGGATTAGGAAATTGGTGTAAGAGCACCAGATGCAAAAAAAGACTAGTTTTCCATTATAGTAAGGTAATTTGTACGTCTGACAAGGAACTCTTTTAGTACGTGTTGAATCTAAAACAAAAAAACAAACAAAACACTAACTTAAATCTAGGCCAAAAAAAAAGCAAACTATTTCAATTCTAAATCCTTCAAAGGATTCACTTTGTAAGAAAGAAAAGCGCAGGAGGCGTTAGGAGCTTTGTGATCTGCTATTGATCGTGGCTGAGACTGACTGACTCCTGCCAATATGTGTGTGAGGCCTGAGGCCACAGCCGCAGTGCAGCACTGTCCCCAGAGTGTCCTGACAGTCACCTCAGCAGGTGGGTGGGGCCAGAAGCCAGACTGCAGGGAGGTGACAACAGAGCGCCCCTCCCCCCCAGGACAGTGGACAGGGCAGGGCACTGCTCTTCCAAATAGAGAAAGAAGACGGGAACCCTCTTTCTCCCAAAGGCGCCTGAGGTGGTGACAGCTGTGCTTGTACAGGCGGCAGGAAAGGGCTGTCACAGAGCCTGCAGGGGCTGGGAGCATTTGGGGCAGGTGGTCCTGGATGCAGGAGGAGGGGGGACCAAGGGCAAACCTGCAGCTTTGACGCTGGAGGGGAGAGGAGGGATGCGTGAGAGGCAGGGTGAGGGCAGGGCACTGCCGGTGGTGCGGGTATAGGCTCCCAGGGAGGGGCTGGGGCTGGAGAGGACACTGGAGCTGTGACCTAGGACACGGACGTGCAGGGCACTGGTCACAGCTCCCCCTCATCCTGAAGAGGGTGGCTGCTCTGGGCTCTCACACAGGGTCACAGGCCGCTGTGCTGTGTGAGAGGATCTGTCACTCCATCATAACACTGGTAGACAGATGCCCTGGGACGATCCCGGGAAGCCACCCAAGTCCTGACCATAAATCTGTGGAAGATTATCCTGGGAAAACATGGCAGGACTCTGTGCTGAGGCCCAGCCTGTCAGCCTCCCAGTCCAGCCTCCTGACGCTCAGCTCTGCCCGCCTGGGCTTCCTGTGGCACCAACAGTGTCCTGACTGGTCACAGACATGGCAGGGAAGGTTTTGAGAATTTTTAAAGGATTATTAGGAAACAGTGGCTGTTTATAAAAGGTAAGGGCAGCAACCATCTTGGTGGGAGAAAGGCATAAGCATTCTGCATACTTATGAACACACTCCTGAACTGAGCCGCACTCGGGTCCCGGGGGCGTCTGTTGGGTCCCAGGAGCGCCTGTCCTGCAGCTGTGGGAGGCGGACGGGCATGAAAACGCTGCTTCTACTTTTGCTGTGTCTGCATCCATCCCGGGCAGCAGTGCCAGCTGGAAGCCCATGGGCACTGGGTTCATCCAGCTCAGTTTGGGGGATGTTTTGATGTTTGGGGTTCACTCAGCATATTTTTCAAATACAGAGGTTCAAACTGGACCTCTGTGTTTCTTTGAAAAATGCTTTTGTTTGGTTAACAGCTTTGGCTGGTTCCGAGCTTTTAGTCTGTTTAATGTTAGTTCAAGTCCCAGAATATGTTCCCTACTCATGGAATCTGCCTGGACCTTCACCCACACAATAAAAGCTTGCTACCTCAGGATTCAAAATCCTGAAATGACCCAATTTCAAAGCGCCATCCAGTGGCAACATTGCAGCAAATGGTATCCTGGCTGTAGCTTGTCCCTCTCTCCAAGAGAGTGAGGCTGGCAGAGACCCTGATTAGACAAGAGTATTGGGGTGTCCTGGACTTGTCTGAAACCACCAGCTGTGCCGTGGGGCCTGGCATCGTCCTGTCCCGGTGTCCTGGGCCCAGCCCAGGCCTGTGCAGCTGGTTGGGTGAGGCGCCAACACGCAGTCCCCAGGCTATGCCTTTGTGGCTGCAGGTAGCCTGCTGTGCTTGCTGGAGGAGTGTCAGCCAAGGCCCTCTGCCCCGCCCCCCTCAGCCAGGGAGCCCCAGCCACAGTGAGTACTTGCTGCTGGAAAATGACCCGGGCTCCACATGAAATCCTGAAGAGAGTGCAGATTGCTGGACTGGCCACGTGTTGTCTCCTTCCTGTCCCCAGGGCTGAGCCTGTCCTGTTACCCATCCCCGCCGTCCCTTCAGCCCACGGCAGGCCGGGCTATCTCAGGCAGCGCAGACCCAGCAGAGCCCTCCTGCAGTTCTAGACAGGTTGTGGGGCCTGGTCTTTCCCCTCATGGGCTCCACTCCACCCTGCGTCTGCTGGGAGCCACTGTCGTCCCCAGTCCTGATGGCGGTCCAGCTAAAAATGCATCTGGCAGTGCCAGACGGAGTGAATGCATGCATACTGCTTTCCTTGTCTCACTAGCAAATGTTTTAAGGACAAAAGATGAAAATGCATCCTTAGAACAACAGAAAAAAGGAACCCATCATTGACTGGAATTTGACCATCACTGCCAGTGTCAGAGTGACTGGGGCCCCACGGGACTTGGAGTGGCCCTTACAGTAAAACTGTCTAGAGAGGAAACGACCCCGAGGACGCGCAGGGGTGGAGGGTGCAGGGTTGGCAGGGATGGTGTCTGCCCTGCATGGGGCCCCGGACTGCTCTCGTCACCTCAGCTCCTGGGAGGTTTTGTCAATCAACTGTGAAGCCTGTTTACCATCTGGGCCGACACAGAGAGTCCTGGCACGCAGCTCCTGGAACGGGGCTCTCGCTCTCCGTGGGTGCCACCCTCCTGGAAGCTGCTCAAGTGACTTCACATGTCACACCTGTGCACCCTGAGCTCAGGAAGCAGACCCTGGGGTGCTTCCTGTGCTGTGTGGTCAGCTCTGGCCGCTGAGAAACAATGGCCCAAGTGTCCAGGGACCGCAGTACTTTGAGGGGTGGTCTCTGAGCAGGAAGTCAAAGCAAGGCACCGAGGGGAAGGTGCCACCAGGCATAACTGCAGCTGCTCTCTGAGGGCTCCCAGGGCAGAGATCACTAGCAGCCCGACTTTGGCCATAGGATGTAGGATGACTTTTACAGGGACCCGCAGTGGGATGGCTGCTCAGGACATACTGACCTCCTGGACACCAGGTGCTCAGAGGCTGGGGGTTGCCCTGGACCAGGTCTGCAGCCTGTGGAAGCCTGGGTGCCACCAGCCTGGGGCATCTAAAGTGAGGGAAGCCCAGTGGTCATGGTCACCGATGCTTCCTGGCCAGGGCCCTGGAAGACAGGCTTGTACGTGGCAAAGACAGTACCCTCCTCAGTGATTCGGCCTGAAGCATGTCCCCCAGACCGGCTCTGCGGCCGGTGGCCGGGGATTGGCGTGGCTGGGCTTCAGGTTTCTACAAGTGGCCAGGTTCACAGAGAAGGAGAAAGCAATTTTAAAAAAGGATTTCCCAGTTCAGTTGGTGAGTCATCCCACTGGGGTCTTAGCCCTTTAAATTGATAATAGGCAAGAAGTAGACGGGAGCAGGAAACGGGCTGATGGCTTTGCTGGCCGATATGAAGAGAATTCATTTTTTTAAAGACTGTTAAATGAGAATTTTCGAGCTCCGAGGACTGGTGGAAATCTTGCCCAGCACGGCCCCGTGATGGGCGGCCACAAAGCCAGGCCTGCGCCCAGGGTGCCTCCGGTTCCTTGGAGCAGGAGACGCTCAGGATACACTGAACCGTGCAGGCCTGTGCCGGCAGGAAGTGTGGCGAGAACGTCCGCTTTGCTTTGCTGCCGTGTCAGTTTTTATCTGGTCTCTTTCCTACGAGAATGCAGAGCGAAAAGCAGAGTCCTCGTCCTCAAGGACTAAACCTGAGTGAGCTCCACGGGGCAGAGTTACCACTTAGGAGGTGTTTCCAGGGCCTCTGAGATTGCCACCAGCCTGACTCTGCTTGGGACCTCAGTGGCCAGCTCCCCAGGCCTGGGCCAGGCAGGTGTCCAGCTGGGGGACCTGGGGCCACCGCTCCTGCTCAGGGTGTGGGCTTCCTTCCTCAGCACTCTGCTCTCCTGGGGCCACGCGTGGGCTTCAGCCAAGCACTGTGGCTCCCGTTACTCATCTTCCGGAGCTGTTTTCCAGCAGAAAAGACGCTTTCTTTCTGTGTGCTTGACCGTTTATATAATCACAATGTTGGAAGGGAGGTGTGACGTGCCTGCGCATGTACGGTATGTACAGGATGCGTTCCGTGGACCATTCCAGCAGTCGCACACGTCATGACCCTGTGTAGAATCAGGACGCTGTCAGCAGGCAGGTAGCCGCGTGCCCCGCCCTCGGGATGGGTCTGCTTCCTTTCGGGGCCGCGTGCCCCCCTCCCCCTGGATGTCACCCCTTGGGAACAATCCGTGCTATCGCACCCCACCCCACGCAGTGATGCTGGCTCCTTGTGGCCCTTACTGTTCCATTGTGCTGTCTGCTCACTGGGTTAAAAAGTGGCCTGCAGCCTCTGGAGGGTGAAGTCTCCCTTCTCTCCAGTCATCAGGGAACCTGCGGGCTGGTGGCACCCGTGGGCCCTGCCCCTTGCTGGGGTGTCTGCAATGACCTGGCCTGACCTTGACTCTGCTGAGCATTAGCCTTCCCTCATCGTCTGCACAAAAACTATAGTTCCTTGCAAAAGGACAGGAAAAATGTCATGCCATTTAGGGGGCACGGTTAGATACTTAATGAGTAGATTTCCAATCAAACGATGATTTCATCACTGTTCGTTTGTGTCACAGATACACTGTGGGGTCTACAAGTAGGAGATTTAAAGGTGTTATATCCATACCATGGGATGTTAGGTAGCCCTTAAAAGTGATGGCGTGCTGCATGAGAAAACATGCGTGATGTTGCTAAGAGGGAAGGCAAGGGAGACGTCAAGACAGACAACTTCCTGTTTTTGTATGGAGAAATCGTGGAGGGGTAGCCGGTTAGCTCAGTTGGTTAGAGCGCGGTGCTCTTAACACCAGGGTTGCCGGTTCGATCCCCACATGGGCCACTGTGAGCCGCGCCCTCCACAACTAGATTGAAACACCTACTTGACTTAGAGCTGATGGGTCCTGGAAAAACAAAAATAAATAACAGTTTATAAAAAAGAAATCACAGGACTTCTGTGTATGTAGCATATAAGCTTGTGCATAGGATGCCATTGAGGCCCAAAAGGCAGGTCCCCCCGCCCCAGGCTTGGCCTGGGGGTGTGATTGTTCCTCCAACAGCCTCTGCACAGGAAGGTTGTTTGGTGAGATTCCTTGCAATGCTGCGTGTTATTATAACAGCCAAGCAATGGAAGTCCTCTTGTGGGGACGTTCCTCCTGGCTGTCTTCAGGATTCTGGCTTTGGTCACCTGGGCAGAGGTGAAACAGCAGTCACCACGTGCAGTTCAGAGGCAGAGAGGTCCCTGTCGGCACTGCAGTTTGCATGCTGGGGACTCGGTGATGGCCGCGGTGGCCACAGAGCTTGCCTCCCCGGGAAGAAGCATTCCTGCTTGTGGCTTTAAAATGAAGCTTCTGGGTGAAGGAAGTTAGGGTGATATTTGCTCTGAAAGTGGAGGGAGGGACACTGCCAGCTGTTACCTGGCCTGACACCTTCATGCCAGAAAGGTTCATGCATGAGACCCTGAGCCCCAAAACATAGACAGATACCCAAAGGGGCCCCTTCTGTCACGTCAGCAGGACAAAGGTGGCGATTCGATTACAGGGCATGTTGCATTACTCAAATACCTTCTGCCACGGATCTGGTTATTTCTCAAAGCTGGTTAAATGGACACATAGCTAAGTGTATTCCCAATAATATTGTCGGTGCAAGTTTATGAACAGAAAAATAATCTGTGAGATAATTATCTAAGGAATGGGCTTTCTATGTGCAAAGCTTGTAGACAGTTCCGGTCATGCCAGCCGGGGTCCCCCCACGGTGACACCACTGTGCCTGCCGTGGACTGGCCGTCCTTCCCGCCTTCGTTCTGTCTCCCAGCCTGCAGGGGTGTCTGGGACAACATCACGTGCTGGCGTCCCGCGGACGTGGGGGAGACCGTCACAGTACCCTGCCCAACGGTGTTCGGCAACCTTCACAGCAAACCAGGTACTGTCCTCCGTGGGTTCGCACATGGAGGGCTCGGCCGCCGCGGGGCCGCACGAAGCGGGGCCTCCTGGGCTGAGTGGCTTAGAGAGCAGGAGGACGAGGAGAGAAGGCCCCGCTGGGGACCTGGATGGCATCGCTCGGCCACAGAGACTTCGTTTCGTCTTGGGCAGGTGTTAGGGGTAATGATGTGAGACCAGAAATGCGGAGGGACTTCGAGTAGAGTGTCGTGGCCCAGACTGGGGCTCCCCACCACCCCAGAGAGGGGCAGGCAGTGCCCTCACATCTGAACCTTACCTTCCAGGAAACATAAGCAAAAACTGCACAAGTGATGGGTGGTCGGAGATGTTTCCAGATTTCATAGATGCATGCAGCTACGATGACCCTGAGGATGAGGGCAAGGTGAGGCCTGGCCAGGGCAGGTGGGGGCTGGTGGCGGCGGGGGGGGGGGCGGGGGGCAGGCAGAGGCTGGTGGGGGGGGGTGCTGGCGGGAGCTGGCGGGGACAGGCGGGGGCTGGTGGGGGCAGGCGGGGGCTGGTGGGGGCAGGCGCTCCTGGTCCATTTTCCCGTTACCCACACGGCCCCACACGGCCCCACAGGGATTACACCTCGGTGGCCACGCTGCTTATTGGCCAAATCAAAGAAATTCCCTATGTCACTCCAGCTGGTGGCATTTGGGATTCTCTGATGGTCTGTGATTTGGAAAGGCTGCTTCTCTCCACCTGCAGTCAGTATCAGGAAGGCTGTGCCTGCCTGAAATGAGCCTTTCTGAGCGTCCTTTCAGCCATGGGGGCTTCTCCCTCCCGTTTAACACATTGCTGCGATGTGGGCTTTCGAGAAGCCGAGCAGCTGTCGTCTTTGCCCTGAGCCAGTAGCAGCAAATTGAGCCGACACTAAAGCATCTTTGCAAACTTAGAGGATGAGCGTGTTCCGCTGGTGATGAGGGGTGCAGGCTGGCAGCTGGTGATTTGTCTCAGGCGGTGCTGGGGCTCCCTATGGCCGGCGTCCCCTCTGGTGGTGCTGGGGCTCCCCATGGCCGGCGTCCCCTCTGGTGGTGCTGGGGCTCCCCATGGTTGGCGTCCCCTCAGGCGGTGCTGGGGCTCCCCATGGCCGGCGTCCCCTCTGGTGGTGCTGGGGCTCCCCATGGCCGGCGTCCCCTCTGGTGGTGCTGGGGCTCCCCATGGCCGGCGTCCCCTCAAGTGGGTAGTTTAAGGGCCATGAGCTGTGAGCTCAGTGAGCCCCCTCCCCCAGGAAGGTTAAAGTAACACGTGGGTCCAGCTCAGCAGCACTCTGCTAGGGCCTGTCTGCATACCTCCCCAGCCCCTGCACCATCGTACTGTTGTGGCTCATTCTGCTTCATGAGCAGCAAACCTGATACCTGTCTTCCCATTGGGCCCCGTTCATTTACCCCACAACCTGCTGTGTGACGTCACACCGTGACAATGGCTCCAGGCTAGACTCCTACGAAGGGGAGTTTCTTTCTGAGCCTTGGTGATGAAAGTGAGGGAACTCTGCTCTCCCTCTGGGGTCATGATTGCAAAAGGCAGCTTTTCTGTGTCAAGCGTATCTCACATTCCCCTGTGTGTTCAGCCACTTGTTACAAGTGAAGACGTTGGTGGCTCCTGCATTCTCTTCGACCAGTGGAAGGGCCACTTTGGAGCCTATATGGATTTGTGCTGCTGGACGCCACCCCGCTTGTCCCAAAGACACAGGTAGTGGCCACCACCTGGCCAGGCATAAGAACAAGAGCTACCCAACTCAGGACTTCACTACAACGGACCCGTGTCTAGGACCCAATGCCCAGAAACGCCCGACCTCGCTGCTGCTGGTCCTCCCTCCCAGACCCCACTTCCTACTCTGTGGTCCTTCTGTCATCATAGCCTTTGATCCCACTCATTTTGGGGTGCAATCCCCATGGTTTGCTCTGGGGTGCGACCCTCCCTGTGGTTTGTTCTGGGTGTGATCCCCGTGGTTTTGGGGTGTGATCACCCATGGTTTGTTCTGGGGTGTGATCACCCATGGTTTGTTCTGGGTGTGATCACCCATGGTTTGTTCTGGGGTGTGATCACCCATGGTTTGTTCTGGGTGTGATCACCCATGGTTTGTTCTGGGGTGCGATCCCCCATGGTTTGTTCTGGGTGTGATCACCCATGGTTTGTTCTGGGGTGCGATCCCCCATGGTTTGTTCTGGGTGTGATCACCCATGGTTTGTTCTGGGGTGCGATCCCTCGTGGTTTGTTCTGGGGTGTGATCACCCATGGTTGGTTCTGGGGTATGATCCCCTGTGGTTTGTTCTGGGGTGTGATCCCCCGTGGTTGGTTCTGGGGTGCGATCCCCCGTGGTTGGTTCTGGGGTGTGATCCCCTGTGGTTTGTTCTGGGGTGCAGTCCACCATGGCTTTGGGGTGCGATCCCCCGTGGTTGGTTCTGGGGTGTGATCCCCTGTGGTTTGTTCTGGGGTGTGATCCCCTGTGGTTTGTTCTGGGGTGCAGTCCCCCATGGTTTTGGGGTGCGATCCCCCGTGGTTTGCACACAACTCAGATGTCCGTTGTCACAGTGCCGCCGGGGCCTTGTCAGCCCAGCTGACCCCACAGCACAATGTGAGTCCCATGTGAGTCTGCTGCAGGCAGGAAACATGACAGAAAGGAGCGCTGTGGCTCTGCAGCCCATTCACTTTCCTCAGCTCCTGTGACCCCACCTGGAAAGTTGGGACAAATGACAATGCTGCACGTGGTGGCTGATGACCCAGTACAGATCCCAGTCAGTGGCCTATGGCATCAAACACAAACTGAGAGCGCATTTCGTGGGGAGACATGAGCGATTCCAGATGGGGGCTCGTCCCACACTGCTCTTGAGCTGCTCCGTGTGCCCAAACCAGGAGACCGTCCTGTTGACTATCTGAGAATAAGACTACAAATTATATAGAATGTAGCCCAGTTTCAGGACTATTTCTGTAGGAAGAAGAGTTCCCAGACCCTGCTCTGAGGACCCTGAATTCTGACTGGGGGCAGGGACTGCCCCCTCCTCCCGCCGACCCCTTCGGTGACCAGGGCTCCAGCAGTGGCTGTGGCTGACCCTGTCATATCTCACCAGCCTGCAGGTGGCCCTGTGTGTGGGGTGGGGCTCCATCCTATCCCCACGTCTGTGTTCTACTGTCTGGCACCTCTGAGGCTTCAGGACAGATGTGTGGGGTGTAAAGCAATGTCCCAAGAGCTCACCAGCAGCCTCTATTCGGAACCTGGTCCTCATTTGTGCACTCCACAGAGTTCTGACTCTGTCCTTGGGGTACTGAGAACCCTTTGTGGCTGCACAGGATGTCTCACGTGGCGGCCAAGAGCTGACTGCTGTTGGCAGCGCCATGGGCACCTTCAGAAGTGAGCCCACCGTCCTGTCTCCTCAGTCTCCTGGCTCACAGTGTGGGAGGCATGCCCAGGAAAGCTGTTGGGAAAACTTCTGTGTTCACTTGGGACATGGAAAGGCCTGTAACTAAATCCTGTCTGTGTGAAACACAGAGTGTCTAAATTCTGATCCTTTTCCATCCAGTTTGAAGAGCTATTTTTCTTCTTAATTAAACATTTCAGAGATTCTGCAGATGTCATGAATGCATCGTCCCTGCTAACGGATTAGAAAGTCAAAATATTTTAATGTTTGCGAGCGAAGAGAATGATGGCATAAAACCAAAATGAATAATATTTCTTCCTGATTGCAGTTTCCATGCTCGAATACTTTGAATATTTGGTTGTTTAGGGGCTCACTTTGAGGATGAAAGCTGCCAGGCATGGCTGTGCCCGAGGACCAGGGTCTCCTGCAGCGGTGGCCTGGGGGGCGGCAGCGATGTCCTGCCCCTTAGTGAGCTCACGCTTCTCATGGCCTCCTTGTCTCATCAGCTGCCCCTTTCTTCCCAGGGTCATGACTTGCATTGGATTTCTGCTCCCACACAGCCAGGTTCTGCCCTGGGTGCTGTGTGTGCAATCTTTGATTTCAAAATTAATTAAATTCAAGGAAAAACAAAATAGCCTCCACAAAAGCCACAGAGTTGGCTACACATGGTGAGGGCATCATAAGATAAAAAAGTCAGGAAGGGGCGTCTGCAGGGGAAGGGGTTTGACGTCCCAGAGGACGAGGCAGGCATCGGCCCTGTGGGTGCCCCTCGTTTGGGATGAGGGGGCCTGAGGCCCTGTCAGGTGGTCGGGCCTGTCTTGTGTGCACAGAAAGCCTAAGCCAGCACGTCCCCACCTTGTATGTGTCATCACAGCCACCCCCTAGGCATGTGCCATTGTGCCTTGTGCAAGGTGCATTTTCATAGGTCTTCTATTTTATAGCCATTGGAGAAAGGGTTTAATCCCATTAAGAAGATTTAAGACCCCCCACCCCCACTCCCAGCTCCTGTCTCCTCTGTTCTACAGCCCAGCCTGCTGAATGCCACAGGGAAAAGCAGGTCACTCGCTGACCGCGAGACCCTCCCTTGTCATGGGAGCTGAGGGCGTCCTGCACTGAGGAGGTTGTCCTGGCATTGCGCTCTCAGCCTGCGCCGGTCCTGGTCCTCCCGCCTGGTGTTGTCATTGCCCCCAGCCTCCCCCACCCACCCTGCCCGAGCCCTGGGGCATCTGGAGTGGGCAGCTCGGCCATAGGGTGTCAGTGGACCCCGGGTCCCTGATTTCCTGCCTCAAAGGCTGTCTCGAGGCTCCAGGTCAGCTGTGTCCTCACGCCAGACTCCCTGCCGTGGTTCCCTGTCTGGTCTCCTGGGGATGCTGCGAGCTGGCAACATAGAAACCACTAGACGTTCAGCAACCAGAATGAATCTCTGTGGGCCCCAGGGTGTACCCCATGCTGAGTGTCAGGAGCCTCCGGGTGAGTCTGCAGACCAGGGCTGCACCGGTGCCCGGGCTTCACCACAGCGAGTGCCCTCACAGTTGCCACCCGCCTCGCCGAAGACAGCAGCCCCAGCCACACGCGGGCACCTGTGCAGGGTGGACGGCGGGCAGTATGCCGCGTTGCCTGGGTCGTGTGCGAGCTCACACAGTTCTCACATGCAGGACACTTCAGCTAAATTTAGCCCCGAGGGCTGTTTGGCATTCCAGACTTCCCATGCATCAAGTGGACACATTTCTTCCACGTTATGCCATGTTCCTAAAATACGTGTGCTCTCTCCTCTCAGCCTCAGACTACTGCGGGACTCTTGCCCGCTGAGCACTCACGTCACCCCATCGTACTGCCCATGGTTCTCATGGTGCTTCTGTGTCGGGCACGCTCTGGCCTCTCTGGGTCCCCACAGGCCCAGTAGGGCGGGACACGCTGCTGCTGAGTAGGGGGATAGCAAAGGGTGACTCCTGGGAGCAGACATGTGTGCCCAGCAGACCCAGCGTGGCTGGGTACCCACCCCGTTCTGTCGTGGCTGCTGGTCTGACTCAGCTTTGGAGCAAGCTCCTTGGGCAGCGGCGGGTGGCCAGAGGAAATGCCTGTCATGGCTTCCAGGGCTGTAAGTGCTGTTCTCTAGGGTCATAGGACAACGAGGTGACACTGGGAGCAGGGACAGTGGGCCTGCAGGGTAAGACCAGTGCAGTGACTAGGACGCAGCAGTGTCGGCTGGCCGTGTGACCAGAGACCTGCCCACCAGGACCAGAAGGTTCATCAGATCTTACCTGAAACTGTAACAAAGACACACGGCACCTGCCCAGGAGAAGCCAGTGGGGGGGGGGGTGTTAGAAAATCCCACCCAGGATGGCCGAGGCCCAGACAGCTGTTCCCATGACAAAAGCACAAGAATTAGAGGTCAGCACGGTCGGGAAGAAGGGGCGCAGGAGCACACATGTGGGTGACACAAGGGACAGTGCTGCTGGATGAAAGGAAATACGAAGAGAAACTGTCATCAAGGAAGGGTCCTGGAATGCTTGGGAAGGAGGGTGGCCCAGGGCCTGCCTGGGTGACAGCAAGGCCTCCATTTCCTGTGAGACGAGGCTGGGACAAGGCGTGCCTCTGGCGCTTCGGGCAGGACTCCGGGCTGCAGTTGGAGCCTGCAGGTGGGGACCGGACGGCAGGCAGACCTGGACTCACGGGGAGAGGGGGCTGGGCTGTTCGGAATCCCTCAGCTGCGCACATCCGAGCACGGGGTCCCCCTCGGGACACTGCTTGGAAAGCACTGCAGGTGGAAGCCTGCTCCATGCTGGCGTGGGGGTCAGCAGCAGCCCAAGGTGCAAAGCAGGGAAGGTATGGCCTCTTTCTGGGACCCCACAGCGCCCAGACACTCTTCCCCCACAGGCAGGTGGGGCTACTGCCCACTGGCGTCTGTTTACAGGTGTGTATTGTCTGTATGTTATTTTCTAGGCTTTTGATAGGTTTCAAATACTTCATTTTCCAACTGTTCAACCTGAACTTTTATCACAAGATAAAACGATGCAAAGCTGCTGCTATTTATGATTCCTTAATCAGAGAAGAAAACAGAAAATGACAGAAACCTAAAATTAGAGTTTCTGAGGACATTTTCAGAACCCTAAGGTGTCGTCTACCTTTTTCTTGACACAAAGCCACAGAGCACTACCATCCTGAAGCAAAAAAGCCTGATGAACTTCCCACACACCTGACCTGTGCCACCTGGAGGCAAATCACCTCAGTGCCAGTTTTCCCTTCCTTCCCACTTTGGTCTCCCATAGCCCTTGGCCGTCTTCACTGGGCTGAGACCCAGTCACTCCCAGAGCTGATGGAAAGGAGGCAAAAACACACACTCACACACACACACACACATACACTCAATGACACACACACACTCATACACTCGCTGACACACACATATACTCACTGACTGACACACACACACTTCTTGTTCGGGAGCACTGTTTTCCTGTACAAAACATCCTTTGGTCCTAATTGGAATATGCTTGTTCCTGTTGGCTGCGTGGCCTCAGGGAAAAACAGAGGGGTTGGGTCCAGCCGGGTTGCTCAGCCTTTCTGCCCAAGTGTGTGCTTTTTTTCTCTCTTCTGCTGCATTTTTCTCTCTTTCTCTGGTGTGAATCAGGGCATTTTCAGATTCCTGGAGTGATCAGAGCTCTTGTACTTCCTTGAGATTTAAAATATCCATGTTGGCTGAGCATTTTCATGTTGAAAGAAGCGTTGGAAGCATGGCAGGTGCTGCTCCAGGGTCCCAGGCCCTGTTGGACAAGGGTTCAACTGCCACTCAGCCACTGGTCTGGGTTAGGAAGTCCCCTTGACCTGGGTGTGTGGTGTGCACATCCTGCCACGTGGCTTTGGGACCCCGACTCCAGCTCTCCTGGAATGTAGCCCAGCACATCCTCCCCACTTTGCTGTCCCAAAGGGTGGCAGGTCACGTCTCTCCAGCGGGGACTTGCTTTACGGCCACCATCCAAAGTCATTCCCAATGAACTGTAAGGAAAAGCCTGGGTGTTTAAAGAGGAGAGTAATTTTTTGGTTCAGGATGGAGGTGGAACTCTGAAACTATGCTGTCCCGTGGTTTCTAGGCCATCAGCAGCCAGGAGCCCTTTGTGAAGGGAACAGCGGCATCCTTGCATCTGGGACCTGTCCCTTTGTCTCATGCTGGCTCACAGACGTGTTTTCCTTTCTTTGTAGATCATGTTTTATATTCTGGTAAAGGCTGTTTACACCCTGGGCTACAGTGTCTCGCTGATCTCCCTTACAACAGGAAGCGTCATTCTTTGCCTCTTCAGGTAAGCAGCAGAAATGAGCAATTCTGCAAAGAACACAAGATGGGGAAATTACCATTTAGCCAGCTAATCCATCAGAGGTGCAGAGGAGACTACTACCTGAGCTCTCTCTGAGTGCTAAGCCAACCCAGCTCCCTGGGAGATGCCAGTGTGAAATGGGATGCCAACACTTACATTTTTATTTAAATACTCTGCATTCCTTGTATAAAGAAGTAATGCTGGTCTTGGATGAAAATTCAGTCCGACTGTTATTTACTAAATACAGCCATTATGCAAATGCTTTGAACATACAGAAGCAACAGCACCCCCTTTGAGAAGCACCCACATGTGGGCCACCCAGGCTCTCATGAGACAATACAATGTGTTCAAGACACGGACAGACAGACGCAGGAGTCAGCCTGCCTTGGTTCAGTCCTGGGTATATCTCTTGGTGGCTGTTTGACCTTGCGCAAATTACTTAACCTGTTGGTGCATCTGTAAAGTGTGGATGCTAGTGGAGTCCACACAGCATGTGGCAAGCACTCTAACTTTTGCCTGTTTTTCCCCCTGGAAGTGAAGGTAGGGTCCCACCCCCACCTGAATGTTAGCAGCTCCCTTTGGTAACTAATGACATACATTGTAGCAACTCCCTTTGGTAACTAATGACATACATTGTAGCAACTCCCTTTGGTAACTAATGACATACATTGTAGCAACTCCCTTGGGTAACTAATGAAATACATTGTAGCAGCTGGTTCCTCAGGGTCCCAGGGTAGAGATTTTGCTCCCAGAACAGATGTTTCTGTCTGGGAAAAGCTAGTAGGCATACCTAGGATTAAATCTATGTCTTAAGCATCATTAGCGCTAAACAAAATGGATGATATTTGGCTTATTTTAACAGGGTTTTGATCACCATGTGTCTTATTTCTCTTTGCTAAAATATAGTTCAAATACTGATCAATATTCAGATAGAATCAGTGGTATAACAAATAGAATCTTTAGAACCTCACAAGTCACTCATTAGGAGAGCCATACTGGAAAGTAAAATAAATGAATAAATGGAGAAAAGAACTGAGAAATCCAGCAAACGTAATTAAACTACACTTTTTATTTTTCAGGCACCGCACCTATGTCAGGTGGCTGGTTATTCTCAGAGAGAATAAGTCAGTATCTTTAGCCCACAACCCTACTTAGAAAAATGTGGGGAACATCTATTATATTCTAGTTCTTTAAAAAAAACCACACTGGTACAATATTAATATCTGTTGTACTATCTTCTATATTTTACTATACACCTTTAAATCTTTAAGTTGTTAAAGATAAAAAAGAAAGGAAAAATTCGGGGAGGTTAGGGGGCACAGGGTAACGAGCTAGAACATTTTCAGCTTATTTTTAAAGAGCTGAACTACCCATATTGTTGACATGAGCAGTTTCCCTCAGATTCCTACTGAGCCACCCGAGAGCATGTGGAAATTGTCAAAAACACAGATGCGATCCTTTAAGAGAACCGCGTGGGTTTAGGAGCAGTAAGCGAGTCCTCTATACGTGGCCGTCATCATGCTGGTTCTGCCTGTAATGCTGCCATCTTGGGCCACTCACATGCCATCCCCTCTGCTCCCCCACCTGTCCCATGTGTTCAGGTAGCTGGACAACTGTAAGGGTGCATGGATTCTAAAATGTATTAATTATAAAAGTGACAAGCACTATTGTCCCGGTAAATAGACCCAGGAAAGGAATTCTTCGCAGTCATGGAATATTTATTCTCCAGAAGCTAAGAGAGCATTAGCATTAAGTAACTGTGTCCTTACTCTGTACACAGAGAAAGTAAGCGATTTATCTGTTAGACCAAGTCCTGAAGTGTGCTGAGGGCGCAGGTAGCAAACACACTCCGGGTTTTGTGTGGGAGCCGCGGGCGGTCACCACGGCCACCATCCTGGAGCACTCCGGTATCCGGGTACTGGACAGAGCCCATCCAAGGGCCTCCTGCCCCGGGGACAGCAGCCCAGATTGCCAACACAGTGGCTGCGATGCAGTTTATAGGAGCTTGTAATTTCGCCCCCACCCCCCCACCCCCAGGTTTTATCCGTTAGAGAGAAGAGGTGCCCTTGTTCCTGGTGGCCAGTCGCAGGGCCTGCACTGCGTCCATCTGCCTTGGGGAGTGGGCGGGTTCTCCAAAGTCTGACCCAGCCTTTGTCCCAGCCACTACCGAGAGCAGGTTCCCATCTGGCTTCTCTGGAAGCCACACCTGCAGGGCACCCATCATCCGTCAGTAGGTCCATACGTGGAGGTGACATTTTGGACAGCTTGCATTCATCTGTGAAGGCGAGAAACCCCAAACCCCATTCAGTGGGAAGATGCAGGTGAGAGAGCGGGAAGGGGCAGAGAGATGAGAAGAGAAGGAAGAAGGGGTGACGAACCGTTCATCCTGGGACAGTAATAGACCCTTCCATTTCTTTAGGCTTCCTTCATTCCTTTCAGTGTTTTGTGCTTTTCTAAGGAAAGCCATGCACATCTTTTATTGTCATCCCTACGTATTTGTGCTGTTGCAGGTTTTGTTAAATTCCATTTCTAACTATTTCTAGGAGGGAGTTGATTTCTGTATATTAATCTGGCTTCAGCAACTTGCTAAATTTATTCAGGAATTCTACAATTATTCTGAGTTCAGTTTGATGATTCCCCCCTCCCCTTCCCTCCCCCACACAGGAAGCTGCATTGCACCCGGAACTACATCCACCTGAACCTGTTCCTCTCCTTCATCCTGCGAGCCATCTCGGTGCTGGTCAAGGATGACGTCCTGTACTCCAGCTCGGGCACCCTGCACTGCCCGGACCAGCCGTCCTCCTGGGTAAGGCTGTTGCTGACGGCCTGTCACCAAGGGGCGGGTGGCATTAGGAACTCCAGCCCCACCCTCCCCCTCATCACCCCCCTGCCCCTTATCTCCAGCTCCACCCTCATGGGGATGAAGTCCCAGAGCCGCCCCTGCACACGTCCTGCATGTCCTGGTTGGACGAGGATGAGGGCTCAGGCCTGAGAAGCAGAGGGACCTGGCCCAGAGGCCGGGACTCAGAGCAGGCCAGGTCCAGGCTGGCAGCAGACAGGTGACACAGGCAGGTGGGCAGCAAGTCCCAGACGCCGCCAGGGCCGGGAGGTCACAGGCAGAGTGAGTGCTGAGCCCAGCAGAGCCAGACACCATGTAGGCCCTGCCAGGACTGGTCAGTGGCAGCCCGGGGCTGCCGGTCATGACAGGTGACACGTGCAGTGCTGCTGCTTTATCCCAGAATCTCACCGATTCTGAGCACCAAACGCCTCCATCGGTGGCTGAGGGGGACACCTGAGGTGGCCCCCAAAGAGGGGCAGAGTCCTCAGAAGGTGATGGGTCTGTTCCCTGTCAAGAGAAGGTTTCTGACCTGCAGCCACCTCTGGTCTGTGCAGGGCGGAGCCCCTGGTCTCAGCTCCTTAGTGACATGGGCCACCTGGGCAGTTTATTCTCACCAAGACCAGAACACATGGCACGTGAGGCCTGCGGGCTTTGCACTGCCCCCCCAAAGCCTGAGTCCTTTGGCCTGGGGGTGGACAGGGTGGCCCTGGGCTCTGCAGCGAGGCACCCAGCCCAGGCCAAACCCACCTGCCACTGCTGCCCCAGGGGAGAGGCTGGGCTGGAGGTGCTGGGCCTTCGAGCTGCCATCAGCCCGCAGCCCAGGTCAGAATGGCCATGTGTCAGGACAAAGGCAGGTGAGTGGAATGGAATGAGTGAGAGCTGCCAGCACACACAGACACACGCCCCCTTCAGGCTGTTTGCATCCACCCCTGGAAGGACCGCTGGTTTGGGACCCCGTGTCAAGGGCAGAGCAGCTGTGGACACAGGACACACGTGAAGCCAACAGGTGGGCCCTGCCCCAGACGAGCACACCAAGATGCTGTCCTCTGCGCTGGTTTGTGAGGTTTTCATTTAACTCCTGCGTAAACCATACTGTAGAGAAAATGAACAACCAGACGCCCAGGATGACAACCTGGGCGTTGGCTTTCAGCAGGAGCTGCCAGGTGAAGACGAGGTGCAGGCCCCCAGGCCCCGCCGTATGCTTCAGGCCAGGGGACAGGTCTGGTTGGGGACCTGCTACTAAGGGACCACTGGCCTGGGCCTGTCTCTACCCCGTGTCTGGGTGGCAGCAGATCCCGGAGGCCCTGCGTGGCCCACAGGCCCTTCCATCCCGAGGGACGTGTTTGAAATCACCGCTAAAGATGACGACATCAGCAGAGAGCTTCTTACTCATGAAACCTCTCATCCGCAGAGTGTGTGGATGGTGGATGAGCAAAGGGAAAGAAATGCAGGCGTGGCATTGTCAGATTTTACCAAGAAAGTAGAATCATCTTAAATACACGTTTCTGCATCTTTTTTCCTTATTCAACAGGACACCGTGGGAACCCTCCAAACCTACTGGCGCAGTGGTCTACTATGTGGGTGTGACACAATTTCTTTAACTGTCCCAGCAGTAACAGGCACACTTAGACTGCATTCATTAGTCACGCATCTTCATACTAACATTGGATTTATTTTTATTACAAAGATTAAAAAAACATTTTTGTGGAAAACTTTGATCTGCAAAAGGATGAATTTGATTTGCAAAAGGGAGAATTTGGAGTGCAAAAGAGTGAATTTGGTTTGCAAAAGAGTGAATTAGATTTGCAAAAGGGTGAATTTGATTTGCAAAAGAGAATTTGGAGTGCAAAACCTGTACCCTGGGGCTCCTGGTCCTTCTGACAGAGCTCACGACTGTGTGTGTTTCTGACTGGACCAGTGTTGCTTGGCTCCAAAAGTCTGGAACAGTGGCCAGCTGTGCCCTCAGTGTGTCAGCTGGCCATCCGTACTGCCTGGCAGCACCTACAGGGGCTCCACAGCTCTGCCTCCTGCATGCCTGACACAATTTCTGGGACTACTCCCAGGAGTGGTGACAAATCACGAGTTTAGTGAAGTTCGGTTTTCTGTTTTCATGGTTTGTTAATATGGCGTCTGTCCACGTACGATGGCCCTGGTCCTAATATTCAGTGGGTGGTGCTCGGCTATCTGTGCTGCCCCTGAGGATGACGGTGCCCTGTCCCCCTGCTTAGAGCGAGGTGGGGGCCGGGAGTGGGGGTGGGGTCCCAGGTGGTCCAGTTAGTGCCCTGCAGTGCCGGCCAGCCTGAAACGGCTGTAGGCCCACCTGCCCCCACATGGATGTCCACACACGTACTGAAGCCTATCTGCGTGTGTGGCCATCAGCCTGCTGTGTAAGTACGGCCATTGTGCGTGTACTGGGGTGGGGAGGCTGCAAAGATAGACAGGGACAGAAGTGAACGTCACTGTGGACTTAGTGACTGAAAGCCTTGACTTGCTGTTTGTTCATGAGCTTGAAATACCTGGTACGTTTAGTTGCATGAAGGTCTGAGGGAATAAAGTATGTTTATTTTATATGCTACATGACCTTTTCCTGGTAGGAGCTCCTTCCCAACTCTGGGGGAGGTCATCTGTTTGCCAGTTTCTTTTGTTTTTCCCTTTTTCTTCATCTGCTGTTAAGAGAGGGTAGTGAGGAAGAGCAGACAGAAGGATCAGGGACAGCCTGGTGGGTGAGGACGTGGGACAGTGGGTCCAGGTGCCCCGGAGGGGCGATCAGGCCAGTGGGCCCACGCCCCTGCACCCACTCAGGAGTCCGGGGCTCTCTGGACAGTGGTGTGCAGCTGCCATGACCTGCGTTTGCTTCCAGCAAGTCCTGAGCCACGGCGTCCTGCACGCCCAGGGCCTCTGACACGTGCACATCTGCAGTCCACAGCTCTGTCGGGGTGTCTCTGACTCTTACACAAGTCGGGGTGCACGTGCTGTCCTGGGGAAGCTCTGCCTTCCATGAGCTGTTCCCCAAGTGTGGCCACGTTCTCTTGCTCCAGGTCGGCTGCAAGCTGAGCCTGGTGTTCTTCCAATACTGCACTATGGCCAACTTCTACTGGCTGCTGGTAGAGGGGCTGTACCTGCACACCTTGCTGGTGGCCATGTTCTCGCCAGGCCGTCGCTTCCTGGCCTACCTCCTGATTGGATGGGGTAAGGACTCCCCTCACCAGTCCGCGTGTGCCCACAAACCCTCCAGGTTCCTGATGCCTGTTCTTTGTAGGGTGCACTTCCGGTCAAATCAGAAAGTGCTTTTCTAGGATGACAGCTGGTTCCTACAGCCAACACTTTGATAACGCTGGGAACCAGGGACCTGGTCGGAAGTTGCTCCAAACTCCTACTGCTGGAGCGTGCCCGCGGTGGCAGTCAGGAAGGAGACGTGGGAGGAGGAGCAGGAGGGCCTGCCAGGAAGGGGGTGAAGCCGTGGGACCCCACATTCACAGCGAGGGATACCCGTCAAAATTGTCAGTGCACGTATCTGCTCCAAAACTTCAGTAACAATACTCAAGTGTGTCGGACCTCTGAAGTGTCAACTTTCAGACACGAATTGAATTGTCTGCACTGCTTAATGAGGCATGAGCACAAGCTTGTGTATGTTTATGAAGAATTTCCGCTCACTCCTTTCATCAGAAAGCCCTCATCCTGGCTGGTCCTGGCTGACCAAGGCCACACTTGGCGCTGCAGTCTGCTGCGAGCTCACTGCCTGGGGCCATGTGTGACCAGGTGTCTGTCCACAGGCATCCCCACCGTGTGCACAGCGGCGTGGACAGCAGCCAGACTCTCTTTAGAAGACACGGGGTGAGTGTTGTGCCCAGACCGCAGCCTTTAGAGTGAGACGGAGCAGCACTGTCAGTTCTGGTATCGTTAGGTCGTTTTCATGTGTGCTGGAAGAAGATGAGCTGCACCAACTCCCAAGTTAGACCCAGAAGTTACGGATTTAGGAGGGACCTGACCTGCCCCCTCTCCTGGCTTCTGGGGTTACACTTTGGTTTCACCTCCCCAGCAGCAGACTATCGTGCTGAGAAGAATAAAACAAAACTAAACCACGCGATAGGGACAGATTGCGTCAAGATTTCCAAATGCGCAGTAATTGTGCCTTAGAGTGGGGCGCGTGGGCGGTCAGGAGGGGGCGTGGCCGTCAGGAGGGGGCGTGGCCGTCAGGAGGGCCGCAGAACAGCAAACCAGGAGACCGCGCCTGCAATGGGAGGGCCAGCTTCGTCCTGCAGGCGCCAGCGGTCGGGTGGGTCCACAGGCAGCACCCTATCCTGTAGCTGGGTTCATGGAATTGGTGGTAGTGACTTTCGTCTTCTCTTTCCAACAGCTGCTGGGATACCAACGAGCACAGTGGTCCCTGGTGGGTTATACGAACGCCAATTTTAATTTCTATCGTAGTAAGTAATGTCTCTACTGAAACACGGGGTGTGTGTGGGGCTGGACACAGGCAGAGAGCGAGCCGGCGGTCCCGTGTTGAACAGGAATGGCCCCATTGTACCCAGTCTTTGGAGAGAAGCCCGTCATAGGAGCCACCAGCTCCTTCCGTAGTGCACTGTGTACCCTCAGGATGAAGTCTGGGGACGGCGACGGGGAGCACGTATGTGGTCCCCGTGGGGGAGAGGACCTGGGGGTCACAGTCGGACTGACCAAGTCGGCCATGTTAGAGCTGAGCCAGATTTGTTTGTCCATTTCATGTCTCAAAGTAAACGTTCTCACTGCCGCAACCCGGGGCCCTAAGCTATGTGGTGCAGCTGACACACAGTGTCCAGCTCCGACCTGGGCAGAGCTACGCTGGGTGGGGCCTGGGGCCTGTAAGTGAGGTGCCAGAGCCTGTCCCTGCGATGGGGAGCAGGCCCAGCTGCCACACACTTGTCCCTTGCTGGGGTCAGGAACAAACGTTTTGTCTCTCTTTGCGCAGGTCAATTTTGTTCTTTTCGTTAGTATTATACGGATTTTACTGCAGAAGTTGACGTCCCCAGAAGTCAGAGGCAATGACCAGTCACAGTATAAGTGAGTATGAGTGTGTGTTTCGATTGGGCCCTGAGCTGTCCTCACTGTCCTCACATGGCCTGGAAACCAAGAGCAGGGAGGACAAAGCAAGGGCTGGGGAGGAGCGAGCAGGACTGCTGTGGCCGGTTGCTCGTGCGTGACACTGCGGTCACTCAGTGTCCTCCCTGGGCCAGGAGGCTGACCAAGTCCACCCTGCTGCTTATCCCGCTGTTCGGCGTCCACTACATGGTGTTTGCTGTGTTTCCCATCGGCGTCTCCTCCAAATACCAGATCCTGTTTGAGCTGTGTGTCGGATCCTTCCAGGTATGCGTGGGAGGGGCTGGCTGTCCCCCACGGGGTGAGTCCCCTGACAGCCTCTGACCACCCTTTGTCACCTGCAGGGCTTGGTGGTGGCAGTTCTCTACTGCTTTCTGAACAGTGAAGTAAGTCCCTGTCACGCCTTGGGAACTAAGTACAGATGTGTGGTTTGTGAGGGGTTCCCTGGAATGCCTCTCAGTGGGGACCGAGGGCCCTGTCTTCTGTTGGGTCAGTCCCACCCCCAGCAGGTGTTCACCCAACAGCCAAGGCCACGCTCAGTCTTCCAGCACCATCTGGGCCCCCCCCCCGCCACCCTCCCAGTTTTGTCTGACTCAGGGGGGCTCCCCAGGGTGGTCGGGAGGGACCCCGCCTCTGGGCACCGTCACGCTCTCACTCCCTGAGCGGCGGGGGGTGGGGGGGGTGGGGGGGGGAGGCAGGCCAACGGAACTGAGCTCCTGCCAGTGGTGTGTCAGGGGCCCTGAGTGTGTCCCTCTGTGGGCCTGCCCTCTGAATGTCACTCATCTCCCCCTCAGAGCTGTGGTGGCCTTTCCGCGTGTGCACAGCCCACGCCTGGCTGCCCTTCCTGTCACGTGCGCTGCTCAGCTTCCCTCCCTCCCAACATCAGCAGGAGTGACAGGGACTCGCCCAGGAGGTCATCAGAACTCACAGGCGCCTGCTCTGTAGCCCATCCGCCCCCAGCTTGCTGCTGCTGTGGCCTCTCTGTACTCACATGTCCCTCAGCTACCAGAGCAGAGGGTGGTGGGTGGTGGCTGAGGGCAACATACACCCAGTGCCCACCTACAGCCACCAGGTGCCCCAGCACAGGTTAGAGAGCAGGAGACTGGATGGTGACGTTCCTGGGTGAGACCACGTCACTTATTGCTGATGTTAGGTGAGGACCCAGTACCCTGCTGTGGACTGATGGAGGGGAGGGGACCTGAGCAGAGACTGTCCCTGCCAGACTCGGACTCCCCCGAGTCCAAGGAGACCTCTGAAAACCTAACCTGTCTCGGGCTTGGGACTTGTCAGCCACTGTCGCTGGACCGAAGCTCTCGAAGCCAGCAGCTCATGGCCTTAGGTCCACGCAGTCGGAACACTGTCCTTGGTCCCTTGTCTGAGCCCCCAGTCCCTTTCTTCTTCCCCTTCCCAGGCCCACTCCTGTCCATCCGATGAGACATGGAGAGATGTCCCCACCCTGACACCCACAAAGGGCAGCAGGAGGAAGCAGCTCACTCGGGGGTCTTCTCCAGGCCCTGACCCCACTGCCCTCGCCCCCAGGTGCAGACTGAACTCAGAAGGAAGTGGCAAAGCCGGTGCCCAAGCCAGCCCTCCAGCCACAGCCTGTCCATCTCCAGGAATGGCTCGGAGAGCGCCCTGCACTCCCACCGCGGCTCCCACACCCCGTCCTTCCTGCAGACGGAAACCTCTGTCATCTAGAGTGGCCCCCACCCCTCACCCCTGCCATGTCCAGAACCCCGGAACCCACGGGGTGTGGGGAGCCAACGGAGGCGCACCCCTCTGGCATGTCCCGGGGTAAATCTGGGCAACTCAGGACAGCTGGTCTTTGCTTCTCCCATCTGTGGAACCGGGGTTACCTCGTAACTGACCGGGACTTCAATGTAATCATTGTTACACTCCGGCATTTAGGTGGTTTTGTTCATAACGTTTGGCTGTGTAGACATACCCGTTTTCAAGGAGAATAGGGGACACTGGTTGGCCCAGATGTGGGTCCAGCCTCTGGGGAGGGAAACAAGGGGATTTACAAGTTTGATGCCTGTGTTGGGGGAGGGTGGAGCTGGGCCCCTCATGATAGGAGAAGGTGCCTGTCCTCTGCATGACCCACATCACTGGCCCCACATGACTCCGCCCGACGCAGCCCTCTGGTCTGAAGGTCTTGTGCCTAGAAGCCCACTTAAGACTAACCTGAAATGGCTCCTGCAAGCCCCAGCAGACCCACCCCTCCCGGCCACCCCCCACCCCCTGCTGCTCCACCTCTGCTCCTGGGCTCCCCTCTCCGGGCTCCCCTCTCTGAACTCCCTGCTCTGGGCTCCCCGTCCCTGCTTCTCCACCACAATAGCTGGCCTGGCCCAAGAAAAAGTGCCCAGAAAAGCATCAGGTGACAACAGCAGGGAGCAGTGTGTCCCCCCTCACAACCGGCGCCTCAACCACGGAACAGATGCCCCAAGGGGCCATGGGTCACGTCAGGGCCCATCAGTAGGTGGCTAGAAGGGACCCAGCAGGCCTGTTCTGTGAAGGAGGTTTGCAGGCACCTGGTCATCAGGGAGACATGACACGGCATTTTATCTGGTGGAAACAGAAACCTAGTCTCTTTTTAAAGAAAATAATCTTAACATCATTTCTGTTTACATGGATAATTATTTTAACAAAGGATAAAAATGTATTGAGTGCGTCTGTCCAGTCTTGGCAAACTGCAGCCCTGGCTTCAGGTCCCTTGATGTTTGCAGACTTGGGAGGTGGGTCTGGGATGCCAGGGGCGAGGACAGTGAGCCCCCTCTGTGTCCAGGGCCCCGCAGCACTGACAGGTGCTCTGCCCACACCTGGTCACGGTGCTGGTCCCCTCGGACACCGTGATGTGACTGGGACAGGGGACACGGAGCTGTGGGATGGCACAGGGGCTGTGTCCTGATCACCTGGAGCCGTGGGCCTCCCACTCAGATGTCCTGCTGTAACCAGATCCACACGGCCAACTGGACAGCCAGACCGAGTCTGTTTGGAGTGATAGGCTGTGCTTGGGTGCTGGACGTGCACGGGACGCGAGTGGGGTCACTGAGCCTTCCCTCAGCTGGCGTTCACAGAGGCCCAAAGCACCAGGAACGGGCCACATTGCCCATGAAGGGAAGCAGGTGCAGGGAAGTCGGTATTTGGACAGTGAGCACGAGCACATGACCAGAGTCCTCATGTTGCTTTAAGACATACATGTGTAAATACCAATAAAGTCTGATTTCACACCTGCAAGCTGCACAAGAAGTCACTCTGACTAGCCAGTCCTGAGGCCCTAGGCCCTCAAACTGAGGATGGATGCACGCATTGCAGCGAGCGCCACCACATCCAGGGGAATCTCCCCACAGCTGCAGCATGGAGGCAGAAGAGGGGAGGGTGGACACACAGCATCTCCTTGACTGTGTGAAACAGCCACCCCTCCCCCAAGTCACTTAGGCCCCCACAGGACATCTTTATTGGGGCAGCAGGTCAGTGGTGGCCGGGGGATCTCCCCGCAGCTCTGTGGTGGGGGCCCTGCACACGGCCACCCCAGCTCCACAGAACCTGAGAACCTGCTAAGGGGGCTGGCTGAGCACTCTGTGCACCTGTGTGTGTGCATGTGTGCATGTGTGTGCATTCTGTGTGGTTGTGTGTGCGTGTCTTGCAGCTAACCCCCAACCCCATTTATACCACCGGCAGATAAAATCTATTTCTAATAAACTCCATGCTCTACAAAGTGCTTTGTTTCCAGAGGAATACAGCGCACTGCAGAAAGTCAAATTGTCAAGATGACAAACTTAAGAGATGAGCTGTGGACCAGCCTCAGGCGAGTCTACTGACCGAAGCCCAAGGGAAGAAAGGAGGGAAGGCTGCACACAGCCCTGACCCCGACCCCGGGGTCCGCACTTTGTCTGCCGAGCTTGAGGAGGAAACTGCAGACACCAGGGAGGGACATGACGAAGGAGCTCCCGGGGCCTAAAGATGGCGCCCCCTGCAGTCCACGGATGTAGTTTGCACTTTCCTCTCACCCAGGATGGCAGGTTTGTAAAGGTCGTTTTTGAGATTACAGAAATGACAGAGGAGTTCTAAAACCGCCAGTATGATAGGCAAATAGAACCTAGGAAGTGGAAAGGCTCTGAGTGCCACCCTCCGTCTGACACCGTCCTGGCCCCTCCGGGGGTACATATGATGTGGGGACAGAACCAGGAGTGCAGTTTCCAGGCTCTTGGCCTCACATGGAAAAGTGCTGGCTCGGGTAGTAAATGGCCATCAACTGTGATGGGATGGCCATCAGCTGTGGCTAGTTGGCTGTCAACTGTAACCAGTGAGCCATTGGCCACTAATATAACTGCCGTGGCTACGCTAGCAGCACATGGTGGCTGAGCTAGCAAGCGCGGATTACAGTTAGCACGGTGGATTGCAGTTAGCAAGAGGGGTTAGCTGGCAGGCAAAAAGTGGACGGCGGCTTGCAGATCATGTGGTTACTACTTCCTGTGTGTGTCTTGCCCGGCCGCCAGCGAGATGGGGGTGCAGGAAGACCCCTTGTTGGGGTACTGGCGGATGTTTGCTCCCTGTGTCTCCAAGCCAGTGAAACTATAGTGGTATGACTCCCCTATCTATGGCTCTGTGGGTGTTCCTGTTTGGCCTCACCATGTCCTGCGTACTTATGTGGGGAGCAGGACCAGAGACCCCGCATGACATCTGCCTGACTGACAGTGACCCTATTTTCCTGTGCGTGCAGAACTCGCCCTCCCCCCTCCCCCTCCTCCTCCTCCTCCATGGAAAGGAGGTTGCGTTATAGGGAGGTTCTGCAACATGCGTTCTCAGTTAAGACAGCGTGTGGGTTGTGTCTGTGCACAGATATGCCTTCCTTGTGACAGCTGGGGGATGAATGTTCGAGTTGCTTTACGAGTGATTTGCAGTGGCCCAGGTGTCCCCGCAGGTAAATCCCCAGAAGTGGACACGTAGCTACGGGAATTCACAAGGGACAGTGGGCAGGTGCCCCTCTCACCAAGGCTGGGTGGCCCCTCATCCGCAATCCTGAGGGGCGACGAGTGACTCTTCATCACAGAAGAGTTGTAGTTTAAAGCTGAGCCCCACACCAATGCAGGTCCTGCTGCAATTTTACAAATTAATGTCTTTATTCTTGGGAAACTGGGACACAACTCAGCAGAGGCCATGGTGACATGCACGGCAGCCAACCATGTGGCACTTTGAGAGGCACCACTCGCATATGGACCTTACAAAGGATCTGGGGCATCTTTTATACAGAAAAGTGTTCTTTGGAAGATGGAAAGAAAAGGATTTTCTAAAGGTTTAATAAGGAAAGTGGGGCAGGCACAGCTGGTCGGCAGGTGGTCTCCTCGCCCATGAAAACAGCTCGGACCCAGGGGTGCAGCCTCTGCGCCAACACTGACCAGCCCCCAGCAATTACTGGGGTCTGTTTTGAACTACTTGTATTCAACACCTGGGACTGAAGAAGCAGCAGGAAAACAAACTATTACAGTATAGTTAGAAAACAATGAGAGCAAGTCGGACCCCTGTCTCTTTGAGATTTAGGATCTCACCTACTCGTGTATGGAAGGTTGTGGGTGATCAAGAAAATAGCACGTGAACTCAATACTCCTTAAAAACACTCTCCCATGGTTTAAATAATTACAGTTATGAGTTGAGCATATGCAAAGGTTGTGCTTTTCAAGTAATAATGTAAATAATTACAATCCTTTCGGATTTAAAGTCAGACGATACACTTAAGTCCCCATTATACAGAGACTTATAAAACTGCAGATCTTTTGCAGTTTTATTCACCTTTTTGCAAATCAAATTTTTCCACAAAAATGTTTTCTTAATCTTTGTAATAAAAATAAATCTAATGTTGTTGTTAAAATTAAACACTTTATTGCATGTACTTCATAAACATAAAATACTTATTTAACATCAGAAATACTTATTTACTTACTATAGCTTCATTTATAACGGTTCTGCCACTGCTCATGGCAATTTCACATACATATTCATAAAACAATTATGACAATCTGTATGAGTGCAAAAGGGTGAATTTGGAGTGCAAAACCTGTATCACCTTTAGGAGAGAAATGAAGTATGCTTACACGTTTTTAAATTTTTGATTGACGTGTGTTCTTCAGGTCACACGGGTTCTTCCCTGCCGTATCGTAGGGATTCTGGAATGACCGGGTAACTATGCAGTAGCTGACAAACCCCAGCGTCTTCATGACAAGACAGTGATATCCCACAGACCCCTTTGCTAGCAGATAGGAGAGTAAAAGCCTGAAAGATGAAGAGGACTGCCAACTAAAGGCTAAACTGCACTCAGCCCTCTGAGAGGCTAGGAATGACCTGCTGACATGGACTTTGGGCAGGAGAAAACATTTGCATGCACAGGGAACTTGGCAAAAGTCGCATTAGTAATTCCACTAGGCTGGAAGTTCTGTGAGGGCAAGAACCATATTTATTAACGTTTATCAGCACATCCTCAGGCTAGCACAGTGTCTGGCACAGCACACACCAAAGGAATAAACAAACCTCTCTCCTCCCATCTGAGTCTGTATATAGCTATGTATGCATATATGGGTGTGTTGCTATGGAGATACATGAATATAAATACCTGTCTCATAAAAACCTTGCTCTAGGCTCTAGAACACTCAACTTTGCTCATGGGCAAAGCTCCAGAGAGCAGTTTCTAGGCTGTCAGCCTCACATAGAAAGCTGCTGGCTCAGGTAGTAGATGGTCATCAGCTGTGACTAGTTGGCCATCAGCTGTTACCGGTTAGCCATTGGCCACTGATACAACTGCCATGGCTGAGCTAGCAAGGGGCAGAGTGTGGATTGCGGATAGTGTGGCTCCTGCTTCCTATGTCTCCAACCCAGCCGCCAGCGAGAACACAGTGGTGTGACTCCCCTATCTGTGGCTCTGTGGGTGTTCCTTTTTGGCTTAACCATATCCTGCGTTCTTACATGGGGAGCGGGACCAGAGATCCCGCCTGACACCCTGCATGACAGGCACTAAACCTCAAACAAAGGAAGTGGTTTTCCCTTTCTTGCTCTTCACCAAATTACATTTTGAAAAGTTGTAAATGTGTAAAATGGTGAGTTGCAACCCTCTTTCTATGCAACTGCTTAATGCTCTAATGCCACGCTTCACTCACCTCATAAATAATTGCCTGTGAACACATGAATGAGCATGAGCCTTTCTGTCTTGCAGACTTTCTTCTAAAGAGTTGTAGAATCACATCCTATAAAGACTTCTGTGAACGCAAGCCCCGTAAGAAACTCTGCACATCTGCGATAAAGTATTTGACCTGGGGGCCTACGGATGTAAAATACACGTGAGTGCCCGCATTGTATGCCAATCAGCCCCGCCTCAGCTGCCTCTGTGACCCCACTGAATTTCCAGCCCCTTCCTTTTGTTTGACCAGGCCAAGGCAGAACACATCTCCTGCACCAAGTCTAACGGCCCAGCTCCATTCCTAGATTTTTGCTAGTATTTTAGTCTTTATAGATGCAGGGAGAGACAGAAGAGTCACGTGTTAGATGGCTGACTGGCTGCAATGGAGGTTGGACTGGTAGGGGCTGGAGTGGAAAAAATAGAACCAAGACATAAGTATGTGACAGGAGTTTGTGATTGCACTTGGGAGGTGAGGGAGAAGGGATCAAGGGCCATGCCCAGGTCATTCATGCAGTGTCATGTGGGCACCTTTGTCTAGTATAGTATTGGGTGACTTTATTCTTCCATGCAACTAACAGTCGAAGTTTTTCTACTATCAGCTGTTTCCTCAGTTGATAAAATGACAGTGGTGAAGAGAATGGACCTGGATGATCAGATCGGCCACCAGCCGAGCTGTGTGACCTTAGGCAGGTGAATTAACTTTCTGGCCCTCCATCTCCTCACCTGGGAAGCATAATCATGCCTAGCTCATGTGGATGCTGTGAGAATTAAGTGAATTACCAAATGGAGTTTTAGTTTGGTGGTTTGGCGCACTCCCTAAATAAGTCCTAGCTATCACTGAAATTACCTTTCCTACCTTCCTGTTCTTTATGTTCTTCCTAAGAGCTGATGAGTGGAAATGAAAAAGGCAGGCGTGACATGCTCAAAACCAGAGTATAAATATAAAAGGCTTACTGGGTCTGCTAATTTCTCTAAGACAAGGAGCTGAGTAATTGGCCTTTGTAACTGGAGCCAAGTAGATGGATCCATAAAACTGTAAACTGGTTGAGAATAGTATGTGACTCACAAATACAATGTCTGCAAAATGGATTTAGTATCCACAGAAAAACCATGATATTCTTCAAGAGCGCAGACTATTAGTTACATGCTCACTGACGTTTAGCTTAACAGATGATTCAAGCGTTTACTCCTTTTTTGTGTGAGAACAGTGAGAGGAGTATTTTCTAAGGAGCATTTGCACACTAACTAATGCAGAAGTCTTTGGCACAGAGCTTAATGTCCACTGGAGAAGGACCCGCTTCGCTCGTCCTGCGTGTTTAAGACCAGCCTCGACTGTAAGCTTCCAACAAGGTGATTCGCATACAATCCACCAGCGATGCAGAGTATCTTGGTGATGCAGTTCTCGTCTCTTTACGTTGTGTAAAAAGTCATCCTTTCAACAACCACTTTTCCAATTACGTTGATTCCTGTGTTTCTTACAGGGCACTTTTACCACATGACAACAGACAGGTAAATAATCCGTAAGGCGCAAAGCCTTATACAGACGAAAAGCTCCTTTCATTACTGACGGTAGAGCTGTGAACTGACGCTGTTTCACGGCCTGGACGCACCGCCTTCCCACGACACGGGCCGGGCGCCTCTGAGGGTCCACGTGACCGGTGGCTAAGGTAGAGCCGAGTAAGCGGCGGCGGATTCGGCCGCCGTGCCTCAGTTTCCTCGCCCAGCTTCCTTCCCGCACCGACTGCGCAGCCGAACGCCCGACAGGCAGGAGCGAGCGGCCTCTCCCAGTCTCCTTCCGCGCGCCCCCCTTGGGCTCAGCGAAAGTCGTTCGGGCCTCCGCTGCTGCGCTAGGAGTCGGACCTGCGCGAGCTTTCTGGGGGAGGCCGCGGGACGTGCTGGGCGAGCGACCGTTCGGCTTGCCGCCGCGCACACCCCGGTTGCTAGGAGAAAAACGCCGGTGCCGCGGGGACTGCCGCGGGGCATGCCGGGCCAGCGATCGCTCGGCCCTCCGCTGCTCGCGCCTGCCGGTTGCTAGGAGTCGAGGTCGCGCAGGCACGGTGGGCCCGCCGCGGGGCATGCCGGTCCAACGATCGCTCGACCCTCGGCTGCTCTCGCCTGCCGGTTGCTAGGAGTCGGCGACGCCGGCCCGGCTAAGGCAGCGTTGTCGCCGGGTGTCTCCCCCGTGTCGCGCTTGGTGCGCGGAGCGCAGCTGGCCTCCCGGGCCTCCGAGTGGCGATGGAGCCCGGAAAGGTGGGTGCACACGGGCTATGCGTCGTTCCGGGTGCGGGGCGGACTCTGCGGGAAGTTTTCGGAACTTGGTTAGCTGGTCCTGTCCCCCCAGTGTCTTGTCGCGGAGGGGCCCTGGGTCCGGGCCGGACTCCCATCCGTGACGCGCCAGGGGCAGAGGGCGGACGTCGCGGCGTCCCGTTACCGCGGGGCGCTGAGGCGCGGGGTCTCGGGCCGGCCGTGGGTACGGTTTCACAGGCCGTGGAAGATTTACACGCCTCCTCCCGCCCGCCACTTACCGGTAAGGCCACGGGCTTCCAGGCCTCTGTCATCGTTACCGTTGCCGTTCATTTTCGTAAGTTATTGTGCAACTTAAGATTTCTGTGACTTGTTCACAGGTTGATTGTTTAAGATTGAAAACCACCAAACACTGTAATATGATTATATAAGCAGGATTCGCTGCGGAACCAAGCAGTGTGATTGGACCAATAGTGTCTGTTGTGGGTCTTTTTTCAGTCATTAACTTTGACATTTGATCGTCTCTTCCAAAGTGAATACTCAAGTCTACCTTCACTTCTAGGCCACTTTCTAGTATTATTTCTGTATCTCCTCGTTCTTACTTCATTCTCTCTTTTTTGAACTCTGATTCAGTCTCCTCTTAGATGTTGAGCTCATGGCACATATTTGCCATCTGTCTGTTTCTCTCTATTTCAATCTGTATAAAGTTCTCCAACTTTATGTTTCGCTTCATCTACTTAAATGTTCTACTTTTATTAATTTTAAGAATTCTTGTTCTCATTGCTCCTTTTATAGCATGTTTTAACTTGTGCTTATACTATTTAAAAAATCTTTTTGAGGATATAACACATGCCTTTTTTAAAATAAAATAACGGTTTCTCTTTATTTTCTTGGGTCGTTTTCTTTTATGGTTATTTTCACTATTTGTTTGTCTTGATTCTTTTCTTTCTTATGTTAGTTTTTCTCAAATGCCTGATTGACGTTTCATATTTATGACTGAAGTAGAGGATTAGCTGAAGTAAGTTTTTTGAGGAGCAAGGGACTGGGCACTGACAGGCCACACAGACAGACATGGGTAAGTGAGGAGTGTAGTGTGTGTTACCTGTGCTTAGCCTGAGCCTTGAAGCAACGTGTCCATTTACATTATTAAGTCGCCAAAGGAACCCATTCTATAATCATCTGTAGGTAACTTTAGAATGGTGAATGTTTTTAAAATCTGTATTTCTATTACTTTTTATTCTGATAGATAGACAGTAATTTCTTGCACATCACGACCAGTTGCCATTGACTAAAATGGCCTAATGAAAAAGCAGCTTATTAGAGCTTACAAAATTGGTTATTTTAAACTTCCAACTTTATACTTTTCTTTTCAGAGAAGAACCAAAGATGACACTTGGAAAGCAGATGACCTCAGAAGGCACCTTTGGGTAATGTATTTTAAAGGTGTGAGCTGGGTTCCAGTTGGACCCTGGGTGGCTTTTTTTGGGACAGTTTTACCTGGTTCTCAGCATTGTCCAACGTTGCTTCCATGTGGCTCGTTTCAGAGGCATTTTTGACTCAGAGGTAAAGTCATGTGGCCAGTAGCTCTGGGGCCCTCCTGAAATAGGGTTTCCTAGCCCAGCAAGCATGTCACCAGCTCACTTGGGTTTCCACTGTGGTTCAGGGCTTGGCCTAGTACCCACTCGTGCACGGCGCGCGCATGTGTGTTTATGTGTGTGCGTATGTGTGTGGTCTTTGGTGTTCGTATGTGCATCTCTGTGTATGCGTATGCACATGTGTGTCTGGTCTGTAAGCGGGTGTGGAGGGAAGTTTGGGGGTTGAGATGGAGACTTCCTGAGAGTTTTCTAACGAGGGTCCTTGTTCTTTGAGGGGACCCGGTGGTTAGGGTCTCTGGGACTTGATGACACAGCTTCAGACCCCCTTTCTAATCCATGTGGTATGTTAGATTTGATCTGACAACGCGCGTGAATGTCTTGTAAGTGGGTGCCAGTCTCCAGTCCCGAAATGCTGAGTGGCTCCGCCTGCCGTCGGTTTGGAGACTTGGTCCAGGCCCTTCTTGCTGGGGAGGAAGCCAGTGTTTTAAGGTCCCTGTGAGGGCGACGCTCATGTCCCGAAACCCGTTTCTTTGTCTTTCAGGCTGCACAGTCAGGAAGTCCCAAGGAAGAAAAGAAGCACAGAGGAAAGAAGCTGCATAAGGAGCCGGAAATCGGCCTCCCTGAACACCCAGAGCAGAAGCACAGGGACCCCGACCCCCAGTACAGAGAGAGAGTGGCTGAGAGGGACGGCAACACCTGCAGGGAGGCTGCTCGCGGGGAGAGAGACAGAGAGAAGCCACGGGAGAGGAGGCGGGACGCCAGGGACTGGGACAGAGGGAGGCTTCTCGAGAAGTCCCGAGAACAGGATGCAGACAAGCCTCAGAATCGAGGCAAAGACCGGGAGAAGGACCGAGACCGCCAGGCGCGCAAGGAGCAGCCCAGGCCCGCGGGCGCACACCGCGACGTGCTGGGCGGGGCGGGGCAGGAGCAGGAGCGCAGCAGGCGCGCAGGTGCGTGTCCCCGCGGGGTCTGTGCCCCCATCTCCCAGGGGCTCCAGGTGCCGGCGCGTCTGCGGTGCCCGCGCCCCACTTTGTTTTCTCTCTTGCTTTTCATGCCGGTTTAGCTCTGCGTTTAGTTACACCCCGTTGTCCGTGTGTGTGCTTTTCACCGTTGTCTCCTTTTGACATTTTTAAAACTCATTTCAGTGAATGGAAGGAATAACAACTTTCTAGGGAGAGCTTTACTGCTAAAACTTATTTCTTATTGTGCCATTGTGATGATCTTTTTAGTTTAGTTTAGATTTTAGAACTTTCCAACCTTAGGGTTGTAGAACGTGTTCTAATTGGAGAGTTTGTGTTCATATGTGTTGATGTATAAATTGTAACTCTGTACAGTGGAGACTACAGCAAGATGGTGGAAGACCTTTTGATGTGCTCAAGTTTGGGAATGTTACAATTATGTTTTATTTTTGTAGTGAGTAAAGGAAGAACTGAAGACAAGGAAAGGCGAGATGAAGACTCTGAAAGAGGAGATGAAGAGAGAGAAAGAAGATACCGAGAAAGAAAGGTATGCAGACCACAGCCCCAAATCCTGAAAGCAGGGGCATTGTTGGAAAGTTTTGTAACAGTTCAGGGCCTGAGAAAGTTCTCAAGCCTCTGTGTAGTCAGGTATGCTTCCTCTCACTGGCAAGTGTGTCTCATTCCAACAGTAATAGTCGATTATTTTGGAAAATTTCAAAAATACAAACAAATACGGAGAAGGAAATAAGAACAAGTCCCCACCCACAGTAATGTTCAGGTAGAAACTGTACTCAGGACAGAGCAGCGGCTGTTGACCCAGCTCTCCCATCGCATGGGTACCTGTCCCCAGGAGGCACTGCGTGGGGACTCGCGCATCCACAGGCCCTGGCACCTCCCCACATACTGAGGGATGACTGTAGTGCTGCATGTGTGTGCATGTGTATGTACAGCAAGCTTTTTTTCTTAAGTTAGGTTATGCCTGTTCTATAAACTGTTTACATTTTGAGTGTTTTTCTAAGTTACCTTCCCCATAATGTTATGTCAGTACGTTCAGAGACATGGTGCCATGGTATTTTGGACACTTCGGTTGCTTCTAAGGTCTTTGATTGTAAAACCCCCAGGGGAGTGAACGTGCCATGTTGACACCTGCTTATTTCCTCGCGACCAGCTGTGGGGGTGGCCTGGCTTGGTCAGAGCCACTGTGCGCAGAGCTGTCGTCACGTGTCGTTGGGGGTTTTCCCCTGTCCTCTGGCAGTGTCCTCACCATCATCACAGCTACTGCTCTTCGCTGACGTGATTCTGAAGGAGGGGTGATGGGAGCATTTTGTGGGCGTTCGCTGTGCTGCTGTCGGTCACCGCTGTGTGCGTTTGCATCCTTTCTCTCAGACTCTTAGTTACTTAAGAGGACTTTGAAGGTTGGCCCTGCTAGTCGTTGAGGTTGTTGCTTCTTGTTTGGTTTGAGTTTTACTTGTGGAATCTCCATGTTCTAAGTAAGGTTGAAATTATGAAGCAGTCCTGTTTGTCTTTCATCTTTCCGTTGATGTCATGCTCAGAAGCTCCTTCTCCACGCCAATGTTCTGTATTTTGTTCTGGGGCCTCAGAATTTCTTAACATTGAAATCTTGACTCCCGTGGAGTTTGTTGACTGGCGTCAGGGGTTTCTCAGCATTCTTTTCCTGGGGAGATGAGCAGATGGAGGGTCGGGCCATGCACAGGAGGCATGGAGGCTGAAGCACAGGGTGCTGAGATGGGGAGGGTCCAGGACATGCGAACCCTGCATGGTAGAGGGGTATCTAGGCGTCACCGACAGGGCGTGAACTGAGGGGACCTTAACAAAGGCCAGGACTGTGCGGTCATGGGGTTCTGTGAGGCTGCTGATGGCGCTCGGGAATGGAGGGTGGGCACCACTGACCACCTGCCCTGCAGGTCAGCAGCACGCCACTATGTGACGGCGTCACCCGTTGTTACTGAGCACAGCGACTTGGGGTACACACATGACAAAATGATGGTGCCGGATTTAAGATTCTCCCTGTGGGTGGGTGTAGGTGTGTGAAACGCCAAGGGGCAGGAGCCCGCTGGGACATGTTAGGAAGTGTATAGTGCCCTGCCACGGACGTCACACATGTGTCACAGCAGCGGCTTGCGTGTTGGTGGAGCTCAGGATGCGTAGGAGTTGGAGAGAGGGCGACAATGACAAGGACGAGGCTGGAGCGGAGAGGAGGGGCCAGGCTGGGCAGGGCTCTGTTTGCCCCGCTGAGGAATAGGGGTGTTGTCCTCAGCAGGCGAGCGCAGTGGTCATTAGGGCTGGGTGGCCTGCAGCGTCCCCAGTGGAGCAGTGGGGGGTCCCTGTCCAGAACACATGGTCAAAGCACGTTTTTAGGACGGCACCCCAGCAGGATAGAGGACTGCGCGGCAGGGGCAGGTCTGCAGCTCTTCTCACCGTTGTCGTAACGTGTGTAAAAGCCGCGCTCCGTGTGTCACATGCTCACGTTGTTTCAATGTCGCTTCACAGTTGCAGTATGGTGACAGCCAAGACAATCCTCTTAAGTATTGGCTTTATAAAGAAGAAGGTGAAAGGAGGCACAGGAAGCAGAAAGAAGCAAACCGAGAAAAGAAACATCGAGAAGAAAGCAGCACAAGGGGAAAAAGAGAGAAGTATTCAAAAGGAAAAAATAATTCGTTCTCTGACAAGGCAGGGGAAGAAAGACGCAAAGAAAAACGACATAAAGAGGCTTTTCATTTTGATGACGAGAGGCACCGAAGGAGCCTGGATAAAAAAGACAGGTCGTCGAAGGAAGAGCATAAGAAACGGGAACCCAAGGTACCGTTTCTGACGCTTGTTGCCTGTGTAGCCTTCCCAAGGGCCACACTCCTGGAGGGGGTCTGTCTAAATGCAGCCAGATGGTAACCGTTGGTGCCTGAAATCAGCACCTTGGTACCGTGATTCGGGTCTGGGTTGTGTGATCACTGCACAGAGATCTCCGATCTTCTGGGAAGTGTGAGCTGAATCTGATTATAGGGCGACTACTTTTATTACAGACTGAGAAGTCTGCCATAAAACTTTCCAATTGAACGTTAAAGAGGAAGCTGACATTTTTTAAAGTGGAGGTTAAGTGAATTGTTTAGCAAAATGTTTCAACCAGAATTGGTAGTATAAGTTTGCAAAACAAAGCAAAACAGAACACCCACAGAAAGACTGCTGATTGCAAAGGGTCTGCTTTCCTCCCACGCACGCGGACGGAATTGCTGTGCCTGTTTAGTGTCCCCTGCCCTCATTTTAGTGCCTCCTGTTTTCCTGTGGAGCTTTTTGCTGCGCTGGTTTTCCACTCTGACCTGACTGCGACTTCCTCCTCCTGCCTCTTGGTGGCGCTCTCTCCTGAGGGGCAGCAGGGCTGTGGCTGGTGCCTGCCCACCACTGCGTGGGTTTGTCTTTAACACAAATGCTCCTCAGTAAACAGGTGCACACTTCTGCGCCAGGAAAGGTCTTCTGTCTGCTGACAAACTGCCTTTTTCAGATTAATTGTTTCATATTTACTGAGTGCCACTGTGAGAGCCACTACTGTAGGTGATAAGGACACAGTTGTGAAGAACAGGCTTTGTTTTCGTGGTGCGTATACTTTGTTGGGGAAGCTGTGCGACAAGGAAATAAACGAATGAGTACAGAGTGCCACGTCAGGAGTGGGTAGTGAGCATTATGGAATTCACGTCCTCTGCACTGACATCGAGGCCCTCAAACTCTACTTTCCAGCTTAATGCTGTGTGAGCTGCTTAGTTGCTGTGGTGGCTGATGTCAGCGGGGTGCTGTGAGCTTCAGGCTGGGACAGCACCCAGGTCTGCTGGCCGCCTCAGTCACTGCTCCCTGCCCTGTCATTTTGGTTTTGTGTGTCTCATTGAGTGCCCCCTCCAGCTTTCGGTTAGATAGAGAAGTGACTCCGCATGGCACATGCAGCAGTGTCTCCTGAAGGCACTGACCAAAGGACTTGGTCAGAAAGACTTGCTGGTGACCCTACGTCTGCTGAGTGTGGGTCAGGCTCCTCGGGAAGTGATATGTCGCATCTTCCTGATGCCGTTTCCAGCCCAGGCCACCCCAAACCCGCCCACGAGGCCGGGAAACAAGGCGCTAAGCTCAGGCCCCAGCTCTGCCAGATGCTGGGTGACCGCCTCCCCAGTGTGCTCAGAGGGTGGAATCACTGGTCCTCACTGGGCGAGTCACCTGGCCGCCTGCAGCCTGAGCAGCCCTCACGTCCCAGGGCAAGGTCCCTCCAGGGCACGGTCTTTTCCTCTTAGGATTGAGTCTTCTAATGAGCTTGGTTACCTTTTCTCCTTCTTTATGTCCGGATAGCCACCAAATCGTAATTGTTTCCTACCCAGCACTCCAGATTGAGTTCTTTTTCCATTCCAATCTGTTTTATAGACTGATGCCAGACCGTTCTTCCTGTGAAATGTGTAATTATACTTTTTTCTAATTAATTTTAAATGATTTTTAAATACAGGAAGAATGCAAACAATTACTCACGATCCCAGACTCAGGTAATCCGCTTATATCACGTGTGTACATGCTTGCAGTCTTTTTTCCCGTCCGTAAATGAACTTTTTAAAGTGCAAATTTGGAAACAAGCTGTTTTTTTCTTTTTATTCTGGGAAATGCGTTTTCATGGCGGTCTGGTGTCCTGCCCTGCCCTGTGTTCATAACCTCATTTACTTCATAGTAGCCTAATAGTGAGTACTCAGGTCACTGGCATGTTTTGGTACCATAAATTATTCTGAGGAACGGCGTGAAAATCTTAATACGTGTCTTTGATCGTTCTCTAGGAATCATTTCCTAGGAGTAGGATTTGTATTTGAAAGAAAGTGAGTATTTTGGGCTCCTTTTTGGGCTTTTGGTCCGTGTATGTCACCCTCCAGACTGACCTTTCCTGGTGGTGAGTGAAGCTGCATTCCTCTGCCCTGGGCTTCGGGGTAAATCCCAGGTCTGCAGCCTTTCTCGTGCTGGGCAGGCACCGCCCCTGCTGCCAGGGTCCTTGGTGGGTGGGGGGGGGGGGAGCCCGGCCTGGCCGCACCTCCCCAGGCCCACTTCCTGCCAGCGCTCACTCAGCCCGTGTGTATTTACACAACCTAAGGGTCTTTTTTTTACTAAAAACCCACTTAATTTAAGAGCAGATTGTTTAATTTCTTTTCTGCAGGTACATAGATCTGTGACATAGCCATATTCCATAAGTTTAAAAGTTTATAATTTTAAAACTGAAAGAAACTAGTCATATTTATCTGAAAACAATCTGAAATTGATGACTATAAATTTCTTTTGTTACTGAGGTAATATGTAATCACCTCTGAGTATACCTTCATTCATCTCCCTTACATAAATTACCTAATTAACATAACTACCAGTAAAAACAGTCATTTTAAGAGATGCCTGTAGGGTCACTGCTGCTGCTAAGTTTTGAGTCCATGCGTGTTGTGCAGAGTTTACCAATACCGGTTGATTCATTATGGTATGCTGATGAATGGTTATGGAAATGTTTTTGTTTGACAGAATGGTGAGCACAGGAACCGAGGTGGAAGTTCAAAGAGAGACGGGACTGGCAGCCAGTAAGGAATATGCGTCCTTCGGTTGGCTGTTACGTAACAGTTCTTATAGAATGCTTTAAAGGGAGTTTTTCTTGTTGGGCCTAATTATAGCCAGTAAATGAAAATGAATTATATGTCATTTACTCCAATGTTTTATTTTGTCAGTGTTGATTTAAAACTAACTATGCTTTTGATTGTATTTGCTTTGTAGACATGCGGAGAGTTTAATAAGGAATAATGGAAAAGATGAAGACTCAAGAAGGAAGGTAAGACACTTGACATCAACTTTCCTGTGCAATATGGTGACTTGTCACCTCGGTGTCGTTTCCCCGGAAAGGGGAGCCTGAGCCAGACCTTGTTTGCAGATGGTCTGTTTGAGTGGTGATTCCTGGAGGCACATAAGAGACACACTTCAGATTAAAAGACTCAAATAGCTTGAAAGTGAATAAATGGACCTGGTGAACCATCAAACCACAACTGTAACGGCCTGACTGGATGTCCTAGTGTCAGACAAAAGTTGACTGAGACAGAGAGTGTAGCGAGAGGTAGAGAGATGTGTTGCAATGATGAAGTCATGAAGTTGGCAGGAAGCGGCAACACTGAGAAATGAATACGCCCTAACAAAAGAGCCCCAAAATACAAGAAGCAGACCCGACAGAATAAAAGGGAGCAGTCTCCGTAGCGAAGGAGACTTTAGCACCCCTGTCACTAATGGCACAGCAGTGGCACTTCATGCTAACAAAGTAGACAGCTCAGATGAAGGGACAAGTTCCTGGAAGTTGTGAATTATTGAAACTGCCTCAAGAAGAAATGCAACGTTTGAGCAGACCTCTGCTCAGTAAAGACATCTGCGTTAGTATTAAAACCCTCCCCACAAAGAGGCCCAGGCCATATGTCGTCCCTGAGCCATATTCCCAAAGAGTTGTTCGTACTCACACTCATAGTGCCCCCTCAGGGGTTTGTGTTGGGTTCTGATTCTGGGTGTGTGCACGTGTGCACTGAGACTCACGCCTGCTGCTCTTTTCACCGAGTGGATCAACGTTTCCAGCCTTTTATCTTTGTGCCGTCTTCGTAATTACCCTCTGAACAGTCTCCATAATGATCGTTTAATAACTATCAAATGGTGTAGTGTGGTGTGATAATTATCATCCAAGCGTCCTCCTAGTTCCTTGTTTTGTTATCATAGATGAGGTGGCCAGCAGATTTTGGCTTCTGTTATTTCTAAAGAATAATTTTTTTCTTTCTTTGATCGTTCCCTGAAACCCGTGTCCCTTTGACATTTTGTGCCATATTTTAATGTCTCTTTATTTCACACCCATGCCCACAGACACAGAACTTGACATAAATTAGGTTGCACAGCATGCATTGTTTTCATGTGGGCATGTTTTATTCATTTACTTCCTACCTGACTGCAGCCACACCTAAGGAAAACAGTTAGCCTGATACACATTTCTTCCCATATAATCTTTTTTCTCACGTCATTGACGTATGTTTGGTTTTTCAATGCCTTTTTTCTGTTATACACATATAATGTGTTTCCCAACTCGTTGTGGAAATCCCTTCATTTCTAATGACACAGATCTCGCATATTTTCTGTAGATAAATTTGTTGAAGTGGAGTTATTGGACAAAAATACATAATTTTAAAAAACATTTTCCTTATGTTATCCAAAATTTTTATAAGCTCTCAGCATTTTCCACTAGAATTATAACGTGAGCCACATTTATAATTTTAGATTTTCTAGCAGTCACGTTAGAAAACTAAAAAAGAAACAAAATCAATTTAATAGCATTATATAATCCAATATTTCTTAAACATTGTTCTTTGAACATGGAATCGATAAAAGAAACTCCCAACGAGACATTTTACACTCTTTTTTTCACCAAAGGAGCAAACTGTGTGGCCCCTTTGCCCCTAAGGAGTGCAGAGTGACAGTGAAGCACACTGGACAGCTGGCTGTGACTGTCCCTGGGGCTCATGCTGTGTAGCGCCATCGTGGGGCTGTCTGGGTTGGCTCTTCCCTTGTAGATGCCTGGAGAGCCTCCAGCACACCAGGATCATTTTCTGGGCACAAGGAAAACTCTTCATTTTCTTCATGGGAATCCCCTGTGCTGTCCCCAGTTTTATGCACCAACTAGTTTGGGACAGTGATGTCTAAGAGCTGTGCCTTCCTCCCCCAGTGTCCACGGCAGGGACCATCATCAGCCTCCCGTGCTGGTGCAGTACCATTTTATCCGCTCCTCTCACTGGCTCTGGGAAGTAGGTACCGTGATGTGCCCATTGCTAAGATGGGAAAACCGGGGCACAGAAGTGGTTACTTGCCTAGGCCACCTTGTCTGTACACCTCAGAGCCGGTACCTGGATCCCTAACTGCTGAGGGCAGCACCTCCATGGGAGGAGAGGGTGGGCTGTGTGGGTGCCCTTAGACCCCCTGCTGGCTGACGCTGCTGTGCTCTGTCCTCCAGCACAGCCGTGACGAGGTCTCCTCAGCGTGGCCAGAGACTCAGAGGCAAGGATGTCAAGAAACTGAGGTGAGGTGAGTGTGTGCTGGCCACACTCACGTTCTCTCGTGTTTCCCTGTGCTCATTGCACACGGGTGACTGTCTCCTTTTGGACAACAGTACATTGGAATGAAGGGTGGAAAGAGGTGTTATGTGACGCATGCTCACACTGGGTTGGTCGTCGTGTGGGAGGCAGTCTGGGTCACAGGGCAGGAAGGAGGTGACTGGCTTGCCGGGTGTGGAGCCCCCCTCCCCTCCTCATGGCAGAGCTTCAGGGGGTGGGTGGGCTGAGTGAGCAGCCGACCTGTTCACCTCTGCGTTGGATTTTCCTGGCATCCTCTTAGCCTGGAAACCTGGGATGGGCTCTCAGTTGTCCTGACAGATGGCTTAGGGTGGCCCAGACCTCCAACTGAGCACACCTCCCACTGCAGGACTTGGCAGGTCCCTCTCTTCATCCCCAGGTAGCAGGTGATGAAATTCAGGCTTGGAGGGGTTAGGTGACGCGCCGAGGGCACTCGGATTCTGAGGGGCAGGCCAGGGTTTGAGCAGCCTGCGTTCCCCTGAATGCCAAGGATGGGACATGCTGAGTAAGCCTCCGCCCCTGCAACCCCGTCGTTGATATTTCAGTCATTGGAGCATGTGACAATTCAGGCAGGACGTGGACTGACATGCGTGTCTGTTCTTGACGATGCACATGTGGGGATATGTTCAAGGGTAGCCAACGAAATAGGGAGAGACATTGCCGCAAGTTTGGGATTTATTTGTATAATACTTTTTTTTCCCTTTGGCCATTCAAGTTACAGAAATTTCTCAAAAAGGATATGTTATTAACTGTTTTCTCTTTTTGGTCATACGTATAACTTAGCAAATTCTTAAAGAATGTGAAGTTAGGTTAGCTTAGTTTCATAAATACTTACTCTTTTAAGTTAACAAGTTCAAATCAGTCTTAGAAAACACGTATTTTCCCAATCTATTTGCAAGATTCAAATGTATGATTTAATGTTTTTATGTGTTTGATTTTTACTTCTAGGAAATTGAAAAGGAAGACATTGACTTAGAAAAAGTTGGAGCTGATGAATATACAGCCGATTTTGAAGTATGTATAAAGGTTAACATTTTTCTTGGCTTAAAAATAATTTGTTCTTAAAACCAGCTTACGTATAGTTTCAATCTCTTTGGTTAAGTGACCCCTTTTGTTCATTGGTGTAACTCCTGAGCTCACTGAACTGCCTGTCTCAGTTTTCTGGTATCTCGTTTAGCTTCTTTGTGACTGCAGTCTTGAATTGTGTGTCATTTCAGTCACAGTCTCCTCTGGCTTTGAGTTTGGTTTCTGCAGACGTGCCGTCCTCTGTGTGTGCTACCCTGCTGCCTTGGTTCACGTACTTGATGGATCGTTCTGGGCCGGGGGTTGGAGGTGTGGGGCTGTTTCCTGGGTTAGGTGCCGGTTTGATCTTGACATCAGCAGCTTTTTGTTTTCAGTAGGTGGCGCTGGAGAGCAGGGTTTGGTTTTCTCTTACCTTCTCTGCTTGCACCTCTGGGGTCAGTGGGGGCCGCCCCGATGGTCCTGGAAGTTGACTCCTGGGTGACAAGTGTGGTGGGTGCCCTCACTGTGTCAGGTTGCCTCGGTCTCGGGGCACCACCACCGTGGTGGGGGGATGTGGTCGGTGGGGGTGGTGGGGTCGCAAGCCTGTCTCTTGCCGCTGGCGCCCTGTGCTGCAGCCAGGAGGCCTTAGATGTGTCTCTGCTGCAGCATCCCCTGGTTCCGCCACAGTGGGGCGGGGAGCTGGATTCTTGGCGGCAACACTGCTTCTGCCCCTTACCCTGCTTGCCCTGGCCAGCTCCTCCTCTGCTGCCCCCTCAGCTGGGGCCATGGCGGCTGTTGCACTGCGGACACCGTCCCTGTCCTTCCCCAGCCGCCCCCCATGCGTTACAGTGCCCCCACCTTCAGATGTATTGGTGCACGGACCTCTCAGGTGCACGCGTGTGTTGAGCAGAGGGATCTTTTCTGGATTATACATGTGCAATTTGTAAATGTCAGAAGAGAGAAGAAGGGGCCTTCGCCCTCCACCATGATGCTGATGGCTGTCTGATTTCGTGTGAGTGTTCTTTAAAGTCAGTTTGTCTTACAGCTTCTAAAAGCATTCTTGTTATTTGTAGGACTATGAAGACGACTTTGAAGTTTGTGATGGAGAGGATGACGAGAGCACCAGTGAGCCAGAATCTGCAGACAAAGTCGAAGAACTTCCTCTCGCCAGAAAAAGGGAGATACAGGAAATTCAAAAAGCCATTATTGCAGAAAATGAAAGGATTGGCGAGCTGTCTTCGAAGCTGCTTCAGAAGCAAGATCACGTGGGGTTTCAGCGGGACTCAGGACCAGGTACGTGCGTGAACACTCAAGGTCCGTGCTCGCCATGCTGGGGCCGACATCTAACCCGGTGACAGTCACACAGCACTTCCTGCATGTGAGGCACTGGAGGGACAGTAATAACTGAGCTAAGGATCAGGTCCCAGAGGAGCTGCAGACTGGCCGGGTGGCACCCCCAGTCCTGTCCCTCCCTGTGCCGTCCGCCTGCCTGTCTGCAGCACGCGCTCTTGTTTTTCCGAGGCCGCCGCTGTCCTGGAGTTCCCTCAAGGGAGGCTCCGAAGCATGGGCAGGTGAGCACCTTTGTGAGGTGGCACAGGGTCAGGGGCTTGGCCCGCCAGGCGTGTTTCTAAGTGAGCCTTGAGTTCCCAGCGACTTTCTTTATGAAATTTGAAGTGTTTTGGTCAGAAATTCTTGGCATCTGGTTATGATAAAGTTACTTGTAAGAAGTTTCGGGGTAAATATTTAAAAATCCCTTTAAGGGAAAAATAGGACATTCTGATAAAAAATCAATAAAAATAGCACGATACACCAAACACGACAATATTAAAATTATTATTGGATAATATGCTACTTTATCTGGTAAATCATTAGTAATTAGGGTTAATTATGTCCAGTAGCTAACACGATGCAATGACCCAAATGACAGGGAGGACAGTTACTGCCTGCGTTGTGCGGGTCGCACAGGTGGCAGACGTGAGCTGTGTGTGCTGATGTACAGAGTACTCTCGAAATTTACAGCTAAACACCGTGTTTGAAGCTGAGTGGCTGTCGTGGTGGCAGCAAGGGTCCCCCTGACTTCTCTCTGTGCAGAAGCACTCAGGGGCTCCGTGACGGCACCCACAGCCTCCTGCCCTCGTGGAGTTGCCCCAAGTGTGTGGGTTCTGTTCTTAAGTTCCTGGTTTCCTTTGCTGATCTGTGAGTGACCGTCTTCTTCTTCACATCCTACAGTGTGCTGAGCGTTCAGCCTTTCAGAGCTTGATGTACAAGATTAGAATTTACAGCCCCGTTAAGGCATTACTTTTTGTTACATTTTTATTTGAAAGAATGACTCAGTCTGCTGTACATTGCGACCCAGTTAGAACTGCGCTGGAGGCTGCCCTGCATGTTGAGCCAGCCTGGCTGAGCCGAGGGACCGTCTCTACTGCAGGAGGTGGCATGGTGGTGCCTGACCCCTTACTGACTGTGTGACCTTGGCAGTGATGGAGCCTGTCTGCCTCAGTTTCCTTTCTGTAAAATAAGGGAAGGCGTTCTTTGGGGTTGTTGTGAGGAGAACTAAACAGGCTGATGTGTGTAAAGTGCTTCAGAGTGGAGTGTGAGTGAGTGTGAGGCCTGTGCAGCCGCCACCATCCACTGGCCGATGGACGGCTTGTCTGTCCTGAGTGTCGGCCCGCCATGGCGGTGTTATTCCTAGGCCACAGATGCCACTTGTGCGGAGGACCTGCTGTGTCACGAGCTGCACACTGGCCCCGTTCAGGGCGCTGGGAACCTGGGGTGAGTCACTTGCCCAGCACACTAGGTTCCGCCATGGTATTAGAAAGCGCTCACAGACCTGCAAAAGGTGCACCGTTTGCTCGGCCAGCGAGTACTTCCGGGGTGTTGACACCTGGCACTTGTGGGTGTGCTGCATGGGCGTCTTTATTCGAGGCTCTGTCCTGTGACTTTAACTACCACCCAGGTTCCTCATTTTTAAAGCTGGAGCAGGATTTAGTAGTGATCTCTTAGTATCTCTATGGTGCATTACAGCTGGCAGATGTCTTCTCAGACACGTCCTGCTGTTGTCCTCATGACCGTCTTGTGTTACGTGTGACAGATGAGGGAGTGGACAGTCACAGGGCAAGTGGCGGGCAGAGCGGGGCTCCACGCGCCCCTCTGTCTCACTGGTCTCAGGAACTTGATCTACGTGTGGGAGGGCGCTCTCTCAGATGAGCTCAAGGCACACCCAGAAGGAATGGGGCACAGGGGAAATAAACACGAAGCAAGTGTGTGGGGAAATTGTGCAGGGAGCCACAGATGCACTGAGGGGGAGGCGAGCCAGGACAGTCCTGCCCATGGTGGGGTGGCAGGCGGGTGGCTGCCCTTTGCACAGGAGCCTTTTCGGCCGTCGCCTCACTTGTTGTCAGTCTGAACACCTCTGTGCACATGGCAGCCTTTCACGCCTTTGCTTCCCATCTTTGACACAGTAGGATGATCCAGCAGCAACTAGACCTGTTTTTGCTTTTTTGTGTATTCATGTCCCAATTCCCTTCCTGGAGTAGAAACTTTAGCGGGGAGGTGGGGAGAATGGGGTACGAGCATAGGACTACGTCTTGTATGAATTCTTCAATATTTCTAAAACTCGTAATCGTGTGATAGGCACATCCACAGCAAATTTTGCCTTGTTGCCTGGGAGTTGTAGACAAGGTGAGCAGAAGCAGGCCCCTTAAGTACTTGTGGGTGTGCACCGGTGTTCTCAGTGTTATGTGTGTGTGTAAAGACCATCGAGCACAGTTGTTACACTTGCTTCTAGTTTTTACTCAATTTTCTCGGCTTGAAAGAAATATTTCAGCTTCACAAAAATACCTGTTTTTTTTTGTACAGATGCAAACATTTCCCCTCCCAGAGCCCCGGTTTGTGGAATTTTTGTGGATTTTGCTACAGCCTCCCACCGTCAGAAGAATCGGACTCAGGCACTTAAGCAGAAGTAGGTGTACTAGGAAATGGGCGAAACGTACAGTGGAGTTTCACTGTGCTTTTCTCTAGCGTGCTCTAAACACATGGAACTTTTCAACTTTTCACTTTGGTTCACTGCTGCCTCTTCAGTACCTTCTTTAACGTGTGCTGTGCTTCTCTGTGTCCCGGCTGTGACGTTGACAGCAGGTGTGTACACTCAGCGTTTAGTGTTGTGTCCTCGAGTTACCCTGGGCATCACCCAGTTCGGCTGACGCAGCCCCACTCACGCGCTCTCTGGCCCGCCCGTGGCCAGAAACCCATGTGAGTTGCATCGAGCCTGGCCCTCCTGCCCCTTGGGGTCGCCCCACTCGAGGCGCAGCACAGTCAGCGCCAACGGCCACCCGGTGCTGGGACGCCGCTGTGTGTTCAGAGCCAGAGGCTGAGGCGCTGGCACTGACTGGGAGGCGATGAGGGCTTGTCCCCCGGGTGTGCAGGCGCTGTGCTCCGCCTGGGAATCCGCGCCCGTGGTCCTTGCAGCCCCATCTGAGGGCGAGGAGGATGAGGCTGCCTCCGGTCCCAGCTGCCGACTGCGGTGCTACATTTCGGCCCAGGGCTGCCAGACGCCCAAGTCCATGCTTCCAGTGACTGTACACCTGGAAATCTGTACACTTTACATAGTGATGAAAGTCAAAGGATGTAGTTGCAAGTCCTACTTTAATGCAGGGCCTACTGCATTAAACCCAAATATGATTTAGGGGTAAATGTAAAATTAAATGCTTTTTCAAAAAGTGGGTGTAAAACCATCATCTCATCTAGAGCAGTACATGGCTGTAGTAAGTATTCAGTAGATTTTGCTAAATGAACAAATAAATCGTTAATAAATTAATACTAACAAAATGAGCAGTTTTCACAGCATTATTGTCCTCATATTTTGGGCCTCCTGCTGAGGTAATAGAACCAGTTTCTGCCATTATGGCTTAGTTCTTTTTGTTTTTACCTAAGTCAAGTCTTAGACATGAAATGTGATTTAACACAATTTTTATGAACTCAGAAACAATCAGAACTACACAGTGTATTGTTTCGGCATGTATAAATATAAGATATTTTAATATCTCATTAATATTTATCATTATAAATATGATAAACATAATATTAATATCATATTATAAATGTGATGTATTTTAAAAAGCAAGAAGAAGACAGCCACCAAAGTCCATGCAGCAGCTATTGTGAGTGGTGGGTGTTTGAGGGCGGGGGCCTATGCGGGCTCAGGCTGTTGGTTTTCTGGTTCTGTGATTGGGCCTCAGGTCCTAGGATGTTAACTGTGTTACATATGTAACATGTAAGCATGTTACATGAATTCTTTTGGAGCAAAAATTAAAGATTTTAAAAGTAGATTTAAAGAAATCAAAGGCTGAAACAGGAATGAATCGATGGTAAATAAAAGTTTTGGAGAAAAATGTAGGAGTACTTTAGGGGTATGTGGGCGGGTTCTGGCATTTGTGTCTGTGTGTGTTGTAAGGAAAGAAAGATACAGAGAAGAAAAATACACACTGTAGAGCACTTACACTACTAGTTATAAATTTAGTAAATTAACTAGAAACTCGGGGAAATAGATACCTGCTTTACAGTATATCCAAGACACATTGCAAACAGAGTAACACAAACCTGAATGATAGAGCATAGGTAACATAAGTGGTTATTTCAGTGATAGGAAAGGACTGTCTGAGAATAAAACAAATAAAAAATAAATTTCTATAGGGTGCATTAGTCCATAAATTTGATAGAATTTAAAGGTAATTGACCAGTTGGGAAAATACATTTGCAAAGGGATAGAGGTTTATTACTATCATACATAAACTATTTTTCTAATTTAATAAGCAAAGCCAATATCACTACTTAAACGTGGGCAGAGGTCGTGTAAACCTGAAGATCCAGGCAGGAAACCCGAAAGCATCTGAGCATCAGAACAAGGGTATGGTGCGGGCTGACCACACAGGGGAAGCTGAGTAGCTGAGTAGCTGAGCAGGGGACAGGGAGCTGGGCAAGGCAGGCCTCTGGCAGCCGCTGAAGCTGGAGGGAGGACGGGGAAACGGCATGCTCGTCTTCTCTTACCTGCCTCCCCCAGCCTCCCACCAGAGGACCCGGGATGGGAGGACACAGAGACCCAGTGGAGAACATTAGGTTGTCAGTAAATACATGGAAATTGGTCCATCTTTTGAGTAGTCAGAGAAATGGATGTTCAAACAATAACAAGATGAGTGTTCCTGTCCGAATAGGGGAGGTTTTAAGAAATGGTAATATTTAAGTGTTGGTGGGGATGCAGAGAAAAGTTTGCAGTAAATTAGCTCAACCTTTCCCAAGGCAGTTTTCTATAATGTAGCAAATATATCTACTAACCAGTAGTAACTGTTAAGGATTATATAATGTGAAAAATGTTCCAGTGATGAACAAGGCGTGTCATGCGAAAGGGGACTTCTGCTTCCTTCTGGGAAGGAGTAGGTTGTATCAGAGAAACACTCCTGCTAAAAACAGCTGTGTGAGCTGGATTAAAATAAACAGAAGCATGATTGCTTACACTGGGGACGGCCAAGACGGCGGTATCCGAAGGCCTAGGTGCTGGAGAGACGGGACACGTCCCGTGACCCCTCTTTTCCTGCTGCTTCTCCACCCAGGGGCTTGCTGCTGTCTCTCAGGGCAGGAGTTAGAGTGGTGCCAGGACGTGTGGCGGCCTCCCTGAAGGAGAGCTCCCCTCTCTGTGAGCCCAGGCTGTAGCTGAGACCCCGATGGCCTGGGCCCTGGGAAACGGACCCAGCCCTGCTTACATCAGCATGCCCTGCCTGTACTCCAACAGCCAGAAGAAAATTCAGTAATTTGGGGAGGAAAATGACAATATCCAGAGTTTCTATAGTTTTCCTGTACAATGCCTGACTTTCAGTGAATTACTAGGCATACCAAGAGTTAGGATGAAATAACCAAAAACTTAGGAGAAAAAGAGTAGTGATAGACCCATATGTGACCCTGGCAGTGCAGTTATCAGATACAGATGCTACAATTGCTGTGAGTAATACATTGAAGACAACAGATGAAGAATGATTAATTTTAGCAGAACATTGAAATCTAGGAGAGGATCAAGAAAATTCTAGACAGACCCCCGACACACACACACACCAAAAGAAAAAAAATTAAAAAAGCAACTAAAATGAAGAATCCGGTAATGAGTTTAGCAGCAAATCCTGGAGATGACAACGTTAGTGAGCCAGAAGAGAGGCCAGTGGGAAGTGTTGAGATCAAAGCACAGAGATACAGAAGGATGGAAATATACAGCAAACACTGTCAGAGAAGAAGACAGAGAAAGTAATGTAACGTGTGTGAGAGAGTCCCAGCCGGGAAAAGAGGAGGAGGAGGCACGAGAAATGCTCGGAAACCCTGGGGTTTCTCCATGTCGATGAAATCTGTCAGACTAACTTGCAGGAACCGTAAGGTTCCTTACACTCGCCTGTACTTCCCTTCGTATATTATTCAATTTAATTTTTGTCTTGTTCCATTTATTTGAAAGGATGCGCAGCACAAAACTGCTTCGGCTTATCGACTTGGATTTTTCCTTCACGTTCTCTCTCTTGGATCTGCCACCAGTAAATGAATATGACATGTATATCAGAAACTTCGGGAAAAAAAACACCAAGCAGGTTGGTAAGAGGTGTTAACTCAGACAGCGTGCAGGTACAGTCCGCTCAGGTAAAGCTGTGCTGTGTGCACTTGTTCCGCAATCTTGGGGCTTGGGAATGGCGTGGGAAGAACATGGACTTGAGGAAGAGGGGACCCTTCATCATGGGGTGCTCCTCACCCTACAGAGGTTTGCAGACGTCCACGGGGCCTGCCCCCACGCTGCGAGCACAGCTTTATGGGGAGCAGAATGTCACCTTCGGGTCCCCCGCTGGGGTTCCTGGTGAGCGTGTGGCTGTCCTACTTGTGTGAAATCCTGCAACGCAAGGGTCTCCCGAGTACTGTGCAGACAGCGCTTCCCCTGCTGCCCACGTCTGACTGGCCTCAGCACCCACTGTGCCACTGCTGCCTCACCACTCTCAGTGTGCCCGGCCACTCAGTGGCCCCTCGCCAGGCCCTCCCGTCACCTGCTGTCAATTCTGTCCCCTCGCCGGGCCCTCCCGTCACCTGCCTGTCTATTCTCGGTCCCCTCGCCGGGCCCTCCCGTACCTGCTGTGTGTGCCTAGTGTCCATGGCCTGTTCTCAAGGTGGACCCTTCCATAACAACTTACACTGAATCCCCTCTTATTCCTGTGTTGCACAACCCATACCACACATTTTTGTACTTCCCTGGAGTGTTTCTTGCCATTAATTTTGTGGTAGTCCCACTTCCCGAACTTTGAAGTGAGAGATCACTTCTCACATTTTCCTTATGTCTCTGTCAGGGCCACCAGTCGACAGGCCCTTGGAGGCGCCCAGTCAGTAACGCTCTTTCAGTAGGAAGAGTGTCACAGGGCAGAGCTCAGGAAGCTGACGGGCTCATCCCGTCTTTGGGGCTGACTCACCCTGACCTCGAGCAGATGATCTAACTTCTCTGCTTGTTTTCCTCAGCTCTAAGCTGTCAGTAGCAAAAGTGTCTTTACTGAAGAAAGTACCTTTTTAAAATAAAAAAAAGTGCCTTTGATTTTGCAAAGCTGGTCTGTTCCAAAAATAGAGGGTATCGGTGGGCGAGGCAGTAATATTTTGAAACCAAAGCTAAATTGTTTGATGTGACTTTTTGAAGACACTTTTGAGAAGTGGGCCTATGTGTAGGAAACGTTTAAGACACACAGTCTTTGCATGATTGTTATTTATGCCATGGTCCGTGTTTTGACAAAATCACGCAGACCGCATTCATAACTTCAAACATTTTGCTTCTCTGTGTTGTCAGTACTGAGTCGTGGCTGTGAGGCCGAGATCAGCGCTGACTGCAGCACACCTCTGTTTTTAAGGCTTATGTTCAGTGTAATGAAGATAACGTTGAGCGAGACGTTCAGACTGAGGCGGTCGACACCAGGGAAGCATGGACCCAGCACCCAGGAGAAGGCACGGCTGTGTCTGGCGGTAAGCAGCCTTTTGCCCCTGACCTTTGAAAATTCACTGTCTTTACATTATTTTCGGTGTTGTGTTCATGATGACATGTCTTGTTCTTTCTTCTTACATCTTTCTCTTGAGGGAGTCTGTGAGCATGTGACTGTGGAAATACCCAGTGTTCTTTATGGGAACAAACTGGCTTTGCGAACCGGTAGTGTGCGCAGTGAGCTGGAGGCCAGGCCTGGGCTCTGGCCCAGGTGTATCACACTTCTATTTCTCAACATTATGAAAGAGTCCGCATTCCAAACAAGCAGTTTCCAGAGGGGCTTCTGGAACGCTCTCTGCTTTTAACTGGGGCAGAGTCTGTTCTCAGTAGTAGAGGCTTCCGTGCACTAAGTGCAGTCTGCAGACACGGTGCATCGATGTAGATGGAAGGCTCCAGAGTCATGTCCTGCACGCACTGGGTTCTCTTCAGGTCCTGCGTGCCATTTGCCACGTTCCCGCCTGTTGTTATTCTGAGGTGTTGTCTCTGCTCGGGAAAGCCTCACCCTAAGAAATCATATACCAAAATGTAACACTTGATAATTAAATTGATGCCTTTAACCATTTTCCTTAATGCCTTTAAGTAGGGCTGGCTCTGTTTGCAAACTTCATACAAAACAAGATGCAGTTGTTTTTTAAAATAAATTTGTTGGGGTGTCATTGAGACTGGGGTGAGTCCAGTGCTCAGTGCTGTGGTAATGACATCTGCTCCCTGCCCCGTCTAGGCGCCTTCTGTCGGGTGCAGTTCCTAAAAAAGTCAGTAGGAGATCCAGAGACTAAAACGTGGAATTTCTGATTCTCCTTTGGAGTTCCTCATGTTCATTGTAGGTAGGGCTTCTGAGCTCCAGGGTGTGTGATGCGTGACTGTGTTAGTCACCTTGGTTGGTTTTCACTGACGTCGTCTTTTTAGGGAGTGAGAGCAGAGACCTGACTGATGCTGTGGGTCCACCGAAGGTCGACACGCTGAGACTGTCCAGCTTTCTCCAGGCGGCCTGCCAGGTGTGTGCTTGGTGAGACCTGTCACATGGCCCCAGCCCTGCCGCTGTGCATCGGACTCTGCATCTTAGTATGAGTTGCTTACATTCTGAGGTACACATAGACTAAAACACTGACATGTTAAGTTGGCACGGCAAGGCAAACATACATTGAGGGTATTTGAAACTAATAAGCTCATGATTTTTTAAAGTGCTCATGGACATTTTCAGAATACATGCAGAGATGAAGGGAGTGGTGTGGAGAACCTCAGGTACTTCAGCAGGTCAAGCTGTCTCATCTGAGCCTCCCTCACCCGCCACCTGCCCCCTTGATTCTTGTGACACAAGTGACGGTGACCTTACCGTTCCCTCCTGGATGCTCCCATCGACTCCAGGGGAAGGATGGACATTAGTGGAATGTCTGACAGCCAGTCCAGAGCTGGCGCTCGGTCCCACGGCTGCCTCACGGGTTTGCACAGAAGCAGTCTGCGTGTGACGTAGCGGCCGTGTGGCCAGTGGGCTCTGGGCGGGCGGCACTTGCTGCCCACTCCTCTGTCACACTCATGCTCACACAGTGTACACTAACGAGCTGCTCTTTCAGTGTGAGCTCCTGGGGACCTCAGAGGAGGGGGCAGATGGATGCAGGTGACGAGCAGGGAAGGTGACTGCAGGAGGAAGGAAGTGAGGACCGTATGACCTTGGCCTCCCAGCTGTCCCCGTTGCCTCCACCAACCTCCGCAGCCATCTGTTAGTGCCACGCTGGATGTTTCTTCTGAGTCTGTGTGTCCCCTCGGCCGTCACCCTGACCACGGCCGTCAGAGCAGTGGAACTGCTTTGCTGCCCATCCTGGGTCCTCACCGTCACTCGGTGGTGGTGTGTGGCTGAAGCTGCTTTACACCCTTGTTTAGTCAAGAAAAGTTGCATGGTCCGCCTCTTATTTTAGCACAGTCTTTACCAGAAAAACAATACGGCCGGGAACTCCCGGCTCCTGAGGCACTTGGCTAATGCAGGTTCACCTGCTAGTTTCTGCTGTGCAGACGGAGCAGTGTAATTCCACTCTCTTACTTTTTATGACATCTCAGAGTCAGGCAGTTTCCTTTAAGCTTAGCATGGGTACAGTGAATGGGCAGCAACCTGTGTCTGTTTTTTGTAAAAGTGAGACATCCAGTACTGACTGTTGACTGATGGCTGCTTGCTGTCTTTGAAAGGTGGTTACAGTCTTGCTGGAAGAGGACCGTATGGCAGCGGCACCTGGCTGCAGCCCCGGGGCACAGGGTGGCACCCTGCCCTTCAGCGACAGTGCCGCCCAGCTCGACACCTGCCTGCCATTCCTGCAGCGTAAGCGGTCGCCCCGTCTGTTAATGCTCAATAAACCCCCGTGTAGAAACCATGCCCTTTCCTCCCATCCTGGGTGATGATGGACTTAGTGCGCGTGAGCAGGGCTCTGACATGGGGTCAGCCTGCCGTGAGTGGGACAGTGAGCCCTGACGAGTGCTTGGCCACGGCCCGAAGGGGGCTCTGCAGGGTGGGAATGAGTGAGAGCCCTAAGTGAAAGGGGCTGCGTGTCTGTTCTAAGTCGGTTTCTTTTCCTGTTCACTTCCCAGTGTCCCTGGGTTTCCTGGAGGAGAGGAGCTGGTTGCCCCTGGCGTGCTCAGGGCCTGCTGTGGGGGCGGGCAGCAGGCTCAACGCCTCTTGTGGGTCCTTGGGCTCCAGCTTTAAGTCCATCCGAGCTCACAGAACAGGTGCTCAGTGCATGAGGCCCTGGTCAGATGGGACATGTAGGCACATCCAGCTGTTTCCGTCTGCTTAAGCAAGCTCTCTGCACGACCGAGCTCCAGCTTCTTAGCTGGTCACCACTTTGCTGGCCCCTGGCTGTGTGCAGGGGGAAAGGGGACGTGGTGACACTGGTGCCCACTTTGCCTCCTGCTCCCGGGCCCATGGTGTCCCTTGTTCTAGATGTTTCCTCTGTCCTAGCTGCTGTCTGGAAATTTACATTCATACATGTTCCTCTGCATTTATGAAATAAATGCAAATAACGAAAACGGCATTATTAGTTTTAAAAACTCATGTTTGGTGGGAGTGTTTTTGTATTTAAAATATGAATTACCCTGTTGGAAAAACATTGTGTCTGTGGTGCTCAGGACACGATGTGCACGTGCCCACCCGCCATCTCTTCTGGAGCTGCTGCGGGAGGTGCCCAGCAGGCCTGGTGGCACCTGTGCGGGTGACACATGCTGCTAGAGGCCTCATGAGGGACAGTGGTGCATGTTTGTCCCTCCAGGACAGGCCCTTTCTGTCAGGGGATTGACATCCACTCGTGAACAGAAGGATGTTTTCCTTGTTTGTTTGCTCTTGTGTTTTAGTGAAATAATTGTGAGGTGACAAGAGGATAAGAGATTGGGGTGACAGGTGTGTGACAGAGTGGGTCGTTCACCCATCTTGGGCTCTGGGGCCTTGGTCCCAATACATGCGTTTGCACCATCACCACTGACCGTGCAGCAGAGGGATGCAGCCTGCACAGGCCTGCTCATCCGTTGTTGACAAACGCTCAGCGAGTGTGCACAGACAGACATCCTGCTGGGGCAGACAGACTACCGACTGGCTAACGAGGGAAATGTATAGGCTGTTGGGAGCGGCATGTTCTAAGGAGAAAAATAAAGTGGGTCAGGGAAAGGAAGTGTCACGGCAGGTGACCACCATCCCTGATGGAGGGGTGCCCACGGGCCCCCTGGGTAGCTTGGCTCCTGCTGTGCTGGGTAACCTGGGTGTGGGGAGCTCGTGGACCAGGGAGGAAGCGCTCCCCTCACACTGTACTTGCCGAGTGGGAAGTGGTGTTTCTCAGCCACAGCGCGCGGCTGCTGTGGACAGTTGTCCAGAAGCGCCCTGGCCACTTGTCACACCCCGGCTTCAGGCTTGTGCGGCTTTGAAAGGCACATGTTCGTTTCTTCATTAAGCTGGAATTTGGGTATTCTTAAGTGTGTTCACTTAACATGGGTTCTGGTGGATCACTACAACGCAGAAATGTTTTCCTTTTTGTCCCTAGATCGAAAAGTGTCCTTCTTGCATGCCTCTCCGGCTCAGAGACAGACAGTGGTGTCCGTGCACGGCCGGCTGGCTGAGGCGCGTGCCTCCCCGCTGGACGGCAGCGACGTGCTGTGTGTGTGGGACATCTGGCAGCGCTGCGGGCCGCAGAAGGTCCTGGTCTGTGAGTCAGAGGTACAGCGCTGTGGGCTTCGCGAGACATGGCCGTGGTGTCAGGGATGGGAACGTGCACCCTTTCTACTGCAAGGTCGTTTCTCTGCCTTCCCGGCTGCCTTCAGCTCTGCCTGTGCAGGTGTGAGGAGCCTCTGAGGGCCACTGGGAAGTGGCCACAGGCTTAATGAAAACATTGCCACCCTGGGCACAGCTCTGTGGTCCCAGGAGTTACTTTCTGCCTCCACTGCTTGGCTCATGGATGTTTTAGAGGTTTCTTAACATGGTTGAGATTTTCAGTCCGTAGTGCCACATGTTTCCTGGCCCCTGGTTGATGCGTGGGAGAGCAGAGCTTTCTGTGTGTCTCTAGGTCACGTGCTGCTGCCTGAGCCCCGTCAAGGCCTTCCTGCTGTTTGCGGGAACCGCACACGGCTCGGTGGTTGTGTGGGACCTGAGAGAGGACTCTCGGATGCATCGCTACGTGAAGCTGAGCGGTTGCAGCTGGACGTTCCGGACGGCCACGTTTTCCACAGGTCAGTGACACCCCTGCCTCGGGCGTCTTTGAGACAAGCCCAGGTTCGAGGAGTCTGGCGTTTCTTGGCATTCACTGTTCTGGCTACAAGGGGTGGGATGTGACCTGTGGGCAAAAGAGGCGTTTGACAAACTAAAACCCGGCCGGGTGCCGTGGAGCCGGCGACCAGCAGGTTGCAGTGTCCCCATTCTGACAGGCGTGTGGCCCTGTGTCACTGCGGTGCTGACGTGCGTCCTGCTGATGACACGGGGTGTGCAGCTCTTGTTGGGTTTTAAGAGTCTTTTGTATGTTCTGGAAGCCAGTCCTGGACTGAAGTCTTCACAGACATTTCCTCCCAGTCTGTGGCTTGTCTTCTTGTTCTTAGACTTCGTTTTCCTAACCGTTCCTCCTTGAAATGTTAATGCCGCACACACTGCGTATCTGTCTGTGTGCTATGTGTGCTGTGTACGTAAAAAGAGGAAGTTCTTTCTTTGTCCCCAACAACCAGTTTTTGGCCCTTTGGGGGCAATATTGCGCTTTTGAGAATGTTGAGTTGACAGGTACCTCATGGGTTTGAAGCTATTGTTTAAAAATGTGCATTTTTAAATTGCTACTCATGTTACTCATCAAGTTTTGAATTCACCACTGTGTTTGACACACTAAAACTCTTAAGTTTTGAAACTAGAAATATGAATAAATGACTCCATTAACATACGTGCAGAGTTTTCTGTGGCCATCTACACCTGCAAAGTTTCAGTGGGCTGCCAGGGAGAGAGGACCAGGGGGCTTGTCTGCAGACCCCGTGCCCGCGCCCAGGCCACAGCCCAGCGTCAGCCCAGGCTCAGCGGCTGGGAGCCATCACTTAGTGTTCATCTCTGAGATGCTTTCATCTTTTCTTCAGGTTCTTTCCTGAGTTCAAACCAATTCTCACTTTGTTCTTGTCTGCTTTTTAAATCTGTTTCTGTTCTGGGTTTCTGATTCCAGGTGTTGCTGTGTGTTTGTTTCCTTTACACATGCAAATGCTTTTCGAGGTGATAGGGTTGGAAGTTTGTCTTATGTTCCATGTGTTTTTAGAGGAGACTTTTCATCGGCTGAGACGCTTGGGTTTGCATTTCCCGATTTCTTCTTACAGGCGCTTCATGTGGAGTTTGTCTCTTTGTTTCTACGCCTGGACATTTAATAATGGATACTGTGGTCCGAGGGGCTTTGTTGCACTGGGTTGTGGAGTGTCGGGTCTCCCATGGGTGGCAGGGGCTGCGCATTTGCCTGCACTGCCAACCCTGCGCTGCTGTCTGAGGCCCTCCCCCCGCCCCCGTTGTCCCTGCTGTCCTGCTTCCCATTCCAGCCCCATCGGCCCTTGGGCTGCTGAGGGGACCCAGGATCCTGCCTTGGGAGTTGGATCCTCCCTCTGGTTCCCAGCCTGTCTTTGCAGCTCCCTCTTGCCAGGGAGGGTCTTAACCTCCCGCCCGCTGTCCGTGTCTGTAGACGGGACAAAAGTGGCAGCTCATTGGAATGGCTGCCCATCTCCCTTGTCACTGGGGTCTGTTTAATGGCAATACTGAAAGCGATTTGTGTTGGTCTGGTGGTTTTCGGGGAACACGTGTCCCAGAAGCAGGCTAATATTGATTGTGTTTCTGTGACTTACTGCTTAACTTACGCACGGCTGTGTGCCTTTCACCCTAGATGGCATCCTTACGTCTGTAAACCACCGCAGCCCTCTGCAAGCAGTAGAACCTGTCTCAGTGTCTGTCTACAAAAAACAGAGTTTTGTATTTTCACCCTTTTCTTCTCAAGAAGGTATGTGGTTCTTCACTTCTGTACAGTTCTTAGTTCAAGATAGGAAATGCGCTTTCCTTGTTCACCAGCCACTTGGTCTCTTTGTTCTCATTAGAAATGTCAGGTCTGTCATTCCACGTTGCTTCCTTGGACGACAGCGGGGTCCTCAACATGTGGGTGAGTGGGACGCGCCGTGTGCGTGCACTGACCCTGTGACCTGCCAGTGTCCAGGGAGCTGGGAGCATGAGGGCAGAGGCCTCCTGCAGGGTCCTGGAGGGCCAGGAGTGAACCGGGTCAGAACTCGCTGCAGGTGCTGTGCTGAGGCTTTGTCCATTGGCCGGCCACTGAGGGGACAGAAATGGTCAGACGTCACAGGAAGGGGTTTGTGACATTTAAAATGCTTGTTCTGAGGTAGTGCTCATTCTTTCTTCTGGAGCAAGCATATTTCTACACCTAACACAGCATACTGTCTTCGTTAGTATGATACTTTCCTTAGATTGTTTCATCATTGTACAATGTATTAACACTCATTTTCAACATTCTGTTTTTAGGTGGTTGTGGAATTACCAAAGGCAGATGTTGCAGGTTCAATAAGTGATTTAGGTAACTATTAAATAAAAAAACCTAATTTTAGTCAGTGTCTGCTAAAGATACCAATAACTGCTTTGAACAATAGGCAACTAGCTACTGAAAAACGACTGTAAAGTTGCATCTTAATAACCTCATCCACCATCTCACAAGCACCTCAGTTAGACTGACTGAGTGACATTCTGGCTGAGTGTTTTCATTTCAGCAAGGTTAAAAGTTGTGTTTATGCCTGTGTGTCACTCTGTTCCCTCCGTTGTAAGTTAGGGGCGTCGGGGTGGCTCCAAGCTCTGTCCTATGTGTATTAAATTAGTGGCCGGTCACAGAACTCAGCTCATGCTGGGAACTAATCAGCCATTTTTCCTTTAGTCACTGCTGAAGTGTTCTCTGAGCAGGCTGGGTCCATCTTGGGTGGCAGCAAACAGGGTGACAGGACTGACACTGCCCCGGGAGTGTGGGTTCAGGGGACATGTCATTGCTAGGCTGGGAGGGGTGCTTGTCAAGGGCTGTGGGCCCAGGTCAGCGGCGACTTCCCAGGGGAGGTGACATCTGGGCCGTCCAGGGGAGCAGCATGCCAGGAAGTCGGGGGCACTTTCCAGACTGTGAACAGCAACACTGAACGTTGTTGCATCAGAGTGCCCAGTGACGGGCGTCAGGACTGTGGAAAGAGCCCCGTGCTGTGTCACTGCAGTCACCCTTTCTACTGCAAGGCGACCTGAGTACATCCTTTTCAAGGCAGTCTCTTGCCCCGAGTCTGGGTTTCAGTATGCATACAGTTTTGGGTCCCCTTTGCAGTCATTACTGAAAAGGAGGTTGATATTGGGAGTAGACAAAGGGAGCACATGGCAGAGGGGTCAGACGTGTGGCAATGGGTGCTTGAGGGGGGGAAGGAGTGGCCAGGAGGAGGGTAGAGCTGAGTCCCCACAGTGGCAGGCGCAGGGCGGGTGTCGTGGTTGGGAAGGGCTGTCCCACCATCTGCACCTGTGTTGGGATCTGAGGTGTGTTAAATACGGATATTCTTTGCTTAGTGTGCTGCCTGTATTTTACCACATCTAATCCTGCGAGGACTCCTGGATCCTGATTCCACACGACTCGGAGCTGCATGGCTCCCCCAGGGCATTTTCAGGAGCCCTCTCAGCGTCAGGAGGCCTGCTCAGACCCACCTGGTTCAGATCCTGCCTCCTGACACAGACACTTAAGCAACGAAAGACGACCCCAGGCCTGGAGTCGGGCTTGGGATGAACTTGCATGAAGAGACACCCTAATTCTCCGTTCTCCGCTTGTAGGGTTGATACCTGGAGGGCGGATAAAGCTGGTGCACAGCGCTGTGGTCTGGCTGAGTGACAGGTATGACCCTTGCTCTGAGCTCAATCCCCCATCACAGGCCTGTCCCGCACAGGAGGGGTGGCCTTGGGTAGTTGCATGTGTGCGTGGTAAGTGGGAACCTGGGGGAGGGTGGCAGTGAAGATCCCACATTGTGTTCTCGCTAAATAGTTTATAATTAACGAGTTAGTGCAAAAATACGGGTGCTGAGTGCGGAACTAACATTTTTTTCTTTAACATTTTTTCCATCTTATAAATTGGTACCATTTGACTATTTTTCATCCACAATTGATACAACCCTGAAGTTAAACATAATTAGATACATTTCAGGAATGAGAAACATTAACATGAAAGTTTAATTCAGAAGTTTAGATTTCTGCTTTTACTGATACAACTTAATATGACATAAAAATTCTTATTAAACATACCAGTATTGTTTGTGGTATTTATATGTTCCATGTTAATTTATTTCTGGAAGAAATCTGTTCTTGTCCCTTACAGCAGTCAGTCGCTAATGATCAGCATAGAATTTACCCTTCAAATTTTTGTTACTAGCCTGACTCCTCCTCAGTCAGAATACCTGTATGTGGTGCTAATGCGCTCGTACAGACTGTAAATCACCTTTAGTTGGTTTAAGTATGATTAACAAAGAATCATCTTGTTTAAGAAGTCACTAATACATTAACAGCCAACCAGCGGGTGATCCCTGGGCTAGTGAGACCCGCAGATCTGTAGGGACACAGACAAGTAAACACAGTAGTTATTGCAGGTTGGCTTCCTGTGTGTCAGAGGAATGGAGTTTAGTGGGACGAGGCTTTTATGGTGACAGTAGCCGACAAGTGGGAAGCAGGTTTCAGAATCGGGAAAGGAGCAGTGGCCTGTTGTATAGTGATGATGCGGGGAGTGGCCAGCGTGGTACCATCGCTTCCTTGTGGTTTTCAAACAACCGTCTGTTCATTTTGTTGTTGTTTTCCAGCCTTTCCCATAAAGGTTATGAATTTTGGGGGTCCACACAAACACTGAATGTCAAGTTTCTGCCTTCAGATCCTAATCACTTTATTGTTGGCACCAACATGGTAATAGTTAAACCTCGTTCTGTAACTCGTTCTTCTTTCCTAGAGTTGCTTGATAAATATCCTCATTAAAGACTGTTACTGTTTGCTTGTAGTATAACATTGTTTAAACTGTTTCAAGACTAGCAGCTTTATGCAGCCCTGTCCCTGGCCCTCTTGTTGGGTTACTAGGGTCTGATAAGCCACGGCACCAGGCAAGACCAGAGAGTGTCGCCCAGACTGTTCAAACCCCGGCACTGTGGCGTGTGCCCCGTGAAAGTGAATGTGATTGATTTCTCACCGTTTGGAGAACCAGTATTCTTGGTAAGAAAGTCTGTTTTTAAAGCCCCAGCTCTGTTTGGGCAGCAAAGTGCTTGTCGTGATCTGCTGGAATTCTTTGGTTGCTCATGGCCGGTGCACCAGTGGGCTCGCGTGGTGACGTCTCGGGACGAGTCACTCCTTGGCTTTCTCAAGGCCCTACCTGTACAGGTCATCCCACGGAGCTGCTGAATAGATCTTCCTAAAACCTTTGATTCTGACATAGTTTCAGTCTCACAGAAGAGTTACAAGAACAGCACAAGGGTTCCTGCCCACACGGCACACATGTGTGGTCCCTCTGTGTCGATTTGCGTGCTGTAACTGTCTGACAGGAAGCTGCAGGAATGGTGTCCGACCTGAACTGGTTGGGTGCTGGTTCCTGTGTCCTCCTGACATCAGCCTGTCAGCCCTTCCTTGCTCTTTGGTACAATAAGCCCGGAATCAGCCATTTCTCCAAGTTGTCCTGGCTGCTGGTAGAAAAAGAAACCAAGGTCTGGGCAGTCAGACGCGCTGGTTGTGCCACAGTGTCGCCACTAGAGGGCGCTCACGGCCACACCTGTAATTTGGGGTGCCCTCCCATAGCGGGAAGCCGGCTTCACCAAAACAGAGCCTTTTGTGACTGCTGACTGAGGCCTCTGCTTTTTTTTGAGTATGTGAAGGATTAACTATATTGAGTAAAACAGAATTAAAAGCTTCTCTTTCTAAGCTAAAAATTGGTCTTTTCCTAAGCAAGCTTTGTTTTATGGAAACTTCAACCCAAGGGGCTATATGATTATATTATTGGTGCAAACATATATAATTGTTTTATTTTGTTTTTTTAAAGATTTTATTGGGGAAGGGAAACAGGACTTCACTGGGGAACAGTGTGTACCTCCAGGACTTTTTCCAAGTCAAGTTGCTGTCCCCTCAACCCTTAGCCGTGGAGGGCACAGCCCAGCTCCAGGTCGTCCAGTTGTCCTTGTTAGTTGCAGGGGCAGAGCCCACCATCCCTTGTGGGAGTCGAGGAGTTGAACCAGCAACCCTGTGGTTGAGAGCCCACGCTCCAACCAACCAGCCCGTGTGCACTGGCCCATGCGGGAATCGAACCGGCAGCCTTCGGCGTTAGGAGCACAGAGCTCCAACTGCCTGAGCCACCGTGCCAGCCCCATATGTAATTGTTTTTAACGGTGGCTTATTTATATCCATGGAGGCAGTCTGAATGGCTTATGCTTTAATCAGCGAGACTGAACTTTGTTAAAAACACCTATTTTCATATTCATTGACTACTAGCCGTTTTGGGAAGGGGGGCAAAGTGTATCAATCTCCGTGGTGAGTGCTCATCTTTGCATTTTGGGAGGACAGATTTAATGTTATAATTTAACGTTTGGAAAACAAAAAGTAAACCAATTTTGTTTTTCTGTACAAACTAAAGTAAGCTAACAGTCTGAAAAGTTTTCCTGACTGCTGAGATTGGGTAAAACAGAAAAAAGAACCAGGACGAACAGTCTCCCCACTTCTACCTCCCCCCCAAGGCCGGCTGTTCTGATGGAAGCATCCGGCTACACCAGCTGACGTCCGAGCACCCTCTCATGCAGTGGAGCGACAGCACCGGTGGCCACGCCGTCACAGGCCTGCAGTGGTCCCTCACGAGACCAGCCGTGTTCCTGGTCCAGGATGACACTTCCTGTGTTTATATTTGGGACCTCCTGGAAAGCGATCTGGGTCCTGTAGCCAAGCAGCTCGTCTCTCCAGACAAGTAAGTGAGGCGTCATCACGGGCAGTTCTCACACAAGCGTCACTGATGGTCTTTCTCACTTAATTTACACATAAGTTTGCTACACTTAAATTGTAGTTATTTAAATTTTAGTATTTTTATATTTATAAATTTAAGTAATATTTTAAGAACCCCTTTAAAGTGTCCTTATTTCATACTTAGTTTGGAATCGTCTGGATCACAGAATTCATACTGTACTGTTTCTCCATCGTCGTCATTCTGTAAATAAAAGAAGAAACTGTGAGCGTCTTCGTTGTTCGTTTACTAGTGTTACACGTTCAGTGTGTACCTGAGTGACAGCAGACTCCTGCGTTCTAAGAAGGGCTATCACATGGGAATCAGCAGGTCACATCCTGTCACTGCAGTGGCATCCCTGTGCCCCGAGTGGGGTCACGGTCACACCGGCCATGTGCTCTCTGCATGGATGCCTCTGGAACCCATTCATACGAACGTGGGACGGGCTCACCAGGGATGTGCTTTCAGTAATTCCTTGTCTTGTTTTACTAATTAGAAGTTGAAATATTTATAAAAGCTTTCATTATGAAGGGTTCTCTCTTGACCCCACTTTGTCTACTCGCCTATCTTTTTTCTTGATATTTTATATTCCAGTAGTTCTCCTACTGTGAAGGCTTATAACCCGGGGAGGACGGTGGACCACCCGACTGTAAAAGTGTTCCAAAACAGAAAATAGTTTGGCAGAATGTTAGGGACGAACTGACAAGACCTGAAAAAAATTAAGAATTGCAATTATGTAGTTCAAGTACTAGGTATATGTATTAGTCGAATTATTAAAAAAATATATCATCAAAATTCAGACTGTGATTCACATATAAACACATAATGTACATGCAGTTTATTCCAAAAAGCTTGTCAGTTATTTAATAAGAAAAGTAAATGTTCATCGAACTGCTGCAGGCACCGGGTGAGCCATTCGGTGGGCTCTCGTCCTTGTGGGGCAAGATGGATAATGAAAGAACAAAGGCAAACAGGTCCCACAGTGTGTGATGGGGAGAAATGAGCAGGGAGGGGCCAGGACTTTAAGTGAATAGGGAAGGCCAGTCTGACTGAGAAGGGGACGTTTGGGCAAAGACTAGGAACGGGGGTCTTGGGACAGGTCCGGGCCCACCAGTCCTGGGGCCGGGAGAAGCGGGGAGCAGCAGGCCTGGCCGTGCTGGTCGGTGCTGGTTGATCAGTGTGTCCAGATCTCAGGAGGGCAGACGGGCTGAAGCCCCGCAGAGCAGGAGGCTGTCAGGCAGAGGAAGCAGAGAAGAGGCTTCTGAAGTGATCTGGAACATTCTCCCTGTGCGCTTCCTGTCTCGGTGGCTAGCAGCAGTGTTTGAGTTAAAGAAGTAATCACAGAAAGTGCTCACTTAATTTTGTCTAGCTGTAAAGAAAAGCATAAAACACCAACAGAGCTTAAAAGGCAGGCTTTTCGATAGAAGAAGACTTGGCAGTTTCAGAGTTGATGAAATGATAATGTTAACTGACCCGCTTGTCCGCGGCCGCAGGCGCTGCTCTGGGCCGAGGAGGGGGTGGTGGCAGTGCCTGGGAGCCCAGGCTGTGGTGTCCTCTTCTGCCCTCTTTTCTGGGACTCTGTCTGGTGCACAATCCCAGCCCATTTTCAACTGGGCAGCGGTCATACCGACTGGTGTTTCTATGTCTATTTTAATGTTTTCAAATTGAGGTGGTTTAGTGATAGGCTGTGTTCTTCTCACACCTTGTGTCCCCAGGCCAGGGAAACCTTTCCTGTCTGGCACCATTATTGCTGTTTCTGAGTTTGAAGCCATTGAACTCCCACTGTGTCACTAGTAACTGAACGTCAGTGTTAAAGTGTCGGCAGTTGGTGAAAACCCGGACTTGTAATTTTTCAAGATTTGCTCGTTTGTGGCCTTATGAGGGCTGAGCTCTCACCTGTCCCCCACTCCAAACGGTGCCGTGGTTCTGATCCAGGCCGCGATGGCGTGGACTGCAGTGCCTCAGAGGGGCCCGGTCAGCTCCCTGCATGGCAAGTGCGGGCGCAGAAATGCGCTGTGGCCAGGGCCCGTCAGGGGTGTTTGGGTTGTGGGGCCCAGTTTACAGAGTAGCAGCAGGCAGTCAGGCCTGGCTGGGACTCTCCTGTCCTTCTGCCGTCTGGATCCCTCCAGATCCTGGCTCCTGTGTGGTGCGGGTGCCGGCGGCCTGGGCGCTGTCGAGAAGAGGCAGGCATGGGGCCCAGCGGGGTCAAGGCTGGGATGAGTGTGAGAATGGGATCCTGGGTGCCACGGGGCCCCTTACAGAATTAGGCATAGTTGGGGGACGGAGGAGGTGATGGGGGTGACAGAACTGAGCCAAGTCTTAAAGGGTAATGGAGGTGACCAGGGGAAGAAGATGGGTGGACAGTGTCCAGAGAGGTGCTGGTGTGGGAACTGGGATCTGGGACAGCTTGTTGCCTTGAGGACATGGGGTGAGTGTTGGGTCTCTGTCATATGGGAAGAGGTGCAGTGAGATTAGAGATGGGTCAGGGGGAGGGGACGGTGAAGTGACACAGGCCAGGGTCCTGGCTGTTGGGGTGGCTCCAGGTGTCTTGTGGGCATTGGTGATGGACGGCGTTGCCGTTGATGGGAGGAGCAACCCAGACGGAGAGGTCTGGCGCTCAGGGCGTGGGGCGGGCTGGACAATAGGCGTGTCAGTGCCTGACCTCAGTCCTCAAGCAACCGTCATAGGCAGTCAGTCCAGCAGCCCTCCGACTCAGAAATCAGTTTTCAAAACCGTTTCTATAGATTTTTATGCGTTTATTGGTGTGCTAAACTTCCATTGTGACCGTTACTGAAATCTATAGAATTTCTCCTTTTCACATCTCCCTTGTTAGATAGAGAATCTGAGACTCACAATCACACAGCTGTGCTTGTTGCTTTCAGGTTGGTGGCCATGGCGGTAGTGGGTGAACCGGAGAAGAACAGCAGTGGCTTCCTGGCCCTGGTGCTGGCCAGAGCCTCGGGTAGCATGGACGTCCAGTTCTTGAAGAAGGAGTGGGTGAGCCCAGTGGCCGACGAGCGGAGGAGGCTGCAGCTGCTTCTGCAAGAAGCTGTTTAGGGCAAGCCTGGGTGCTATCGAGATGGCTGGGCTGCGAAGGACCAAATGCAGGAGGCTTGATGACACAGCACGTGCTTTCTGCCTCATGAGCGTGTACACTTGTGTATATTGGACACATTCTGTACAGGATTCATTTTATGAGTGTGTCCCTCCAGCATTCCCAAGAAATAAATCACTAGTTTTGAAGGGAAACAGCAGACATTTTTAGTGTATTCTGAGCTTCAGAAGAAATAGTCTTGTCCAGTATGCTCTTTTCTGAGACTATTTCTGTTTATTTTTAGAACAGTCTTAAAATATTGTCACATTTATTCTAGATTTTAAGCAGTCCACCATGAAGATGTACTTGAATGAACAGCTGTCTTAGCCGTGTGTAAGATGACACACACACGCCATTTTTCCGAGCAGAGGCTTTTCTCTGCCCTTGTTTGTTACTGACCCCCGAACACCTGCTGCAGCGCTTGGTACATATGCAGGGCTCAGGTCTGTGTTAAACAGATGATGGTCTTGTTCCTGTTTCCTCTGCGTCTCCCTAATACTCGTGACAGAGTCACATCAAAGCGGGAAGTCTGGGGGGCCCTGCTGTCAGTGAACGAGCACATCCGCCCTCCGTCTTTCTTCTCAGTTGTGACCTGCTTAACACCTGGCCTAGAATAAAGATAGACATTATGTTTGTAGGTTTTTACCTTTCAGATTCCACTTTACTGAACATCGGCATTGTATCTTCCTCTTTTTCTTTGGACCCCGTTTGTCCCCGTGTCTCCCAGGCGTCCCCCTCAGCACCCAGCTGGTGCTCCTTCCTTCCTTCGCTGACTCCTTGTTACCGGGAGGCAGTTTGCTTGGGCTCAGGTCCTTGGAATTGAGGTAGATGGGTTCAAGGGCACTGTGTCATGCATGCCACTAAGTCCCTGGCTCCGCATCACGCCCTGAGCTTGTGACACATCGTCAGGAACTGCTTTTAATGGTATATGTGGCAATACAAGTGTGTCCCTCTCGGTTCTGATTAAAGATTGGAACCCATGTGACTTGCACGTGGGGTGGCCAGTGTTTTGAATCATGCCCGGAAGGTGTCACGAGAGGGCATCCTGTGAGGGCGAGAGGCCTGCATGTCGTCCTAAAGCCTTGGAGACAATGATTTTTTTTGTGCTAAAATTCCCGTTTTGTTTGTTTGTTTGTTTTTTGTGGTTGTTTTTGAAACACCCGTTGTTTTTTTGATACCCTGCCATGTGCTGTTGCTTCAGACGTCTCTCTGATGTGTGGGTTCAGAGTGCATCTTGTTTGTCATAGGGTTTTCTTCTGTCTGCTCCATCCTCAGCTCGGTGCCCAAAGAGGTCTGCCTCCAACAGGTGGCTCCTTACCTGATGCTTGTTGGCCTGTTGGGGGTGGGCTTTCTGTTCTGATAGACCTTCCGTCTAGACAGGCCCTGGCCTCTGTGTCCCAGGGGTGGTCCTGCCCCTTTCACAGCCATGTCCTGAGCCCAGCCCTTTTCCTGACCCCATCCCCACCAGGGACCCTGGTTTTATAACTTCCCTCCTCGCTATGTGGGTCATCACCAGTGTTCTGAGGGTGACAGGAGCTGCCTTCCCCATAGGTTAAGGTTTGCTCTGTGGGGAGACAGGGTGAAGGTACAGGAAAGAAGCCTGGAGAGGTGGGCCCCCACACAGGTCACCTGACCCTCGCGGACAGCACCTCCCCATGTCCACATCTCTCCTGGCCCTGTGGTCTCCCCAGCCCACTGCTGGGCCAAGGGAGGCGTGAGCGCCCCTCTGCGTGCGTCTGGCCATGGCCCGCCCGCCCTTCATGGCTTGTTGGCTCTGCTTAGAGCCGGGGCGCCCTGCGCGGGTCACGGCACGTGCGATGTGAGAACGTGACCACACGGGGGCAGCAAACGGCTGCCGTCCCCAGGCTTCTCGCAGAGCCCACATCCAGAATTCCAAAAGCAGACACGCACGCAAGGAGCAATACAGGTTTTGCATTCCAAAATCATCCTTTTGCAAATCAAATTCACCCTTTTGCAGATCAAAGTTTTCCACAAGTGTTTTCTTAATCTTTGTAGTAAAAATAAATCCAGTGTTGTTGTTAAAATTAAACATTCTATTACATGCATTTAACAATAAACATAAAATACTTATTTAACATCAGAAAAACATTCTTCAGTGGGGTTCATCATTGGAGCGTATGGTGGTAGAAATAATAAAGCGTGTCTCGTCTGACTAACAAGATCACGTACTTCCTGGGTTTTTGGAGGCTGACATTGTCCAAAACAAACCACACTTCCTCCTGTAATAATCTCTGAAGAAATTCGCAAAAAATATTTGAAGTAACCGTCGAGTGTGCAATTACTTCACGCCACACCATTCCCTGAATGTTTATTGCTGCAATTAGGGAAACATTTCGTCCTCTAACCCTTGGCACGGTCACACTTTCCATCGCGCCTTCATTTTTCAAAAGTTTAAGTTCTGCACAAGAAATATTTTGGCTGATCCATCAAACCATGAACAGTTAGTTAGTAGATGTTCTTAATGATTCCGTTGCAAAAATTACTCCTACACATTATAATTATTTTATGAATATGTATATGAAATTACCACGAGCAGCGACGTTAACTTACAAATGAAGCTATAAGTAAATAAGCATTTCTGATATTAAATAAGTAGTTTGTTTATTAAATACATGCAATAAAATGTTTAATTTTAACATTAACATTGGATTTATTTTTATTACAAAGATTAAGAAAACATTTTTGTGGACAAATTTGATCCGAAAGAGGATGAATTTGATTTGCAAAAAGATGATTTGCAAAACCTTTATCAGAACCATTCAGGAGCGTGTGTTTAACATCTTAGAAGTATATTAAGCAGTAACATGCTAAAACTCGGCAAGTGCAACGAACACGCAGGACGGTGCACTTCCTACTCCGCACGAGTCCTCCGGGAACCACGTCCCGGAGTATGGAGCCAGCGCAGGCCGACCCAGTCGAGCGGCCCGGCCCGGGAGACCGCCCCATCCTGACTGGATCCCCCGTCGCCCCTAGGCCCACAGACGTGTGACGGACCTGTGCCTGCGCCTGGCGACGTTCCGCAGCGACACCCACCAGACCGGCAGCCACACAGCCCGCGCTCCCGGGGCTCAGGCCTAGGGGGCCGGCGGCCAGAAGCCGCGCCGCGCCGCGCGATGACGTCTCCCACAGGCCCCGCCCACTCCCCCAGGGGCTCCGCCGTGCTTCCCCGCGGTTACGTCACAGGCCAGCCCCGCCTGCCCTGCGTCGTACACGCCCCGAGCCCAGGGCCACGCCCGGCCGCTCCGGTGGCGCCCGCCCCGCCCCGCCCCGCGCGATTGCGCCACACGCCGGCCCCGCCCACCCATGCAGGTGACGCGGCCCGAGTCCAGGCCACGCCCGGCCCCAGGCCCTCCCGCTTCCCCGCCCCGCCCTCCCTGCGCGCTGACGTCACACGCCGCCCGCGGGCGGAAGCGCGGGCGGGCTGTAGCGACGGCCCGGTCCCCTCAGAGGGGCGCTGGCGCGCGGGCTGAGGCGCCTCGGACGGTACGGGACGCCCTCGCGGCGCGGCTGGGCGGCTGGCGATGAGCGACGCCCCGGCCCCGGGCCGCGAGGCCGGCGCTGCCCGGGCCGAGCCGGCCGGAGCGGCGCTGAGCGTGGACGTGGCGGGGCTGCTGGCGCAGCTGGCGCGCAGCTTCGCGCTGCTGCTGCCGGTGTACGCGCTCGGCTACCTGGGCCTGAGCTTCAGCTGGGTGCTGCTGGCCCTCGCGCTGCTCGTGTGGTGCCGGCGCAGCCGCGGCCTGAAGGCGACCCGCCTGTGCCGCGCGCTGGCGCTGCTGGAGGACGAGGAGCGCGCCGTGCGCCTGGGGGTGCGCGCCTGCGACCTGCCGGCCTGGGTGAGTGCGAGGCGCGGAGCCGGCGCCACCACACCCCGCGTCCCTGCCGGGTCGGGCGTGCGCACCGCCCTGCCTCCCGGCCCACACCCGGGTCTGCGCCGCTGCCACTGCCACCCGCCCCCGGCCCCCGGGACCCCTTCCCGGGCGTCCGGGCCTGGTCGCTGTCAGCGCGCCCCCACTTGTCGGGTCGGGGTCCTCGCCTCGTCGCGGGCCCGCCCGTCCGGTGCCTGTCGCCCCGCTGCCCCAGTCCGCGCTGGCTTTCCGCAGACCCCCGTCCAAAAGGCGCCTTCCCTCGCGTCGCCCGCAGTCCCGGGCAGACCCGCACGGTGAGGTCCGTGAGGGGTCCTGCCCCGGACACGTGTCAGGACCACCCGGAGCAGACCCCTCGGCGTGGGCACCGCCGCAGGCCCGGAAACCGCCCGGGGAGAAGCGGGAGTGGCAGCCGGGGGCGCGGGACAAGTGCATTTGTGTCCTCCTTGCCTGAGAAGACTGTCCTTTCCTGGTTGTTTCAGACACAACTGAAGAGCAGCGAGGGTCTCCCAGAAGAGCTGCTGATACTAAGATAATTGAAAGTCTCTTTTAACTTTTCGGAAGTAACGTCGTAAGACTGAGCACTGTTATGGGGGTGAACTGGAATGCAGTGCGGACGGGAGGGGCAGGGCGCTTTGGAAGAGTGGAGCTGATAGGAAGAGTCATGCTATTGATTGTTTTATTTTTACCGCTGGTAATTCTCTGTGTAACTTATTTATGCAGCATGGCAACAAACGGAGCTGGCGATCTCATGCTGTTCTCCGCGCTCCCACATTCCCCACCGGTTCGTGTCAGTTTCAGACTACAGGAAGTAGCACTGTTTTAAGATAAACGATGCTCACGTTGGGCTTGGTGTAGACTTCGTGTGAAAAGGGCAGCCGGAGCGTTTCGGAAGGGTCAGTTTCTCTTAGAGGAGCCCTGTTTCCAATCATAAGACCCTCGGGAAGTAAGGCATGGGGTGTGTGACGCAAGAGGCAAACAAACAAGGGTTGGGCAGCAGCGGTGCCCTCGGCCAGGCGGACCTTGACGGGTGCTGCTACCTTGTGATGACATAGGCAGGCACTTTGGAGCTGAAAACCGCCAGTACCTGGTGGGCGTGTGGCGCAGGAACACTTTGGAGAATCAAATAAGTGGACGCAGGAAAGAGGAGGGAGCTGTAGAAAACAGGAAGTCAGAGTAACCCAGGTGGGCAAAGCCGAGAACTGAGGTGCACGTTGGAAGCCAGGACTTTCAGGTGGCATCTTGTGTCTGTGCTGCACCAGGTTCAAGTCCGCCAGCAAGTCAGTGCAGACCGATGGGTGAAGCAACACCCGGCGGCAGCAGGCTGAACTTAACAGGAACTGGCAGTGCTGATTTTCAGAGGTGGTCATCAGCTGTCGGCTGGTATCAGTTTGCTTGTGAAAACCCTGGTGACAGGCACAAATGCAGTTGCTGCCATCCTGAAGGACCCAACAGATTTTTTGCGTAGAATGAAAAGGTGATTAGTCAAAGATTCTTTTCCTGGGTTTTTCCTGTATGACGTAAACTGATGAACATGGTGTTCGTCTCATAGAAGAAGGAGTTTATATTTTCTCCAAGCCTTTTCACTTGTTTATTCCCAACTTGTGTTTGTGCTCATATCGCACACATATGTATACTTAAACATGCCCCGCATTGCTGAAAACTTCTGGAAGGATCCACACAAAGCTAACAGTGATCATATCTAAGAAAGGCACTAGGAGTCTGGGGTTTGATGGAGATTATATATATACATTTTAAAAAATTTTTAATCATAGTTGACATACCATTTTTTTATACCTTTTTAATTATAATACCCATGTGTTATTTTCATAATAAAACCCGGGAATTACACTTTCTAGAAGCGTGCCCACTATTATGCTATAGTCAGGTAACAAATCAACAATAGAAGAAGCCATGCATAAGTTACGGTTTATGTATTAGTAGATTTTTGATTTTTACAGTACATGCTTAGGTTCTGGGGTTCTGAACTTTGGGCTGGTATTTTGCTTTGAACGAGATATATTTGTAGAGATTTTCATAATGTGTCATTAACAACTATGATTCATAGTAGGGCTGGAAGCATAGGAAAATTTGAACTAATGTGGTGCTCACTTCCAACCCCACTTTTGGATATGTTCACTTAACAGTTTTTCTTTTTTTTATTTAGTAAAGTAAAAATTTACACCGGATATGAAACATGAGATAATTAAAGAATATTAGTACTTCAAGAAAAATATATACTGTTTTGAGTGAAGGCTATTAGAATATGAAAACTAGCTCTCACTTAACATGTGATAATTCTGTAAGACTGGTCCTGCAGCTGTAATGCAAACCCTATTGTTATTCATTCTTCACTTTTTTCGTTTTCTTTTTTTCACAAACAGGAAAGGCTTGGTAGGTTTGGGTTGATGGATTGAGGACTGGCCTTTTTTGTTGTACCAGTGTCTACTCTATGTTAATTGGGCCCTGTCAAATAAGACTGTGGGTGAAGAATATTCTTGAAGAGTTTTTGTAGAGATGAATAATAACAATTTTCCATTGCTGTTTTCATTGATTTGAACAGTTAGAACTTGGTGGGCTGATGTCTTCCACTGAAAACCAAAACCTTTCCTGGTTTTTCTTCTGCCAGTAAATGCTGACTCTGCCTGCAAAGAAGTAGCGACCCAAACCTGTCATATACAATATTACTCAACTGTTTTGACAATTGTTCTTTTATTACTCTGATACTTTGATGATTGAGATTTAATGCTGTTCTATACTATGACACACAAGCTTTTCTTTGGGAAAGCTTTATTCTCATAGTTGCTCTGGGAAGTTCAGGAGAATTCAACTGTAACCAAAATTTAATATGTGTAGACTAAGAACCAAATGAACAAAAGAGAAGAATACACTGTAAAGGAAGGGCAAACACTTGCTTTTGTTCTGAGTGTTAATCATTGACTTACACTTTAAGGAAGTTTTGTGAAGGCTTGTAACAAAATAGTTGGTGTAACTAAAGCAGGAATCACAGTTTATAGTTGCGACTTGAGCACTTAGATCCTGGCACGATCATGTGCTTTGGGAAGGTGTCCGAGTGCTTATGGCGCTGAAGGGAGCCTGGGTTTCTGTTTGTGCCTACACTGCGGCTGCAGTTCAAGGGGGGAAGAGGACTGTGAGGGTTGCGCTGCTCACAATGTGAGCAGGTCTAAATGCTTCGTTAAGTTAGAACAGGAGGTCCCAGGGTTGCTAGACAGAAAGCAGTAGATATCTGTGTTTTAGTTTAAACAATGGATTGCAAGTTAGGATCTATGCATCCATCAGCTTGTATGCTCTGGTTTTGGTGATAAAAACTTTTTTCAATGAATATTCATTTCAAGATGGGAGAGTATAGAGCTAGGACTGAACTATAAATAAATACATGAATTGAAAATATATGTAATATAGTTATTAAATTAACATGTCATAGTAAATTATATAAAGTATAATATGTATTTGTAAAATATAGATCTGAATCCTGTGAAGAACCAACTATGAAAAACTGGCTAGTAATTTGGTGTTCTTGTTAGGCCTAGTGAACCTCTTATCTTTTCTGTAAGTTTTCATGATTACATCGTCACAACATTTAACCTTGAATAATATCACAGACATTATGAATATACTGAAAACCATTAAATTGTATACTTTCAATGAGTGAATTCTATGTGAATTGTATCTCAGTAACACTGAGATATACTGAGGCATTGAATTTCTTTTAAAAATACAGAAGTGAAAAAGGTGATCAGAAATAATACTACTTGTGGCCTGTTGCCTTTTGTTTTGTTAAATCATTATCTTTTTTAGTTTCCGTGACAATGCTGCCTCAGATGACTTTTCTTCCTGCATTTAGAGATCTGAGGACCCACTATATGTGGAAGTGTAATACGTCGTTGTGCCCTCATGTGTGGATAGAGGTTGGGTGTGTTGTCCCCAAGTGAGTGCCGTGGTGGGTCAGCAGAGAGGGTGGGAGGTGGGCAGTGGTGAAGCGTGCCTAGAAACACACTTGTGGGCATTTGAGAGTGGAAGGGCGCAGCCTCAGAGTCGGTGGGAACAGCAAGATAAAAGCGCACATTGGGAGGCAGTGTCCCATCCAGAAGGAGCTGTAAGGAGATGACGGGAGGTGGCGCCCGGCTCGTGACTTCCGTGGACCCATGGCTGAGGAGTAGACGTGCTGGGACTGCTCTGGCCTTCCCAGGGAGCCCGAGCTGAGCACAAGCATAAACACGGCTGGCGCCTGGAGAAGGGGGAGAGAGTGACGTGTTCAGAACTAAGCTTGTGAAATCAGAACGTGGAAAGCCCTGTGCAGTGCAGTGGCATTCTCATCTCGCTTCAGCTGCCAGAGAACTTGCAGCCAAGATTAGTGCTGGATGGTTGCGCTCTGCACCGGTGACGTAGCTGCAAGTGCCCGTCCATCTTCCCGCCAGTAACTGTGGCTTTTACTCCATTGATCTTGCTGCGCCCTAACTACTGAGTCACCCCGTGTTCTTTTGGAATTGGGTGGGGCACAGCTCGTACATAAACAGTGCCAGTCATCTTTTGCATGGAAATATTTTTCCACTTAACACGTTTTATTTACAGATTTGCTCATGGTCTTTCTCCCTGTCGCTGAATTTTCTTCATTTATTTTTCTTAACTGTTACAAAAATCCTGTAGTTTATTTCAAGGAAACCATTTATTTGGGTGAATTTTTCTTAGAGTCGATAGCATTTTAAGGAGCTAGCCCAGCTTATGTGCAGGGATTACAAACAAGCCTTTACTGATTCATCTGTTCACTCAGCCTGCGTTTATTAGATGTGCGCCCTGTCCCAGGTACTGCGCTCGGTGCGAGAGTCACAGACGTGATTAGGACAAGGCGTTAAACTCAAGAACTTAGAGCCGCTACTAACACCGATCTATGAGGAATCCTCATGTTAGTCGTAGTGTATTGGTAATTCTTTAAAAGTAAAAGTAATACTACTCATTTTTTTTTAATGCAGGAAAATCGTTTATTCAGGAACATATGGTTTAGGATTTTAAAGTTTCCTAGACTCACAACTACATATGGGAAAATAAAAGGTAAATCTTTCTTAGGCCTTTCAGGTTGTGTAGTGGTACGTTCATTTTTCAAAAAATTACGCCATTAGAGCATTTTGTACATTTACTATGGTAATAAATAGCTGTTTAAATCAATCTTATTTTAAAACAAAGACTTTATTGATGAGGATCGAAACTTTCCTGGTATTTGTTGACCTAGCTATGCATAAAAGTCCAGTTTTGTGCTCTGCTGTCTCTGCCTGCTTTGTGGTGCTTTGCGGAAAGTTGTTTTACGAGGGCTCAGCGCACACGTCTGAGACCCGCGGTTCAGTGCCGGATGCCTTTGGGGTGGAGGGCATGCAGGTGGCGGTATGGAAGCAAAGTCACAGCAGCTCGGCGTGAGTGTACCGTGGGTCCACACAGTAGTTTCCTGTTTAAAAGAACTCTTTTTGTGCCTGGGGTCTACACTTGAGAGTTAGTGATGACCACACAGAGGACAGATGTGGAAATACTAACGTGACAATGTGTTTTGTGCTTTGTGTTTCATCTGTTAAGTTGTCTTTCACCTTGAGCTTTGAGTGCTTTTGTTTGTTCAGTCACTTAGTGAAGTTCTCCTTATGTTTATTTTTAATGAACCTGCCATTGGGTTTTTATTTATTCTGTTGTAGCTGGACAGGTTTTAAAAACATTGTTTTTCTGGCATGAGAAGAATGCATACTCATAGTAGAACATTTCAAGCTTTGGAGAAGAAAGGAGAAAAGTCACCTGCAGTCCCACTAACTAGTGATAACCATTGTAACATTTGGTGATTTTCTAAATCTTTAATGTGTGTGGATGTGCCTGTGTGTTAGGTGTACCCTCGCCTGAAGGGGTACGTTGTGCGCTTGTCATTGTTCTTCAGAGACGTGACTTTGGTTACTGCCATGTCGTCCATCTTCAGGGAGTACCGTGCTTTATTTAAATGGTGTCTGATGGACAGATTCCAGAAACGACACTGTTAGCTAGCATGTGGTGAGAAAGGGTAAAACTGGAGTTTGAGATACTTAATTTCTTGCTCTTTTCAAGTTATGAAAGAACATTTGCTCGAGCTATTTATCAGATCTGTCCAGGATACAGTAACTGTTTTTGAACCCATGAGAGTAGCATGATAATTTTATAAACAGAAATCTAGCTATGGAGGGCAGTGTTTGTTTCTAAATGGTGTGGTGTTAAAATCACATGCCTGGGAGATTTACCCCAGTCTCCGCTTATGTAAATAACCTGTAGAAGAAAAGCATTCTTCCCATGTGGAGTCACAGCTTTAATAACTTTTCTTCTTTTGCTGAGTTGGGATATTGGAGCTCGTTAACAGGTAGAATATTTTAAACTGTAACAGCACAGAGTTGTGATGGTTACTTTGGAGGTTGCCGAGAAGAGTCACTTGTCACTGGCTTTGTCTGAAAATAACCGGCTATGTGACTAGTCAGTGTCATCTGGCAGCTCGGTCACAGAGTGGGTGCTGCTGTCACATTGGTGGCTACCCTCTTGGTGCCAGCCTGACACGTGACGGCCTAGTTGCTTAGGCGCACACCCATTTGGTGATGTTCATGTCTGAGACCCTCCCTGGCCCCGTGTGATTGGTGAGTCTGTTAGAACCTTAGTTTCCCCATTATCAGATGGGCATTGAAATGAGCCTGATCCCAGTGTGCTTACGAGCCTGGGAGGCTGGGATGAGGGTCATGCTGGGTGAGTGGTCTGAGTGGCTGATGTTCCCCCTTCCACCATCCTGCTGCCCGAGTCACTTCTCTTACCCACCTTGCCACCTCCTACCCCCTACAACTGGAGGGGGCGCATGAGGCATAGAGCTTCTCCTTGTTTCTGTTTCATTGCAGTTTATTTTTTGATGCTAAAATTTTATCTACCATAATGCTTTGTTAGTATTCACAGTCGAAAGTGTTCCTTACCATTTCTCTCTCTCTCTCTTTTCTTGTACACACTTAAAATAATACCTACAGAGCCCACATTATTACCCCTCATCCTCGCTGCTGCTTCTTCGTTAAATCAAATGCTGCCCCGAGGACATGGTTCATCTTTGCTCTGCTTGCTGCAGCTGCCCTGATGCAGTGATGGATTATGGATGGTGGAAGATGGATGGATAGATGGAGGATGGATGGTTGGTGAATGGTTTGATGGCTTGATGATGGATGGATGGATGGATGGATGGCTGGCTGAAAGGCAAGAAGGATGATGCTGACCTCCTGACGGGGATGGTGTACTATAATTGTGTAAGATAGAGCCATTGCTAGATGCCATGTCCTTCTCTTGGCTGTGATGTATTATTGTGTGGTCGCTGTTACTGAATGACAAACAAGTATAAAGGGGGATGTACCGAAGTCTTAGTCTCAAAATCCAGTACAAATAAATGGTTACATTCAGGAAAAAAGTCCTCATGTTTTCAAGTGCCTGATTATGTACTGGTTTTCATTGTGTACAAATAAAGGAATAAATGGAGAAAGCAAGTAGATTTTAAGTTGGTAAATTTCTCTGACTTAATTCTCATAACTCTTGAAATATTTGCTATCTGTGTAAGAATGAAATTAAGCTCTTAGAAGTGTATAAACCTATTCCTTGAAAATGAAAAATTCACAGTAAAATTTCAACCATGATGTGATTTCTGAATCCATGTAGATGTTTGATATTGCTGTCAGTTCTGTAATTCTAAGGGCTTTTAGAGTTCAAAGTCCCATATAGTTTCTTTTTCTTTTAATAGTAGAACAAAGCTGGAATGATTTCACATAGTATACAGAACAAGTGTAGTTAATTCAGTACTCCAGTTACGTATCTATCTCTTAGTCCATTCCAGTGAAAACATAAGCATGAATTTGAATAGTAGCATTTGATTTGAATTTAAAATAAACAACCAGATTGTCTATGTGTTTTAGTAAAGGAGATGAGAAGACATGTTTCCTATTCTTGGACTCATTTTGATTTGTGAGATTGATATAACTCATGCCAGAGCTTCAGCTTTAAATCAAGATTTCAGATAGTTTACTTGTATGACCTTTCTTTTAGCAGTTATAGAAAAAATGTCTACATGACCTTAGAATTTTTAAAAATATGCTTCAAGTCTTTTCCAAATTTCCATACACATGCTATATGTAAGGGTTTATTTAATAATAAATTCTTTGACATTAGTATTTTGATGAACGGATATCTAGTTGTTCTTTTGGGTAGAAATTCTGATATGTCCCTGTTTTTCCTTTGCCACTGAGTGTTAGTCCTGGCTTACGTTCTCTTATCATTCCATGCAAGCACTGAAACTTAAGTCCCCGGTCAAAAATAAGTGGATGGATGAAGAGTGTATCTAACATAGCAGATATGTTATATGAAATTACAGAAGACCTCAGTGTAAAAATCCTTTAAAGTATACATTCTTTTAGTGAATTAGAGATAAGGAATGGTTTTCAAGTAATTTTGGACAGCTTTGTTAGTTTTAGAAGGTATGCTCAGATACACCGGGCTTTTAGATTTTTATTTTACTGGTTCTGATGTACAAAAATAGGTGCTGGTCATTCATATAACAAAGAAATAGTAACGAATTGTTGAAGATAAGCATGCTTTAAACAAGCACTTGTCAGAAGCGGTACATAAATCTTTTCCCTCTCTGCCACCTCGGCCACTCCTGAGTTCCAAGGAGCCTCACGTCCTTGGAGCTGACGTCTGGCCCAGGCTGTGGCTCTCCACTGTGGTGTCAGCCATCGTTCCTTTTGGCAGCAGCCAGTTCTTATTTCGAACTTTCAGTTTGAGACAACAGAAGAAAGCAACAAGCTTCCCCTAACTGGTAGGTTTGTGCTGAGCTCGTAAGGGAGGGCTCCTGGTTCCCACCGGTGGTTTCAGGTAGAGGCAGCGTGTATGTGCTGCTTCGGCTTCCCCAGTGAAATTTCTCATTTTCCCTCATGTGAAAAGCACCTAGGGAAAATTTCGACACTGTCTTCTGGTAGGAAAATGCCTAAACAGTTGGATTTTGCAGTCCTGTCGGTGTATTTTAACATCTTTGTAATGACATCGTTTTTGGTGCTGTATCGAGTCTCAGTCAGTCATCTGAAGCCGACCCAAACCACAGAGGAAGTTAGAATGTGGACTGTGAAACAGATTAGCTGCTTTATTTACTGTGTGAATTGATTGATTGCCTACGTTTTATGTAGACTAGAAATAGATGAACCCAGTTATTTTGTGTGATTTCTTGTTACCATCCAAAGGTGTAATTTGACTACCTGTTAACATTTTATTACAGGATTGGCAAAGGTTCTGAGAGACACATTCTCTCCCACCCTTTTAACCTTGTTATTAGCTCTCCTAATAGAAGTAGCTATTACCATGTTTCCCCCAAAATAAGGCCTAACCGGAAAATAAGCCCTAGCATGATTTTTCAGGATGACATCCCCTTAACATAAGCTCTAATGCATCTTTTGGAGCAAAAATTAATAGAAGACCTGGTCTTATTTTGGGGGAAACACGGTAGGAGGAAGCATCCCAGTTTCTTAGAAAAAATGTGTTAAGATTTCTTGACCATGTTTTTCCAATTTCCACACATATGAGCCTCTGGAAAAGATGAGAGACAGATTGAAATTGGGGTTTTAAGGAAAGAGAGATGGCTTACAGTAACCCTTTTGGGAAATGAGTAAAGAAGTTGAAATATGAAAAGATGTGGGTCACTTTCTCCTGATATGCTGACGGCTGGTCTGTAGGCATGCAGAAAGCCCCCTACATGAGTGCCACAGCAAACAGGCAACATGTTGCTACAAGGCTTCAAGTTAAATTTTTAAAAATCCTTTTCTTTGGAAGTTTTGACCAACGTCAGTATTTAGTGCTGTCTCTCATGCTTTTTTCTCGCCATAATTACATAAGGTGAAGGAATTGTAATGAGTTTCTCCGCACCCCACACAGAGGCTCCCAGTCCCCTCCCATTTATCTCACCTGGCCGCACACATTGTTTTCTGCGTCTGCCATGACTGGAAAGCTCTGGGGGAGAGGCCTGGGGAAGTCCGATGGATCCCGGCTCAGGAGTGAGAGCAGTTCCCGACACTCGTGCGCTGGCGTCCACTCTTTCCATCACGCCTGCATGTTAGGCCCTCGGGCTCCCTTTGGTTGACTTGTGTGTGAACCAAAAATTTTCTGGGCAATTTTAACTTTCTGTGAGTCTTTTCCCCATTTTCTTTGATTTTAAGACTATTCCGTGTGTAGACCAAACAATACTAAACATTTGAAGATTTTTAGTTAGTATCTCAGGTTAGGACTTTTTAATAAACCTGCAGCGTGCTTTCAGGCACAGGTATGTGTTGATTCTTAAGTCTCCTGAACACAGAGTTTCTCTTGTGATACAATGAGTAAAACACAAGTGTCTCAGGTTTTCTTAGAACCTGTGGTCCTGTTGTCCTGGTCTTGGCTCATCTACTCTAAGTTTTTGAGTAAGTATTATTTTTAGACAAGGAAACAACTCCTGTGTAGCTCTTTTCAATTTGTGGACTTATGGAGAGCTCGCCGTGTGGTATGGGGAGGTTGGTGACAGTCAGTCAGGTGTGCTGGGTGGCAGAGGCAGCAAGGTCCTGGCCTGCAGGGCCTCGGGCCACTGACAGGCGGGGCTGTGCTCAAGAGGGCACACTCAGACCTGCTGTGCCAGGAAAATCGAGCGCCCCTCACTTCCCCCCAAGACAGTGGAAGAGTTCTTCCACTGGGACCAGTCATTGCTCCAAGTAAGCGTTAGGTGTTTCTTTTCTTTCTGTTTTTTGTTCTGAGCTAAGTGCCTAAAAGACTGTGCAGAAATGAGCAGTGCTGAAATCCTCCATGGAATGAGGAAGAATATGAATAAATGAACCTGATTGACCAGTTTACTATTTGAGGTTTCCTGACATTTGGTTTCTAAAATGATCACTTTATCCATTTATCTTTTGAATTTTACTTAAAGATATTAAATCATCAATGCTTCAGGTGTAATACATATGTATCTTCCTATTTTTCCCGACACCGGTGACCTTATTCTAGCTTTTTTAGTAAGGGAATTTGTCGACAGCATTAATTTATGGTGCGTGTTTCAGTGCTGCTGTGGGATTTTCAGGGGCCTCCCACAGCCCGGCAAGGGACCTGCTGTACCTGCCAGGACAGACCTGGGGTTGCAGGTGCTCAGTGCTGTGTGGCCTTTGGATCGGACTGTGACGTCCCAACCTGAGCTGTCACAGTATCGCCAACGGGAGTGCTGTTGGAAGACAGTTCTTTTATTTAACTTCAATTTTAAATGTTATTTCATATTAGGTTTTTGATGGTCAGAAATTGGAAAAATATGATTTCATTAGAAAAGTTTAGCTCTGTATAAATTTGTTCCACCTATTTTATATTCCAGGTAAAACAGGGAGGACGTTAGACCCTCTGGGTCTAGTCCACATACTCCCTCAGTGACCAGAGACAAATTAGTTCTCCTCTGGGTCTGGTAGATGGAGCCGTTAGTTCAAAGGGTTGTTGTAAGGATTAAACGAGATACTGTAGGTGACACCCTGGCATACGGTTAATGTTATGTCTTTGTAGATTTAGTTCATTTTTTTCTAAACAAAACAACATTGGTAATATCAACATCACATTAGAATCCAGAATATGCCTTTATTCTTAAGATGAAAAAGGGATTTCTTGGGTAGTGTCAACTTAAATGTAATCAAAATTTGAGCAATCACTCAATGATTATTTCTAGTTTGTAGAAATAATATAAACTATGAAAACTTATTTTATAATTGGACTTAAAAGGAGATTTAGTGGGTGTGTTTTTTGTTGTTGTTGAAAGATAGGATTTAAAACCAAATCATATGTATTCATGCATTCCTATATGATTTAGAAACATGTTTTCTATTTTCCCTGTACATCCCAGTGTTTCTGTGTGATGTTTTTGCTATTTTAAATTCTGTTTTGTGGAACATAAGCAGGTGTTTATGAATATGTATTAGTGAAAAGCAGATTTTCAATTTAGTGAACAGAATTAAAATTTTATAACAGAGTTCTGTTCTTCAGTTTCCATGTACTCTTTTTCTTTGGCACTTTGAAATCAGCACTGATGTTTCGGCTTTAGCTCTAACCATTCCTCCCATCTCCTAATGTAGCCAGAGTACATTGCACATGTCATTATTTTTGTATCAAATACTCTCTTTTCTTTGTATGCCAAACCCCAGCTAATTCTTTCAGGCCCATCGCATGTACTATGTTCTTGCCGAATTTCATGGATTCTTCCAGGCAGCGTCAGACCTCCTCTTGCCTGCATTGTCCTTCCCTCAGGCTGGCGGTCACTTGTCTCCACGCCAGTCCACTCCACTCCACCCGCCTTGAGCTGCCCAACCTCAGGAGCATGTCTAGTCCTGCGTCGTAGCCTAGCTCGGGGCACAAAGCCAGGCCCAAGTCACTGCCCGAAAAAGGCGCTGCAGCCTGTTCAAAAAGAAACTATACACGTGCTATGGTAGATTAAGGAATGGCATGGTGATGGAAACTCAGTGACAGAATCAGAATTCGTACCAGTCAGACTGTTTCTGTTCTGGTGCATAACGGTGAGAGGAGAAGCTTCACTGTTTCGTAAGTTTAGATTCTGTAGGTGATTCGTGGGACTGGTGTGTGTTTTGCAGGAGAGAAAGGAAAGCTCTGGCGTTGCTCTGGCTGGAAGTGTGACAGGACGAGTGGGGGTTTGCTAGCACACTGGCAGGCCTGATCTGAGACATATTCAGTGCTTAGAGAAAGCTGATAACGTTAGAGCAGGCAAATGTTTTCATTTGGGGACACTTTCAGGAGTCATTTATCATATTTAGTCAATAAGGTGTTTGGCTGAACAGAGTTACGCTTTGCCTTTAAAACTTGATGTTTCAGAAAATGTTCCTTTCAAGTGAAATCCGGATTAGATTACTTATGTCGTAAGAGAGTCTTGTTTCTAAGTATCATTCTCTCTAATGCAGTTAAAATACAGCTTCGCTTATGGGAATTCTATTTCCACAGAACTGTAAAGTCGTGCAGTGTATGAACCAGTTCTTTTGGTGGCTGCGCGGCACGTCCCGCCTGGGAGTCCGTGGCCGCTCAGCCGTATGCATGGCCGGTCCAGTGCTCTGCGTCTCTGCTGCTGCACACGTGTCACATGTTTGCCAGCCTGTCTTTAGGACAGAGTCTTCCAAGTGGGATTGATTAATTGCTGGGTCACAGGGTGGATGCATGTGGAATTTTGTCTTCGCTACTTCATTACCGTAGCGCTCCCATGGGAGGGAGTGTGAGTGTTAAGTAAACCCATCTTTAAATCGGCCGCTTCTTAGTCGTGGGTGCAATACTGGGTCTAGTAACAGTGCTTTATTGTTGAGTTGTTATCGTGTTTACTCAGCTTTGCTATCAGCTGTTTCAGGATTTACTGCACTTAATCTAGAGAGTCGAGATAAGTAGATCTCTAAAGACAAAGTGTTCTACTTCTGGCTGTTACCAGTACCTCGTACACTGTAAGGCATGTCACCTGACTTTCAAGCTGTAGTCTTTGGTTGGAGCGTGCCCTGCCGAGAACTGGGCTCTGCGGGCTCTACCCACGTTGCTTCCACGTCCCTCAGGCACAAAGCCCTCCAGAGCACAGGCACACAAATCTGGCCTTTCATCCCCATTCTGTCACTTAGTAGAATCCGGTAAATTTGGCATGTTAATAGTTCCTATTTGTAGAGTTGTAAGAAGTAATAGTATATGTGCATAGTTTCACCCAGAACCTGCTAACTGCATAGTGGTCCATACTCGGTAAATGGTGGTTTCTTTTGTTGTGTCATAGAAGTATAGTTGGGTCAGAAGACTCATGTTGCCCTCGCTGATCTTCCAGAAACCAGTTCAAGGGAGATTTCTGTTGTCTGCCTTCCCTCGTGGCCTGCTTCTCTGAACCGTTTGCATAAAGGGCTTTGAAGAGTGTGAGGCCTTATTGACCACCTTATACCAGGATTGTAACCCTTTTGATTTTCTGGACCCTGTGAATGTTTGGTGACTTGGTCGGCAAGCAGATTTGCATGCAGTTTTGTGCACGTGGACACCCGCACCAGACTCCAGCCAGGAGCCTTTCTGGGATGGGAAGTGGGTGGAAATGTGGCTTGGTCAAAGCTTTCCAATCCAAGTGCGAGGTACAGCACTTGGGAACGTGGTTGTGGGCCAGACCTGAACAGGAACTCGGTTCTTCATCGAAACCAAGGAATCTTACAAACATGAAAACTGCTGTGATCCCATTTTCCCTTCTGTAGAAGCAGGAACTCCTGGTGTACATAAACTGCAGAGAAGTAGTTTCTCTGAGGTGTGGATGGTCAATAGATGGCTCCCCACCAGTTACGAACAGGTACTGGCCACTTCCACCCCACTCGCTGGGAGAAGCTGCAGCCTGTCTGTCTGGCAGGACCTGAGGCTGTCCTGACCCCTGGTTCCTGGGGGACATGGGGATCCATGTGCAGAGGTGCCTTGCAGCCCCTGCCAGCCCACCGCATTCTCAGCACGCATCTCATGTCTGCTTTGCTGACTGTTGTGTCACAGACAGCCACTAGGGTCAAATATAGTGTTTGGTTTGTTTACTGGGGATAAGGTATAAAGGAGCATACCCTGTCAACTCATAATATTTGGCGGAGAAGAAAGGATCTGAAAACAGGTAAAAGGGAGGCTTCAGTGGCAGCCTCACGCCATCTTGCTGTGATGTCATCAGTGGACACGACATTCATACTCACCATAACCCGCTAGCCGAGGGGGTCCTGAGTGCTATCTGGTGTGCGTACTTGTTTATTCCGTGTGGACTTCCAGCACTGTGCTCAGATTTTATGCTTCAGATGACATTTTTCATTAGAGCTCAAAGAATGTACAGTAATTATAGTAATATTCTAACAGGCCATTGAAAAATCGTCCCAAGTACCAACTTCTGTAAAAAAGCCAAGCGCATACAGAGGGTCAGGAGCAGTGTCGTTACAGAGTGTGAGCAGCCCACTCTTCAGAGCGACATCTCTTTAGCACGCCTCTCAAAAGACAGTCACTTGTTTGTGACGTGTGCAGTGCGCTGAGCGAGGGGCAGCTGTGGGCACACACGGCTGAGCATTACAGTGACGTGTGACACGTGTGGGATTGTGGAGAAGCTGAGGGCAGGCGCCAGGATGGCGTGACTGGGTGGGCTGTGATGGGGGCCGTCGAGAGCCGAGTTGAGCTGATCGTAAGGAAAAAGTGGCAGCGAGGGAAGCAGGGACAAGGTCAGAGGTAGACGGCAGAGCCCACCTCTGTAGAGGAGCCATGATTTGAACCTTGAAGTGGAAACCCCTCTGAACACGTAGCAGCCGATGGTCTGGAGGCCACGGGAGCGGCCCTGTTCTGGAGCTGGCAGCTCGAGGTGGTGCCAACAGTCACAGATCCCCAGAAAGCCAGGCCTGCAGAGTCCTTGGCTCTGTCACGTGCTCTGAAACTAAGAGGAGGAGCAGTGTGCAGTGAAGGCGTCCCTGCTGTCCCCAAGTACAGGGTGCTCCATGGTAGCCTGGGGTCCTTCTGGCGCCACCAGTGGTTGGTTGGATTCAGAGGGACGGGGGCAGAAGGGGAGACCATCTATCTCCCAGTACTTCGCTGCGTGGACCACAGGTAACACCTGCTCTAAGGCTTACATGCCCTGGAGTGCAGTCCGGTCACGTTCCCGACCTGACTTTCAGAGTGCTGAGCTGCCTTACAGTAACGTAAAGAAATGGCGGGTTCAGTCTGCAGACGAATCGCCGTACTTCATTTTGGGACCTAGTCTGGCTAGTTCAGCGAGCCCTCCAAGTCCCCCCAGCCCCACATGTCCTGTCCTGGGAACGTGCAGTCCTCTTAGCGCTCCAGTCCCACTCAGGTAGGTCACAGTGGGCCTTGGCCAGTGGTTGTCACCATCTCTTTGGTTTTGTTCCAGATGGATTCAAGCTAACTTAGAAAAACTTCGGACACTGTAGCCCACTGTCATGGTTCAGGCAAGAGAAAGGCTTTGTGTCCTGTGGTGTGAGGGTGCAGCCTGCTCAGGCATGGGACATGGGACACGGGGGTCAGGTGGAGCCTGCTGTGGCTTCTCTGGCCAGGGACAGGCTGCTGCCGGGCCCCCTTCCATGTTTTACTCTTAGGCGCCCGGCAGGAGAGGCGGAGTTGGTTCTCCAAGAACCTCTTCTTGGGACAACCCCCCACCCCCACCCCTCCTTGATAACATTCCCAGGTCAGCCCCTCTCAGGCAAAGTATGGAGCAGGGTCTTGTCTTTCAGTGGCTGCAGTACGTGTTACTTAGGAAAGTGTGGCAGTTCCAAAAATCTGAACATTTTTCAGCATGTGTCAGTCACCAGGACAGAACAGCGTGTGACCCAGTGTCCGTCTAAACCACAAATGTGGTTTCGGAACCTAGTTGTGGCCTGGATGCTTTTTTTAGGATTGAGGCCCTCAGAGGAGAGCGCCCTACCCCAAACAGCGTTAGCTTTCCTCTGCAAGGGCATTATATTTCAACAGCAAAGAAAATACGTTTTCACCTTTTTTCTAAATGAGGCTTCTTTTACCTCAGCAAACGCTTGGTTTCTCCAGTGGCCACGGGCTACTCATGAAGAAGTCTATTATAATACTCATTTGGGAGGGGGTGGGACACGGTGTGGAGAGGAGCCAAACCTGGAAAAGCCTCTCCAGCTGGTTTGAGCCAAAGAGGAAACACACAAGGAAAAGGCGGGGTTTCGAAGGCTTTGCCTCCAGGTCCCTGGGGTCCGTGATGACTGCAGAGTTCACATTCCAGCGAGCGTGCTCTGGGCAGAGGGCTGTAGAGAGGGGCTGTGGCATTTGTTGACATTAGATGTTTCTGCTTCCAAGTGTCCTTAGCATGTGAAGCTGGAGTGCCACATCCATTTGCCAAGTGTCAGGGCAGGGTGTCTTAAAGAAGCGTTATGTAAACAGTAGGCCTACAATGAGAATACCAGTGGGCTACGTGACTGGAGTCAGTAAGTCACGTGTGTGTGTTTTTCTCTTAGGTCCATTTTCCAGACACTGAAAGAGCGGAATGGCTAAATAAGGTAAGAGTGCAGAGTCCTGAGTCCCAGACATCATGGGAATTAGGGGATGAGGTGCCATCTTTCCATATTTGGGAGTTGGGATGTTGACACTATGTGAACTCATTTGGACTTAGCAGTTGGCTTCTGCTCCCGAAAGAACGCAGTCATAAATGATACATTAGTTTGCTTTTCCAAACAGTAAAAACGGGATTTCTGCCATGAGGGAATTAATGAGGCATTCATGGTTAGATCTTTGGCCTCTGTCTTCTTTCCTGATCAGCTACTGCTCACATCTACTGTGTAATAGTCGTTGAGCCAAGGTTTTGGGAACATTGTGATGAAGAGGGAAATGACTCCTCAGAAACCTAATGACAGAGAATAATCATCTATTTTTGTTTAAAAGGCTCTGTTTTCAGACCGGTGCACTTTGAAGTAGATCTCTTTCGTCTCCATATCTTCTGTGTCCTTAGAGCAGTGGAGTGGAAAGTAATGCTGGGAATTAGTCCATCAGGAGAGAAACTCACCATGTGTGTTAAGATTACACGGTTGTAGAAAGCTCGGAGCAATGAGTAGGAACCTCAGGATTTTCTCTCTTTTTTTTTTTTCGCAATCATTAAATGTGCCGATATGCTTAAGTAGAACATTTAACCCGAATAACTAATTCCTGCAACATATTGGTTAATCAATAGTTTGTAAAAACATTTTTAAATTTAAAATTGTGTTGAATTTTGCATAACAAAAAGGACCCTCTCCCCTTTAATTTTCAAAAATTCTGGTAAACTGTAGGGGCATAATTTCTCATGATTTAAGTGTACTTTGTGTTACAGCATTTTGTTTAACATGAGTTCTTTGTCTTTTCCAGACTGTAAAACATATGTGGCCTTTCATTTGCCAATTCATAGAGAAGTTGTTTAGAGAAACCATCGAACCAGCTGTGCGGGGAGCAAACACCCACCTCAGCACCTTTAGTTTCACGAAAGTCGACATGGGTCAACAGGTCAGTTGCTTCTAAGTACCCTTGCTTGTGCACATGGTGGAATTGCTGTGAAGACTTAAGGTGCCATGTTCAGCTATTTCAAGTTCTTTTCTGGAGAACCTTGCTCCCTGGGAAGGTGTGGCGGGTCTCTGCAGCTCCTCCCCGGCCGGGTCTGGCACTGCGTGGGTGCCCGCACTGCGTCTGTCGGGTGTGCGCACTGCCCTCTTCTGCTCACTGTGGTCTTTCAGCTAGTTCAGGTTCACTGGGGGGCGGTTGGGGGGGGGGGGTTCCTTTAGTTGTAGTGTCATTCTATACCACACCCTCTGTCAGAATGACCTCTGTGTAGTTTTCAGCAATCTGGTTGGTTGGAAAGGGAGGTTGATATGTGAATTCACACGGAAGGTTCGGTAGTTGACAAAGATGTCTACAACAGCTAAGGACTCCAGTGCCGTCTCGTAGGCGTCGCCTTCATTACGTAGGTGAGGGGAGGTAGACTTGTTCCGGGGGTTATGCTACAGGCAACCTCATTTTGTTGTGCTTTACAGACAGTGCGTTTGTATTACAAATTGAAGGTTTGTGGCAACCCGGCATCAAGTCCATTGACACCATTTTTCCAACAGGTTCAGATGATGGTTAGCAATTCTTACCAATAAAGTATTTTTCATTTAAGGTTGTACGTTGTTTTTTAGGCATATGCTATTGCACACTTACCAGACTACAGTATAGTGTAAACATAACTTTTAGAGGCACTGGGAAACCCAAACCTTCACGTGACTTGCTTTATTGCAGCGTTCAGTCTGGACCAAACCCGCAGTGTGTCCGCGGTCTGCCTGTAGGTGCCAAGGAAAGCTGCTATTCCTAATAGCACTCTGGTGAAAGTCTCAGGACTACATCTAAATTAGTTAATCACAGCAAGTTTCCTTTTTTATTTTTTAAGTCACTGTTGACTATAATTAGCAACAGCTTAAGGTGACTTTTTTACTGAGGTGTGGTTGACATAAAACATTGTATTAGTTTCTAAGGTAACATTGTTTTATGGACCTAATAAATGTGCAGAGCCCAGTACTTTATCACCCTCCGCAGTTGACAGGCAGTTAGTGCCCCTACGGCAGAGCCAGACGGTACCATGTGGCGCAGGTGAGATTGCTTCACCTGGCGGGGTTTTCATGGACACGGCTGAGGCGTGTGAGACCTGGTTGCTGTGTTGTGTTTGTCCCGGCAGGTCCGTTCCCACCCACACTCTCCAGGTCACCTTCCCTGGTGGGAGGCGGTCTCTGTGCCCAGAGCTCTTGTCGCCTGCAGTTATTGCGATGCGGGCACACGCCGGTGCGTGGCTGTGTCCTCCAGTGCCAGCGGTGAGCGCACAGGTGCCGTGCTGTGTCCTTCTGTAGCCAAGATGGTGGCAGCAGATGGATACAAGTTAGAGTGCTGTGTGGGCGTGATGCAGGGCGCAGGGCAGGAAATATTTCCGTTTTCGACATCCACGTAAAGTCTTTTCCTGCATATTCTTTTCACAACCCCTTAAACAATGTAAAAACCATCCTTAGCCAGAGGCCAGCTGTAGCCTGCAGGCCTCTACCCCCAATGTAGGCTTGCTCCTGCTGGTGGAGGCTGAGAGTTTGGAGCGCAGCCGGTTTGCTTTAGGACGATTTCGTTGATTTTCACCCTGTGCTTTAACTGAGCTCATCAGTGGCATACAGTGAGAGTGTTGGGGGAGAGCTGACTCAGTGAAGGGGCGTTGTATGGATGGCACTGACACCTTCCAGGTGCCAGCGGACACCAGGACCTGCAGAGCCCTGAGCTTCGTCCACGTGGGTGTCCGAGCTGAGTCCCTCAGGGCCCTCGGGGGCTCTTCCTTAGTGCTGCTGGGTCATGTGGGGTGGGGCTGGCCTCCCTGCTTCCAGCCTGCCATCTAGGGATGCATTAGAGGAAGGACGCATTCTCAAAGCCACACATTGAACGAGAGCACTGTCCTGAGCTCACCTTCTCTTGTCCCTGCAGTGAACTGACTATGTCCTTTGTGGTCATCAGTCTGTACTGTCTGAGCTGGTCCCCTTAGGGAAAGCCCGGGACCCTGGGACAGTAGGGAGGGCAGCCTCCCAAAGAAAGATGCAGAGTGTCATCCTGCAGCTTGTTGAGGGTCAGATCTCAGCGCATCCAAACTGTCCAAGTAAGCAGTAGCGACTAAAGGGCAGGTATTTCTTGAGCTTGAGTTTTTAATGCTCAGATGTTGAGAACTTTCTTAGACATGATCTCAAATTCATAAATGGGAAAAGGTTTTGAAATGATGTTATAAGCAGGTCCTTGAAGTATAACATTCATTGTAATCTGCCTTTTCTTTTTACAGAGTCATTTGATTCAGACCCTATGTCATGTGTTAGGGGTTGAAATTATAATTTATATCTCCAGCTAGTATTTTTGATACACTCAGAAGTCCCATTTTTGTGAAAATCTTAAGAAATGAAAAATTACAAAAGATGAAAAAATGAAAGGAGGCTATGTTTCAAAAGTGTAGTCAGCATAGAGTAGAGAGAAAGTAAATTGGAAGAGACGAGGGCTGAGGGGCTTGGGAAGGAGCAAACCCCCACGACTCACGACTCCATGGGCGGACCGAAGCACTGTCTGTGTCACTCGGCACTCAGTGCACACCGCAATGTGTGAAGCTCCTCGCTCTCCTTGTGTCCTGGAGTTTCACAGTAACGTCGTGAGCTCAACCCCAGTGTTCTCGTCATCTCACAGACGACAGGACTGAGGAACAGAGGTTAAATAATACACCAAAAGTGAAACACCTACTAGGACGCTGTGAAAGCAGAGTGTTCATTCCCGATGCTAAAGCTTGTTCTCTTCTGCTCTGTGCCCTATTGAAAGGTTTCGTGGTTTGTTGGTTTGTTTTTCTTTTAACATCCCTACATTTTAAAATAAGCTACCTCTTGTTTCAGCCCCTCAGGATCAATGGTGTTAAGGTGTATACTGAAAATGTGGACAAAAGGCAGATTATTTTGGACCTTCAGATTAGGTAAGTTTATATCTGTATTACAGTTGTCATAGTTAATGTCACTTAGCTGTACCCATAAGGTGGAGGGTGTAATGAGCACACTTCTTCCCTGCTATTTGGTTGGATTTGACCAAATTCTTGATGAAGACCCAATTTTATTCACTTTCTGGGTCTCAGTTCCTAATAGTCTAGATAATTGCCATTCTTAAAACATGTGAAATGAGAGAAACTAAAAGCACCAGAAGAAAACTATAAACAAGTATCACTTATAACTATTGATGCCAAAATCCTCAACAAAATAATAGCAAACTCATTTCAGCAGCGTGTTGAAAGGATCATACACCACAACCAAGTGGGCTTCATTCCTGCGGCGCAGGGATTGTTCTGCATGTGAAAATCAATCACTGTGACACATGAATAAAGTGAAGGAAGGAGACCACGTGATCATCTCAGTTGATGAAGAAAGAACATTTGATAAAATTCAACACTGTTTCATGATAAAAACACTTAACAAACTAGAAAAGAAGGAAACCACTTCAGCGTAAAAGGCATATATGAGGAACAGCAAAATCCTCAATTAAAGACTGAAAGCTATTCCTCCAGGACCAAGAACAAAACAAGATGCCACTCTCACCACTTCTATTCACAGGGTATGGAAGGCAGATTAGGTAAGAAGAAAAAGGAATAACAGGCATCCAGTTTGGAAAGGAAGAAGTGAAATTATCTCTGTTCACAGATGATACAATCTTCTATGTAGAAAACCCTGAAGATTCCACAAAAAATCCTCTTAAAACTTTAATAAACAAATTCAGCAAAGTAACAATATAAAATAACACTAAAAAATCAGTTACATTCTATACACTAAGAATGAACAACAAAACAGAAATTAAAACAATTTCATTTACAGTGAATCAAAAAGAATAAAATACTTAGGAATTAACAAAGGAGGTGGAAGACTCATACAGTGAAAACTACAAAGTATTGCTGTGAGAAATTAAAGAAACCATAAATAAATGGAAAGACATTCCATGTTCATGGTTTGGAAGACTTCATACTGTTAAGTGTCAGCAATAAAAGCAATCTGTAGAATCAATGCAATCCCTATAATCATATACCTGATAAGGGATTGATCTCTAGACTATATAGAGAACTCCTATAACTCAACAACAAAAAACAAAATAACCTGACTGAAACATGGGCAATGGACGTGAATAGACCTTTCTCCAGAGACGAACACAAATGGACAACAGGCACATGAAAAGATGCTCAGCCTCACGAATCATCGGAGATGCAGATCAAAACCTCAGTGAGATACCACCTTACACCCATGAGGATGGCTCCTGTGAGGCTCCCACAACAAGAACAAGTGTTGGTGAGGATGTGGAGACATTAGGACCCTCGTGCACTGCAGGTGGGAATGTAAAACGGTGCAGGGGCTGTGGGAAACTGGAGGTTCCTCGAAAACTTAAACATATCACCACATGACCCAGCAACCCCACTTCTGGGTATATGCCCAAAAGAATTGAAAATAAGGCCTCAAAGATACTTGTGCACCGTGTTTATAGCAGCAGCATTCACAACGGCTACGACACTTCATGGACAGATGAAGGGATAAGGAAGAAGTGTATACATTCAATGGAGTGTTATTCAGCCTTTAACAAGAAGGAAATCTTGCCATGTGCTGCAACAGGGATGAACCGTAGGGACATTGTACTAAATGAAATAAACAAAAGGACAAATTCTGTATATTCCACTTATATGACATTATAGAGTAATCAGATTCAGAGATAGAAAGTAGAATGGTGGCTACCGGGGGCTGAGGGAGTGGGTCGTTAGTGGTTAATGGGGACAGTTTAATTGCAGTTTTGCAAGAAGAAGAGCTCTGGGGATGGATGGTGGTGATGCCTGAACAACAGTGTTAATAGGCCTAAGACCCCCGAACTGCACACTTAAAAATGGTGGATTTTTTGTTACGTATGTTTTATCACAAACAGAATTGGAAAAAAAAGACATTGAGGTTCTGCCAGATGCCAGATGCCAGATGCCATGGCTGGCATGAAAAAGGTGGTTTTCTTTGTTTCCTGTCTTCATTCTTCGTGCCCTTGCTCATGGCTTCCTGCACGTGTCTAGGCCTGATACATGGTTGTGTTCACAGGGCGACTGCGGAAGTGTGCTGACTGGTGGACATGGCTCAGTTTTTTTCTTTTTTTGATCCTTGACTGAGGATCATTTTATTTTCTAAGGTCATCTTTGAGTTTCTAAAGTATGTGAACATAGTAAATGGACACAGGTAGTACTAATTCCCTTCATTTTAGAGAAGGACACAGACTGTCTGTAATGATCTTATGTGTAAAAATCTGCATCATTAAAACATTTGGCACTAGTGTGAACACTTGCCGTCAGAGGAGCAGAAGAGGAAGCCCCACGATGTCTTTAGTTCAGCTGCACCCTGGACGAGCTCTCCACCTGGCTGGTGTGAGCTTCGTGAGGTAGGCGCCTGTTCTGCCCTGGCACCGAGGGAGGACTTCACACGCATTCGTTACACAAATGTTTGCATGTGTCAGTTCATGGCTGCCGTTCCGCAGATGCAGTCGGACTCGCCTGGTTTCAGTGATAAGCACAGGCGCAGACTGTGCTGTTCAGACACTCAGGTCTGAAAACACCTGCATCTTCCTGTCTTGTGTGTTCCAGACAAAGACCTTACCTACATTATTGGCAGTAGAGCTGGGGAAGGAGTGATCGAAAGACATTAAGAAATACAATGATCAAGTCTTAGGGTGAAGAAGAGGGACGTGTCAAGATGGTTTTATAATAGATTATTGGCGATTTTCCAAACTAGGCAGAGAATCGTGCTCTGGGAGAAGAACCTTAACACCAGGAAAGTGAATGTTGGAAGGATTTCATCCCAGATGCCTTTGTTAATATTTTGCTCGTGTGCGTAGACACTCTCTCCAGCGTTTGTCAAGCTGCCCGTACATGTTCTCAGGCAGGAGTGTGACATCTTTCATCCAGAGTCAAGGTGGGGGTCAAATCAGATTCCCACCCAAAACCTAGTTGACACTTCACATTTATATTAAGAATAGATGCAAGCCTTCCATTCAGCATCCCACTACATTCATGTTTGTTTCATGTTAATGGTTGAAATGACTTAATCATTGAGTCAAATGATGTCTCAGGCACACCGTTTCTAACCTTTGATGGCACGGAGTGCAGGAGCTCTGCTACGTAGTTTTCCCAGGACGGGGGAGCGCAGGCGCAAACTTTACTTGTGGCGAAATAGAGCTAGACTTTTTTATGTTTTAAACAAATACATTTGTTTATAAAACAAATCAAAACTACATCCCGTCATAACACTGCTCCAGCATTGCACTTTGGGAAGTAGCACTGGTAACAGTTAAGCCTGCGGCAGGTGGCGTGTCCCATCAGAGCCATGACGGGTGCAACCCCAGAGGTGAAATGCTCCCACATGGACCACAGTTCACAGCTTTGCCGACAGCCTGGTTTGGGCTGCTTTACTATTGTTTTCTTCAGATTGTATGTCTGGTAATGGTGACTAAGAGAATGTAATACAGAACTTTTTCTTTGCTAGTTTTGTAGGAAATTGTGAGATTGATTTGGAGATCAAGCGATATTTTTGTAGAGCCGGTGTGCAAAGCATACAGGTAAGCTTTCTTTTAATTTCATAGTCTTCTAAAATTGTCAGTGTTCTGGTCAGAAAGAAAATTGTGAAGTGTTAATGAAGTCGGAATTTGTTTGAAGTTCTGTTTTTATCTGTAGGTTAGACTTGAGAAACCAGAAGTCAGATGCTGAGTCATGCAGGCAGGCGGGCATCTCCTCGCATCAGGAAATGGCCTTTGGAGTGGCTGCCTGTGACATGTTCTGGTTTCCCATTTCCATTTAGATTCACGGTACAATGCGGGTGATCCTGGAGCCGCTGATTGGAGACATGCCCTTGGTGGGGGCCCTGTCCATCTTCTTCCTCAGGAAGCCAGTAAGTCAAGGTTCTGGTTGTTCTTACATTCCCCTTCACTGAGGTGAGAGGGCTCCAAAGGGAGAGGCAGCTCTCTCCTTGGCTCACTTCTGTCTCCCCTTTCTGCGTGTGAGTCTTGTGCGTGCTCACACTCGTTTAGACCCTGACGGATGGCTCCATTTCCTTGGATAGATAACTTTTTTTCCTTACTATAAAAATGCCACGTTTGTTACAGAACTTTTGCAAAACAGAGACTTCTTTTTAAGTGTAGGTTTCTAATAGGCATCCAGCACCTATCACTGAGTATTTATAGATATTTATAGACACTAGCTCGTTTACTCCTCGTACTGCTGTCGGTAAACACGACATGGTTTCTGTTACTGACCAGGACTGAGAGTCTCATTTGTCCATGTCACAAACCAGTGGGGCTGGAGCCTCTCCTGGAACAGCCTAGTCTGCCAGAGCTGCTGTTCTCGCCCTACGCCCCCTGCAGCCTCCTCGCCCCCTGACAGAGGCTGCCATCATTCCCGTGCAGCGTCTGCAGCTATGCACTGGGCTTTTAAGTCATAAAGATGTTACGATTGAGTTATATTCTAACACTTGGATAACCCATAATGAATGTTAACGTTTTACGTTGTTACATACATATGTTACTCCATTTTTGTTATAAGTAGTCAATACTTATTAGCCACAAAACTAAGGCAACAAAAATACCCTTCCTATCTAGAATCCTCCCTCTCACCTGGGTGGCTCCTTCTCACGGGCTCCTGCAGCCTCTGACTGGCGCCCTGCCTTGGCTCTGTCCTCAGGAGACCGCAACACAGGGCGGGCCATCTTCACAAGGTGCACACTGACCCTCAGGTGTCAGCTGACTCTCACCTGCAGACAGTTGCCGTGGTCTCGATAGGGTTCTCTCCCAGCCTCATGTCCTGGCACTTCCCCAGAGGCGTCCCAAGTTCCAGCCACAGAGAAGAGACAGTCCGGGGAGCGCACCGACCCATCATCCCTCACCTGTTCCTTTTCCCAGAATGCCATCTTGGCCCTTTGTGTCACCCCTTCCCAGGACAGAGGTGTCAGGTTCCCTTCTCACTCCCATGGCGCCCAGATAGGCCTGTGGGCTGTAGCACACTCCTTACTAACTCAGAGAAAGACACACCACGTCCGTCTCTGTACAGTTCAGTGTCTGATGGATGAATCGGTCTGTTTCTCAGTCACTTCTCCATTAGATGCCATTTTTATAATCTTTGATGTGCCCTTTCTGGAGGTGCCATTAACATCATGTATATTTTCAAATGGGAATATTTAGTGTATAATTTGATTCAAATAACTTAATACAAATTACTGTTGTCGGGTTTTTAAAATGTGGGTTCATGTAGGTCAAACTACACGTGGTACTGTTTTGCATAAAAACAGAAGGCTTAAATGTCATCACTTTCTGTTAATATTGACATTATTCCATTTGCTTTTTATTGCTTAAATAATGGGCTTATTTTTAATGTATTTGAACTACAGTAGTCCCCCCTTCTCCATGGTTTTGCTTTCCGCAATTTCAGTTACCCATGGTCAACCATGATCTGAAAACATTAAATGGAAAATTCCGGAAATAAACAGTTCATGGATTTTAAGTTGCGTGGCTTTTTGAGCAGCAGTGACGTCTCGTGCTGTCCTGCTCATCCCACGTGGGACGTGACTCATCCCTCTTGTCCCGCATCACCACACTGCACACGCTCCCTGCCCGTTAGTCACTCAGTAGCTGTATTGGTTATCAGATGGACTGTCGCGCTGTCACGGTGCTTGTGTTCAAGTAACTCTTACTGTTATAATTGCTCTGTTTTATTATTAGTTATTGTTGTTAATCCCTCTCTGTGCCTAACTTATAAATTAAACTTTATCATAGGGATGTACATATAGGAAAAAGCATAGTATATTTGGGGTTCAGTACTATCCGTGGCTTCAGGCATCCACTGGGCGTCGTGGCACGGATCCCCCCCAGGTAAGGGGGGACCACTGTACACACAACATGGTACAATTCAAAAGCTATGAAATTTATTAAAACTTTGACAAATGAGGAGATTCATAAATGATTTTAAATGCATGTTTTTTCCCCACATACAAGTTGTTTAAAAGCCAGTATGTTTAAGAAAGTACCTTCATTAATGAGTGTGAAAACCTGATCTTTAACAAATTGCTACATATTTTTAATTTACAGTAAACTTTTTAAGAATTTAAAGAAAGGCCTCTTTTTTTCAGTTTAGAATGGGACAAAATCCACATGTTCCTCAAAACTTAGTGTGGATCTGCCATAGGTATGTTTACCTTAAAAATAACATCATAATATTAACTTCCAAACAAAGTTTCAGTGCTCAGCAGAGAAGGATGAGGCTGTGAAAAGTGTAGAATCATTCATTTCCTTATATGGTGAGTAAAGTCACCAAACATGCCTCAGAGAGAAGGGAATTTTTTTCAGTTACTTTCAACTGGAAAATATGACAACAGAATTCACTGCTGGCTGCCAAGGAATTCTTCTCACTCTAGTGAAATATACAGCTGGAGAGATTTGGGGGTTTTTTTCTTTTCTTTTTTGATTACCCATATGATTTAGAAGCATAGTGTCAGAGACCTTTATGAAACCTTTACACATTTTCCTGCTTGTTGATTTGTTCAGATTAGTTTTGATAATGTGCTACTTGTTTATTAAAAAACTAAAACAAATTCTGAAATGATGAACTTTTGGAGCACAGTATAGCGTGACGGTTAAGTGACAGACGGTTGTCAGACAACCTGGTTTTCCACCCCTGGTTCTTTCTCTTCCCACTATGTGCTTTGAACAACATTTTTAAGCCTGTTTTCCCGTCTGTAACATGGGGATTACAGCAATGCCTACCTCACAAGATTAAACTTCAGTGGCTGTAAAACACTTAGTACAATGTCAGGCACGTACAAGTGCTCAGATTTTAAAGGAATTAAGTATTTTCCTTCATGTTGGTTTAGCATTTTGGTGGGGTCCCAACACAGGAGGCCAAGTATTGGTGAGCACAGGGCTTGGGTGCAGGTTCTGGCAGGAGCCAGAATAAGCCAGTGTCTGCCTTCGGCCGTGTCCGTGGCCCTGGCCACTCCCTCGTGCTAACTTGGCAGTTGGAATCAGTCTGGCATATGCTCACAGGGGTGTTTCAGAGTCCTCAGGTCTTTCTTAGAACTATGCTAAGAGTACCGATTGGGCTAGAGCCTGTGTAGGAGGCCCTTTCCAGAACTTCTCCAGGAGATGGGTGGTGCTTGCTCGGAAAGTGTTTATCCTGAGGAGGTGCTCAGCTAGCAGAGGACATGTATCCTGAGTCTGGACCACAGATGGTGGCAGTAACGTCTCCCTTTTAGAGCAATTGCGAAAAGACACTGAGTCCTGTTAGCTAGGACTCCAGCAATTGAGGTACCTTCTGCAAAGGAGGGGCTTTAAGTGAAAATAAAAACAGCACATGTTGGTGGCTCATGAAGCCTATCCCAGGGGCTGCAGTTAAGTGTAAGGAAGAGACTGCAATGTGGAATTTGAAGCCGTCGTGACTGCCTCTCATGCTGTCACTCCTTTGCTCTCCTCTCTGTCGCTGAGGCCAGCTTTTCTGTCCTCCAGCCCACGTGCCAGAATCAGGGCTGCCAGTACTCCCAGAGGACACTGAGCCTTCCTGCCTTCCCTTCATCCTTCCCTTGCCTGTTGCAGCTTGGTCAGAGCGGCGGGAGAAGGAAGGTTACAGTGTTTGAGTAAGGCTCCCAGGAGCCAAGCCTACGGCCCTGCATAGGAGGCGGCCATGAGGTGGAGAGGCAGGCGGGCCGGACAGGTCCACACGGGCCACCGGCCTGAGGAAGGTCCCAGACCCACACCTCACACTACATCACCGAGATGCTTTGGGGATGTTTATCTTGCCAGGTCTTCTCTGGGTTTCTTTTATTTTTTTAAAGAAAAACTATGAGTTTATTTTTAAATATATGTCACATGAAAATACTTTGGAAATGGGATAAGTAGATTATTCAATAATACATCTATACATATGTGACCAGCAATATGTGGATATAATTAGAATTTCTACATGATCTTAATGGATTTCTCTGGGTTTCTTGGATCTGTAGTTTGAGAGCTGTCACTGGTTTGGACAGTCTCTCCCGTCCCAGGGGTAGGGACGGGAGCTCTGCATAGTCCTGGCCCGTCCTGGGCCTTGGGGCTCTTACAGTGACCCTGCCCTTGTCTCTGGAGGGTCTTGTGCAGGTGGGTATTGACCCAGCCATCGGGGGTCTCTCATGGCCACAGCTTGGGGTGATGTCTGCCCTCCCCAAGGCACACAGGATGTCGTCTTCCCTTCCGGCCGCCCAGCGGCAGTGGGCCTTTCCCTGTGAGCCCCTTCCCCAGGGCTTCTGTTCCACATTGCAGTCTCTTCCTTACCTTCAGCTCCCAGTCTTTGCAGCGAGCACACACGGCTCAGGCCCCCCGCGTGTCTGGATTGCAAAGGGTTTACGCTGGCTCACCCACACGTGGCCTTCAGCTGTTAGGATCTAGCTGGAATCGTGTCACCTGCCCAGTGGTGGCCTTGTCCTCCCCTGAAAACTGCCTCTCAGGCAGGGTTTCAGGTAGGCTGGTGGCCCTGTCACCTCAGGTGTCCTGTGCACTCGAGAATGATGTTCTTTCCATTTTCCTCATCCCAAGTGGAAGCTGGAAGTCCCAGGAGCTTTAAAACGTAAGGAAAACATTCTTGACCTTGACCATCAGCCCAACCGACTAATTCAGAAATGCTGGAGTAGGGTGGGGGCTACCGGTCTGTAGTCGTAGGGACTTCCCAGGTGATTCATACTCTGTACTGCAGCAGTACTTGAACTCTAACTTTTACTACGTCCATCACACAACACATTATGGAAACGCAGAGGGTGACGCGCATGTGTGGTTTTCATGACATACACGGGCACGCTCGTGCTGTTCCAGGTGAAGTGTGACCGTCACTTGTTCTGTTTCTCAGAGGAGCAGCCCAAAGAGGTGACTTCCCGCCTTCGCAGACAGACTCGCTGGCTCTTCAGTTTCCAGACGCAGATCTTAGTCATCCAGACGCAGGGGGCGGGGTCTCATTCTCGTTCTTGCCCCTCCTGGTGGATTCCTCCCTGGGTTCCTGGGCGGGCTTTCCAGACTCAGCTTTCAGACCCCTTACACACACCTGTTCTCACGCTCACTCCCACAGTTACACACTTGCTCTCACACGCTCATTCTCACACCTGTTCTCACGCTCACTCCCACAGTTACACACTTGCTCTCACACGCTCATTCTCACACCTGTTCTCACGCTCACTCCCACAGTTACACACTTGCTCTCACATGCTCACGTATGTTCTCACAATTACACAGTTGTCCTCACAGTCATACACTCATTCTCACACCCACACATTCATTTGTTCTCACACTCACATGGTTACACACTTGTCGTCCCACATGCTCATTCTCACACTCACACACCCCTTCTCACACGCTCACACTCGTTCTCATACACTCATCCTCACATTCACTCGTGGTTGCACACTCGTTCTCACACACTCGCTCGCTCTCACTCGCTGCTCCCGTCTCTCTCTGCTCTGGGTGCTTCCTCTTCCCCAGCCTCCCTGGTGCTCAGGGTCGTGTCAGCTCGGGGCCTTGAACTTGGGGCCCCTGCGTTGGGGGCCTTCTTTCTGGCGTTCAGACCTCTTCTCAAACCCAGCTGAGCCCTGGTCTTCACAAAGCCTGCATCTGCCTCCCTGGCGTTTTGTTTCTCTGAACTTGGGCAGCATGTAAAGGTATCTCGTCATTTTGATGAGGGTCATGCGAGCAGGCCCTCTGTCGCCTGATGAGTTTAGAATCTCTAGGTGGCGTCCCTTCCAGGTGACCTGCCCTTTGGCAGGGCCTCTCATTAGTCCTGGAGTGTTTCCTTAAGCTTGCTGATTCACCAAGATGCTACAGGCCTGGAATCTACTGTTTCTTCAGAATCGCTGGTTCCTCTTAGTGAAAAATATATGCAGAGATGATAATCGGGGTGCACGGGCGTGTGGTTGCACTGGGTGGTCATTGCTTGTAGGCCTGGTCTTCCAAAGGGGAGTGAGGGGAAGCAGGCGTTGATACTAACGTGAGCCATGCAGATTTAGATCTCATGTCTTTTACGCGGAAAAATCATAATCTCCCAGGACTTCAAAAAATTGTTGCTATTTAGTTTTGGTCTTTCCCAAAGAACCTTAATCTTCTAGTTGATACTTATTATAACCATCCCCTTCTCCAAGGACCTTGAGCGGGATTCATTACTCCAGCCACATGGGTCATTGAGATCATGCGGTTTCCTGTGAAATTAGCATTTCTTTGCAAATATAAACATGAGGAATTTTATTATATGCAGTACACATTTTGATAGGAAAAGTGGTGTTTCTAATCAGTAGTTTTTACCTGTCCACATCCACTTAATGGAATCTTGGCCAATTATGCAGGGATTATTCTGGGATAAATACCCACTAGAAAAATGAGCAAACAAATAACAAATATTGAATGGATGGATGGAACATATTCCACGAGTATCAGGAAAATGTAGATTGAAACAGTGATAAAGTACCATGTTTTAACTGCCAGATGGACTTTTTTAATATCTCTTTTTAGTGAGGGTATAAAAAAAGGACATTTTCATACACTTTTGGTGGCAATATAAATTGGTACAGTATTTCTTTAGGGTAATTAGGTAGCAACTATCAACATAAAAAAAACAAACTTGTATCTTTGACTAAAACACCTACCTGTTTAAATTCCCGTTCGCACGCACAACCCACTGATTATTCACTTAATTAAAGAGAAGTTGTAGGTATTCTAAGTGCCCGTCCGTAGGAGTGTGGGCATATAAATTATTATATGATTTTACTGGAGAAAACTAGGACATTATCAAAAAAACAAAACAGGCAGCTCTTCATGTACCAACAAGGGACGGTGGCCTTGCTGTTTCACAAAGTGAAAAACTAGGTATGGGGCAGTACTATGTTAACAGAGAAATAAACCTGTATGATTTCACTTGATAATTGGAAATTATTTGGATATTTAATATGTTTTGTCCTTTTTTTAAAAACAGCTTTTAGAAATTAACTGGACAGGACTGACTAATCTTCTCGATATCCCTGGATTGAAGTAAGTATGATGCCATGTCCTGTGGTTAGCTTGTTGATGGTGTGATGTGCATTCTCAGTGTCATGGAAACAATGCAGGGCGTTAAGGCCAGTCTCTTCCAGGCAGACTCTCAGCTGACACTCGAGTGAACAGACTGCAGGCTGGGTTCTGTTCTCACAACCACGTCGGAGACCGCTGGACCCAAATGCGCTAAAGCACAGTGATTTTAGGACTTCAGACTGAGTCACTCACCCTGCATTTTACGTTTTGTTCATTATGAAGCAGTTTTTAATTTCTGGTGTTTTAGAATAGTAGTAGCGTTTTAATGTCCTACAAACTAGTTTTTAAATTTAGTTTTTATTATTTTCCCAGAAAAAAATAAAACTTTAAAAGTGAACATTATGTTTCAAAACTAGCCCTTTCCGGGTTCTTTTCGAGCTGTGGCCATTCCTCCTTGGAGCGTAAGTGGCAGTGCTCGACCTGGGAGCGGTGGGGGCCTGAGAAGCCTGAGGCTGTGCATTGTCCCGGAGCCCCTTCCGCAGCCTGTACAATGCAGGGTCTACAGCACGAGGTTGTCTGCAGTGGGCCTACGAAACCATTAAGGGCACAGCCCCACTGGGAGAGAAGGTGTGTCACAGTACATCTGTCCTACGTGACAGGAGGAGATTGTGGACAGCACACCTGTCAGTCACTGCCAAGCCGGAGATTCTGACAGTGTAGCCTCGAAACCAGCTTTTGCTGGTTTTACTATTGTATTGGAAGGTTAAAATGCATTACTTATTGGTTAAAGTTACATATGTTTCTAGTGGGTACTTTGCAAATCTGTGAATTTTCTTTTGCCTAAATTAGCTTAGAAATTACATTATGGAAGGTTTGGTGTCGGTCTGTTTTTTCTATTCCTGTGTATTTGTTTATGCCCCTGAAATGGCCATTAGAACTTTATTTTGTTTCATTCTTGGGAATATTTGGACGTTAATAAACTGAGGCATAGTGCTAAAAATAAAGGTCTTTTTTGGGTACGGTGGTTTAGTGGTGGAATAGAAAAATACTGTTCTTTCAAAGATCTTTGGAAAGAAATGACAACTTAAAAGATTTGTCACAATGTTCACTAAGATTCTTGGTTGCAAACAACAACCCCAGCTCAAGTGGTGTTTGGTAGTAAGTAAATTAATGAGTGGCGAAATACTGTTTCTTGGAGACAGTTGGCTCATTTATCCCACAAGTGGGGATTGAGCACCTGCTCTGAGCCTGCCCTGATCTTAGTGCTGGGGTGGGGTGCAGCCACGCACAAGACAACCACACATTCCGCTGAGAGAAGCCTGGAGTGTTGTGGGGTGCCTTCAGACACAGCCAGGTGTTGTCCGAATGATGCTGTGAGGTCTCTCTGTCCAGCTCTTGATTCTGCTCCTCTCTGTGTGGCCTTGTTTCCCGGCAGTTCTTGCTATGAGCTAGCAGCTGCTAGCCTCTTTTCTGCAAGCTGAGCAACCTCAGTCAAAAAGGAACCTTTTCCCACTACTAGTTCCAGCAAGTTCCAGGGCTGACCTCCGTTTGTCCACACAGCCATGAACAAATTCCTGTGTTTCTGATGATCAGGTTGGGGGCGGGATTAATGGCAATGTGTCTTTTACTGTAATAATTTTTTTTAAATTTAAACATTCACTGTAAATTTTTGTCACACCTCGTAGTAGGTATGCTTTTAAGAGTGTTCACGTGCACCTTACTTAATTCTCACATTTACCCCAAAGAATAGGCAAAAACATTAAAAGTGCATGTGTTTCTTTAGCCTCCACATTTTTATCCATATCCCTTAGTTCTCTCTTCAGTGGTACATAGTGTTGCAAAATTGTTCCAGTACTTAGTACCCATGTAAAATGGGAACTGAGAATAAACTGTAAATCTTTTACTTCCTTGGGAGCTATGCGTTTATAACACAAGAGAAATTTAACATGATAAACATGGAAAGAGTAAATGGATGTTACAGTATTCTCTGAAATATTATGGACATTTGAAATATTTCATGTTAAAAATAGAAATTTAATGAAATGTATATTCATTATTTAGTATTAAATCAATGAGAAAGTATGTAAGCATGTATGAAATGTAGCCAGAATAGTACTTCTGTTCTCAGGATAAACCCTACATAACGGTCACCATAGCAGTGTCACAGTTAAAGGGGTGAACGGCTGGTTTTAGATTTGTGTTGGGGAGTAGACGTCTCAGTCGTGTAAGTGGGGCACAGTGTCATGTCTGTGGTGCGATAACTAGCGCTGATATGTCTGATACCCGTGTTCTTCTTACCTCCCATCTAACAGTGGCTTATCAGATACTATCATTTTGGACATAATTTCAAACTATCTGGTGCTTCCCAATCGAATCACTGTTCCTCTTGTCAGCGAAGTCCAAATCGCCCAGTTGCGGTTCCCGATACCAAAGGTAAGCGTGCCCAGCCTCTGTTAGCACTTAAGCATGCCATGGAGGCACGGTCCCGTCCCTGGGTGTTGTCACTTCCTGTGACTACCAGTTCTCTCCTAGCAGCGACCCTGCCCCGTGGATCTCGGTGCAGTAGGTAGTCTGTCCGCCGCTCTCCGTAGGAGGTGGCTAGTGTGCATCCAGACCTCAGCCAGGAAGCTCATGTCCTAAAGGACGCGGTGACAGCTTAGTTAGCGTCTCAGAAAACCCACACTATTTGTTCTCGTGAGTCGTAACAGCTTCATGTTAGCAGTGGGCACACAGGTGTTCTCTCAGACTGAGAATGGAATGAAGAACACGGGAGAATAGAAAAGAGTATTTCTTCCTATGCTGAGTGGTCAGGAATATTACCCCATCATTTCTAAAAAGGGTTTATGGGGAGAATGCCACCCTACCGAAAGACAACCTTACTGCCTTTGTTTGCCTTGAAAGAAATATGAGCAAATATTTTTTATTTTGTCACTCACACATTTTAGGAAGAGAGAACTAATTTGAGAGTTTATGAATAGTATGTATTTCAAAGTTTCTGTTATCTATCTGTAAAACAGGATTAATGTCAGTACTTCATAGGGTTGTTCTAGAAATTGAATGATCAGTGCATACTGGGGGCTCAGTAGCAGGTCTGATACCTCCTGTAATTTTAGTGTTGCTTACGGAAGAACCCAGACAGGGTTGTTCTGTGACCCACGAGACCTATGTAATCTGCCCTCCTCCTGCCCCCTGTGCGAGCCTGGCTCCTTGGGCTCTTGGAGCAGTCGCCCTGTGCCCTGCGCCCTGTGCCCTGCACCCTGTGCCCTGCACCCTGTGCCCTGTGCCGGGGGAAGTCTTGTGTTAGCAGCCCACACCTCCTCCCTCCTGTCTGAACAGTCCCACTCGCACCCTGTCGTCCTGCACTGCTTTGGTTCTCCTTAGCACTGTCCCCAGAGGTTTTACATGCTCACTCTGCTGCTTTGCACGAGGAGAGGGTCTCTGTTCTGTTCCCCGTGTGCCGTGTTCTTAGGACGGGCAGCACGCAGCCAGCGGTCGTCGTCTAGGGGAGCTGGGGAGCCATCGTCCCGTTGTCCCCTGCTTTCCAGGGCGTTCTGCGCATACACTTCATTGAAGCTCAGGATCTGCAGGGCAAGGACACGTATCTGAGGGGACTTGTCAAGGGGAAGTCAGACCCCTATGGAGTTATTCGAGTTGGCAACCAGATCTTCCAAAGCAAGGTCATCAAAGAGAACCTTAGTCCAAAGTGGAACGAGGTGTACGAGGTAAGCACGTCTTGTCTGCCGCCGGCTTTGTCCCCAACTCGCACCCGAATGTGGTTCATTTAGGCAGCAGTTCTGGTTCTCTTTGCTTTAACTTCCCATCTTTAAAAAGTATTGCGCCTTCTGTCCCTCACTCACAACATTCTTATCAGGCCAGCACATAAAATTTTAAACCTTAGTTACATAATGCTATCACAATAATAATTGGGAAAATATTTTTCCTAATGTGAAAAATACTTATGTTGTTCCAACACACGTATGCATGTGCAAAATGAGATGATGTACTGTTCTGTAAATTTTCTTTTGATACACCAGACATCTGTATATGTCAGTAAATGTACATGGACCCCATGTGTGATAGCCATTGACTGAGTCGATCTGTCATTTCTTTATCCTGAGAGGCCTTGGCTGTTCGGTTCAGTTTTATAGCCGCTGCTGTGCAAGTGAAAGGTGGATGGATTTTTCTTCACTGGCCACCTTTTCCCCAGATAAAGCTCGTCAAGGTGGGATTGCTACACAGAAGTTACATGTGTTTGAAATCACTGACACACTTTTGCAAAACTGTTGGGCACTAGTGCAGTTCACGTTCCAACAGTGTCTCCTCCTCCTAGTCCCATATGTGGCCAGAGTCCCCAGTCTCTGAGCGGTGTGGCATTTGTGGCACTTGGCTCGCCAAGGACCCTCTGAGCGGGGCCTGCACCAGGCTGTGTTGCTGTCCTGTTTGGGCGTCCTTGAGACTGACCCACTGGAAACACACACACCAGACTATTACTATGTGGGCACATGTTTCCGAATGAGGAGTGTGTGTGGTTGGACATTGAGACAATGTGATTGCTTTACGAGGACTTAACCGCTGGAGAAAAATCCAGAAATGCACGGTGCTACTTACTATAATGATCACGCTCAGTAGATGACCATGTTAGCCGAAGCGGGACTCATCGCCAGTCGTTCCTGTTGCAGGCCTTGGTCTACGAGCATCCTGGGCAGGAGCTGGAGATCGAGCTCTTTGATGAGGACCCCGACAAGGACGACTTTCTCGGCAGGTAACGCTTCGCGGCCGCCAGCACCACGGGCCGCGCTTTCCTCTGGGTGACCTCCTGCAGCTACAACGGCGAACACCTACTCGTGCACGTGGCACATGTACTTTTAAATGGTTCTTGGACATTTGTTTCACCTTAAACTTCCTAAGTCGTGTTTTATTCCTAATAAGTTGCACATTTAAGTAAGAGAAAGAAAGCTTCCATATCTGTGTCCCATCACAGCAGTCACTAACCACATGGAGTTATTCCAATTAAATTGATTAAACACAATTTAAAGATCACTTCTGAGTTGTGCTCGCCCCATTTTCAGTGCTCAGGAGCCACGTGTGTCCCCGGCCTTCTTGCCGTGCGGGCAGCTTCGCGCTAGACAGTAGAGAGGGCTTTTAAACTTTTTCAATTTGTTGGGGTTTTTGGGGCAGGTAGTAATTTATATTGTGCCTACCCGCTGAAAAAATAAACGCTGATTTGTTTACTTCAACTGAACAACCAGTACAACTGGAAGGAAAAAAGGAGCTTTAAAAAAAAAAAAAAAGCAAAAAAACCCACTTTAACCTAATCTTTACATTTAACTGAATTTCCTTTGGCAAAAAAGATACAGGAATAGATGGCATTGGATGGTTTGGCCTCATCAAGAGTAGCCTGTGTGTTACGCTGTGACTTCAAAATTCATTTAATAAAGGAGCAACGGAAAGATTTAAAGCAGGACAATAAACAGATCTAATTTGCATTTTAGTAAAACCAGTCTGTAGATGGATTGTTGGATGGAGACTGGAGACTGGCAGATCACCAGGAGACTATGTAACAGGGCGGGGAAGAGACGCGAGGGCCTCACGTGAGACAGAGCAGAGGGGCAGAGAGGAGGGGTCGCTGGCTACAAGAAACACAGGCAACCATTCTTTGTCAGCTCTGGCTTCTGGGGATGGTTTCAGTCTTTGCAGTGGAACAGGCTTATTTAGCGGACATGGAACAGGCTGTCTGGACATGCTGAGCGAGAGGCCACTGGGGCTCCAGGCACATGATGGTGCAGAGTGCGGTGCCAGGTGGGGAAGGCGGTAACGGCCTCACTCAGGGTTGAGTACTTGAGCTGCAGGAGCATGTTAGACGAGGGCTGCTAGTCTTGATCATTTTGGCACATTGTAAATACGCGTTGTGGGGAAGACCAGCCTTTTTACAGGTCTGGCCTCGGCTTTGCCAGATTGAGTGCTCTGACCTGCCAGAAATTCAACCCTTCTCTTTTCCTCACCCCTCTTCACACCCTTGGCTGTAAGCTGGAGAAAGGTTTTGGGAGAAGTCTGTTTCCTGATACACTGGGTAGCGTTTTGTACTTTTTCATAGACAAATGCCTGAGGTTTTTTCAGTTGTGAGACATCTGTTAGTGTGTCCTAACGTGTTGTGTTGTTCTTTCTGCAGTCTTATGATTGATCTGACTGAAGTTGAGAAGGAGCGCCTGTTAGATGAAGTAAGTTTTCTCTGAGCATTGTTCCATTCAGTGAGCACGGGCAAGGACCTGCTGCTTCCACCTGCAGGGTGTTCCGGAAGCGTCTCCTCGCCGGCTGAGAGCTTAGCCTTCTAGTAACAGCAAAGGGAAGAGAAATAGGTTGAAGAGCCCAGTCACACAGTATATACTGAGCACCTCCTGGTGGTAAAGATACCAGCCCAAGCCGCCTTGATTCAGGCGGGCACGTGCTGTCCTTGGGGGGTCAGGGCAGAGGCCTGGGAGATGCTCCCTAAAAATGGGCATTCGGAGACAGCTGGCGTTAGTGGCAGAGCTGGCCAGCGCAGTCAGTGGGAGATTGTCACAGGAAGACATCTGTGAGTGCAGTGGGAAGTGACAGGAAGCAAACTACTTCCAGCAGGATATTGCTATCCAAATAAAAAGTACAAAAAAAGAGAAGATGGTGGTGGCTTCAAAAAGGTGGGGAAGATTTGGCAGGTAAAGCACGGCTGACCAGAGCGCTGCGATCCTGCTTGCAGAGCAGCAAGCTCGGTGGCATCTGTTAGGGAAATAGCTGAGTGCCTGCTGCATCCCCTTGCGGGGGGGCCACAGGCCTGCACTCAGAGCAGTCTCTTCACACAGTGTGTGGGGACCCTCTTTGATGACCCGCTCTGTGGTTTAGAAACTCAAACAGCTGCGTATTGTTTTGTTAACTGGTATATAATGAAGAATAAAAACAAATATGCTAACTTGTTTGATACTGAAATTAGTATTTGGGCTTGATGTCTTCCTATGAATGACGTCTCAAAATCTGTTCAAGTCTGTACCCAGAAGCCTGACAGTACTGGGAGGCGCTTGAATCCTTGTGTGTAAATTAGGGATGAAGTAGCACCCACCTCATGGAGCTTTGTTAGAACTCAGTGAGTTAATACTGGAAAGCTTTGAGAATGGTCTCGGGCAGTGGGCGGTGCTGTGCGTGGTCCAGCGGGTGGACCTCAGAGCCGGCTGTGGTGGGATTTGGTCCGTCAGCATCTGAGAGCTGAGGCCGCACGGAACCGCCTGTGACTCTGGTGGGGACTGTAACCTGAGTGTGGATTCAGGCCTTCTGCTGAACTTGTGCTTTTCCCTGCAGTGGTTCACCCTGGATGAGGTCTGCAAGGGGAAGCTGCACTTGAAGCTGGAATGGCTCACGCTCATGCCGGACACCTCCGCCCTGGACAAGGTGTGTGACCCGAGCGGCTGGCCGCCCCTGGCCCTGCCGGGGTCAGTGCACATCGTGTTGTGCTCCTCAGTGAAGAGACTGCAGCGACCTTTCCGAGTATTGTGCTGCAAGTCACTGCGCAGCAGTGTCAGAATACATACAAGACAGGGCACCCTTTCAGAGATTCACGGGTCATTTGTACCGCCTCGTGGGCTTTGGAGAGCCGCAGGTCGCCTGCGAGCTTCATTCAGCCATTGGTAGTCTTGCCGTTAAAAGATGTCCGTTTTCATTCCCTCTGCTTACAGATAGTAGATGGTTGGTTTCCCATATTTCCTGTCTCCTTGAGCGTTAGAGGCATGGCCAGGCCGCAGGAGTGTAAAACTTGTGGGAACATGCCTGCTCAGGCTTTCCTCCCGTTCCTCATAGGTGCTCACAGACATCAGAGCCGACAAAAGCCCAGCCAACGACGGTCTTTCCTCTTCCTTGCTGATCTTGTACTTGGATTCAGCGAGGAACCTTCCGGTAGGTAGCACCGTGGGGACTCCCGGGGGTGCTCATTCCTGTTGCTGGTTTCTCTTCACTCCAGCCCAAGTGGCAGTGGGCGGGATACTGTGACTTTCTGCTCGTACATCTTACTGATCATTCAGGATGCTCAGCGTTACCTTCCTCTGACGTGTTTTGTGAAGGAATCGCCAACACAGAGGAGGTTCCCACAACTCCCTAGGAATTGAGGAAGATGTACTGTAGAAAAATCACTAAATATTAGAATTTAGTTGCCTAAAGTATTTATTCTCCATCTAGCATGGGAATAAAACAAGACAGCTCTGATGACGGACCCAGAGTTCATCGGGGTGGGAAGACGGGACAGTGGTGGGAGGCGAGAGTGCTGTGCGCTGCCCCTGGTGGCCTGTCACACACGCGGCTGGCTTCTGCGGCTTGCATCAGAATGGTTTGCTCTTAGAAAAACACCTGTATACAGTTCTTGTAGGTCAGGACTGTGATGGGGAGGAGATCACACGCCTTCCGCCCCGTTGAGGCTGCCTGAGATCCCCAGCACCAGACTTGACCCCACTGCTTGGGGCAGAGTGTTCACGATAAACGTACAGTCTTTCTAATGTTTTGAGTGCCTGTTCACTCGTTCAATAGATGGTCGTTCTTGCTTTATTTCATTGTGTCAAAGGCCAGTTTTGTTGAAGGTCAGATGACTGCCCCAGGTGCAGGGTGCTTTCCTCCCAGGGTTACAGTAAATGCTCACTCATCAAGTGCATTTGTCCATGTCTCCCTGTGTCCTCTGCTCCTGTGGAGACAGAGCAGAGCATGTCACTCAGTCCTTGGCCCTGCACCTCAGTGCCTCATGGGACTCCAGTCCTGGCTCATCGGGGGCACCATGGTCAGGCCATCTCCTTTATCTCAGAAACGCATGCCCTCGTTTCATTCAGCACCTTTCACGGGTTTAAAGTTGTGCGATAGTTGGGCTCTGCTCAAAAGCAGAGTAAACGTACTTTGGGTGTTGGTACGCTTTATTTAAAGTTTATTTAAAATCTGATTGATCATCTATTTTTTTCATACTGGGAACATGTAATTGAACTCTTTGTATGTAATTGTATATACAGTTGACCCTTGAACGACGTGCGGGCCAGGGGTGCTAACCCGAAGTCAAAAATCCGCGTGTAACTGACGTCACCCTCCACATACAAGGGTTCCCAACCTGGGATCGAAAACACAGCTGACCCAAGCGACACAAGCATGAACCATGCGGGTCCACTTCTGCACCTGTCGTTCAAGGGTCACCTGTAACTGACTCTTTCCATAAAGGTTTCTTGACTGATTGTAACTTCTCAGTTCTTAATTTCTCTTACAGTATTGCCTTAACCTTTTGGCCAGCCTTCCAATCTGAAGTCTGTGGCTTCATCTGTTATAAACTCAATCTGGGGAAAGTTGTTTCCTTATTATTTAACGGTTCATAGCAGTTCCTGTGTGGTCGAACGTTTTATTTCTAACCACAGTCATGGCTGTTATCAAGCCTTATAATGCCTGACTGAAGTGAATCTGCTGTATATTTTAGGAAACAGAGAATAGTATTGGGGAATTGGCAAGAAGGCCCTAGGCCTCTCTTCAGAACTCTTTTATCAGATTAAATTGAAATTTGAGAAACATCACGTGAGAAAAAAAAGATGACTTTGTTAACCTTCTGTTAAAGGGGCACTTTGGGCAGAAGGCTGCTTGGCTGTCAGAGGCAAAGGGTCTCTGCCAAACCGCTGCCTGTTTGGCATTTATAGTAAACGGGGGCGGCTGCCAGCGGCTCTCCGTGTTTCGGGGGTTCCTTGGCTGCCTTCTGCACTCTTGTGATTAGTGCTTCTTCTGTGCTCATGACCACAGTCCATCATTCTGTGCTTTCTCCTCCCATTTCCACTTTCCTAAGAGTATCTACGAGGGAAACTTTGGGTGTGGCTACTTAAAAGAGAGGCGAGCGTCGGGACTAGTGTTTTGTGAAAATACTTCCTCAGTCTATAGAACACTATTTGTGAGTTCTCCCGTGTTTTCTTCCTTTTGTTTTAATGGAGACTGCTAGAATGTGGACTGGAACTTCTAACCATCTATCAGTGGTGGAGTGGCGTGGCATGCTTTTTAATTTTCTTGCATGATTTTAGTTGTGTGTGTGTGTGTGTGTGTGTGTCTGTGTGTGTGTGTGTTTTGTGTTTGTTTTGTAAAATGTGACAGTGCTGTAACTAACACTGGTGATGACATCTGATGATGAGATGAACAAACCTGGTGAGTCATCAAGAAGCCTTAGATTCCTAAACTGCGACTCGCCCACCAAAAAATAGAAATGAAAATTCTTGTGAGGAAGAAAATGAAGCCATAATGATTCAGTTGATTTTGTTGTGTTCATCTCAATGTGAGATGTAAATATTTCTTTGCAAGCTTTCAAAAGACTTCGTTAAATCTACTTCCTCCTTCTAACCAAACACAGAACTGTCTGGACTTGGCTTTCTTTAAAGTCCCAGCTGTGCCCATGGGGACAGACATTTACCTCGTCCCCTGAAAACTTGACCACCATCACTGTTTAACCAGAGTCCCTAAGGGAGAAAAAGATGGTGGAGTTTGTGATTGAGCGTCTTTAAAGGAACTTAAAGAATTTCCTGGAGTGGGCAATCGGGTGCTTGTAACCTGTCCGGGAAGCTGGTTTGGATCTCATTGTGTCTGTCTCCCTGGGGTCTTGCTCTGGCACCTTGACTCCTGGCAGTGTTCTCGGTGCTTTTAGCAGACAGTTACTTTTACTTGCTTTGGTGATGAGGAAGCCGCCCATGGCTTAGTCAGTAGTTTAGAGAGTCACCCTTTCAAGACTGAATGCTGATTAAATTCAGTCACAGGAGAGGTTCTGAAGCCCTTGAACCTGGTCGTGATAGGGCTATGTGTTTCCGAGGAGTTCTCGTTTCTGCTTCCAGACGCATTCTCAGTTTAGCTTTACTTTGCGGGGCAGGGGGCAAAACTGGAAGAACAGGTATTTTGTCCCAGTTTACAGATGAGGAAAATCAAGACCCTGAAGGGTTGGGTGCGCTGTTCAGAGTCACAGCGACTGTGAACAGTGTGTCTCTTCCCTCACCCTCTCCCCCACACCTGTGCAAGCGTATCGGCATTTGTTTTCTATCACTTTGCACTGAAATGATTTTCTATTTCAGTGTTTCTTAGAGGAAAGTTGTATTGTTAGCTGCTATAAGTGACAGTGTGTACGCTGAATAAAGGGTCAGTCTGTCGCCAGCAGCCTTGCTAGGCTGCTTCTCTCCATCCTGTAACTGCTGCTCTGAAAGGAAATTCTTCTGACCTTGTGTCAGGCTCTTGTAATGGCTCTGTAATACTTTGCTACAACATAGCTCGGTTTTGGAAACTATCTTCCTCCCTAGTTACGAAAATCACACACTCTGCCCCATGATGCAAAAACTGGCATCCACAAAGTCTCCCATAAAGTAAATTTGAACACCTTGGTTTTTTAACCCATTGCTTTTCAGTATGAAGTCAGATCAGTGCTTACTGAAAGCCTGAGCCCTTCACTATTTCTGGTAAAGGTTTTGATGCTGCCAGCCCATTGCTGTCCGACCTTCTACCAAACACTCTTAATGCTCAACCGCATAAGTGCATTACCACCAGTGATACTCATCTGAAAGTCTTAGCACAAAGGACTTCACCCCAAACTAGAAATGTCCTCTTTACAATGTGGACTCCCACCTCACTGTCCTCCTTTTGGCATAGTCCAAGGTGGGAATTTCAGGGGAACGCGAGGGTGCTGTCTGACTTCTGGCGCCGGCTCTACTCCGCCGGCTTACGGGGTAGCTTAGGTGCTGTGCCCTTCCCACGGGTTCTGCAACAGCTCAGTTAGTCTCAGGCCACCGTGACCACTTCTCAGAGAAGGGAAGGAGACCCACGAAACATGAGAGACCCAAGGTCACAGCTAGTAAGTGGCAGAGCTGGGATTTGAACTCAACGTGTGACCCGGAGTCCACATTCTTGACCCATCCTGTCTGCTTCATCCTAGTACACAGTGAATTGATCACGTTATTAAGTTTCTGGTGCTGTAGGTGGAGTTGATGTACGCTGGGTGGCGGTTACCCCAGCGTCCATACATGACGGTGCTGGCTATGTGATACGGAGGCCCTAGGCAGTGGTCATGCTAGTGCTTTCTCATTAAGAAGCACAGGTGTCTGTTGCTGCCTCCGTTTGGAGTGCGTGGCCTCACGCTGTGCCCTGCCGAATGGCACCTGGATGGCTCTGTCTGTCTCACCCCCAGCTGTGCACCTTCCATGACCTCACACAGCTGCCCTGCTCCCCCACCCCACCCACGGCCTCGCTCTTGGCTTTGCTTTACCTGATACACATCAGGGCAACACGTGCATTTAGTACAGGTGTCGTTTATCCAGAGAGCTTCAGAAGGGTTCTGTCTGTCCTCACACCTCAGGGCAGTGGCTCCCCACCTCACCTGTCGAGGCTCCCCTCCGTGAACCCTGTGGGCCCCGCGTTCGAGACCTGTGCAGGCTGCTTCACCAGCAGGCTGGGCTGAGTCTGGCTTTAGGGCCTTGGGCCACGTGCTTGGTCTCCTCGTCCTGCCCCCTGCCACAGTCGTGGAAGGCGGGAGGCTAGTTGTCTGTCTGTCTTCATTATAAAACCTGCTGTTCATAGAAAACTAATCATAAAATTCAGTCGTGTCGTTTGAAGTTAATTACAACTAAGATGATAAAATCTTTAATTTCACATGTTAGTCTTTGAAGGAGCTTGCAAAACAACTCAGTCTTACCCTTTTGAGAGCAAGAAAGTAATGAGTTTACAAATTCAATGAAAGTAGGACAGAAAACCCATAATAATAGAACTTTAAAGCCAGGAGAAACTCTTGGGATGCTGTAATCAGCCTCTACATTACATACTTAGAAAAGAATTGGGGAAGAAGTAGAGAAGGCCCCATCTCTGCTGTGGTTTTGCATGAAGAAAGTAAATTTCAGAAGGAAGAAAAGTAGCACCTGATATTCTAAGATATAATTTGGCTTGAGAGGAATTGGGGCACCTGTGGCCCATTCTTGGTACTTTAGCTTAATTATAGTTGATATTTTAGGGGTTTGTTGAAGCAAAGGATAATAAATAGAACCCTTTCTTAAAGTGTCTCTATTGGATTTTTTGGATCCCAAACATAAGGGGGGCGGGGGAAGGAATAGTAATCACAGAAGATAAGAAAATGTGTTTCGATATTTATAGATCAAAGGTTCATTCTAAGGTAAAAACTTGAGCATAAAAAAGAATTTTACAAATGATTTTTACTGTTTATTTTGTGTGTGTAATTCTTAGTGGTTTTCGTTTAAAGGTTTTTTTGTTTGTTCACATAAATTTTCGTGTCATTAACCTTACATAAACTCCTCATTGCATGTTTTATTAACCCTTGGTATATTCATTTTCTTCTGACTTGAAAGAGTAACCCATTAGAATTTAACCCTGACGTCTTGAAGAAGTCTGCAGTTCAGAAAGCCCTAAAGGTAAACTAATACTTTTCCCTTCGAAAATTAAGTCATATTGAAAGAGATGATGCCTGACTCCTCATGGGTTTATGGACAAATTACCTACCTCCCATGCTAATTAGTCATTAACAGTCTAGGTGGAGAGAGCCTACTTTTGTTACCCACGACTTAGTAGTTAGAAGGATTTTAGTCAACTTTGAAGATAAATGTTATAAAGTACCAATGTGATAAATTAGGCATCTGTCCTGTTGGCGTTAGGCAGCAATATCTAAGATGGTTTTAAATCATCTATGTTTTAGTTGGATTGACAAATTTGTGAAACTGGCAAACTAGAAGTTCTATTTAAAATCTTGAGCAGTGTTCAGATTATGATTGACAGGTGTGCCATGTGGCTGCCATTCAAACATCACCTCTTCCAATATGCTGAGTGAGGCCGTCTCTGACGTGGTGACTTCAGAGCTCTTGGTGCTGCTTGGTTTGGTTGTCAGATCTTTCAAGAAGCTTTAAATTTCATTAAATGAGGTATATTGAAAACTAAGCTCCACTCCCTAAAACACCATGAACATGTATTCTCTGGCTAACTTGTTAGAAGTTTTCTGTGACTCACAGTGTTTTATTTTTTTTTTTTTTCGATTTCTTTGAACATTTCAGACTTAAATATTGGAGGGGAGGGTTTAAATGTAATTATTTTTTAAAAATTCCATTGAAAGGAATCAGGAATGGTTTGTAATCAGTTTCATCTAGAAGGAAAAGTTAAATTTCAAAAGTGAGGAAAAAAAAATTTCAAAAGTGAGGAAGAGTAGCACAGCCTGCTTTGGTGTAATATTTCCTAAGCCCTTCTGGCCCCCTTTACCGAGGACATGAGGTGTGGGCTCATAGGAACTCTTCCCCAGGAGTAAGTTAGTGCTGTAGTTGAAATGACTGTTCCCACTAAAACACTGGAAGGAATTACACCAACAGTCTTTCCTCCCCATTTCTGTGATATCTGAACGAAGGCTGTGAAAGCAGACTGTCTGGGTTTGAGTCTCAGCATGGCCACTCATCATTTAATCTTCTCTGTTATTCTAGAATGGAACTGAGAGTATCTGAGAGTATCTTTTTTCCTGGAGTACTAAGTAAATTAAATAAGATCATACATGTAAAGTGCTCAGTGCAGCCACGATAATGTTTATTTTAATTGTTGTTACATTATCTCATTTAAGCCTCACAACTAGCTTCTGGAGGTGGTATCATGCCCATTTCATAGACATGAAAACTGAGGTTCAGCTAGATGAAATGTGTAGGTCTCAAAGTGGTAAGGAGCTGAGATGTAAATTCTGGGCAGTAAGAGTTAAGCTCCTGTTTTCATTATACCTGTATCTCTGACCTGTGCGGACTGATGCATTTTGAACGTGGCATTGTGGTTAAAAAAAATAAAAGTGCTTTAACCTTATTTCATAGAATCTAAAACATCATCTGTTTTAAGATATACCATTATTTTACATACCACAAAGAAAGAAAGAAAACGTGCCAGTTAAGGTTTGATAGTGTTTATTTTATACTTACTGAAAGTATTTTTAGACTTAAGACAAACGTAGATTTTTTTCCTGTCACTCACATGCATACACAAAAGGAAAATATAAGCAAAAAAAGTGGGTTAAGGAAGTGGCAATTATCTTACTACTGCAGTCTCCCCAAAAGCAGATATATAAAGTCAGGAATTGTGAGTTTCGTTGTTTTCAGAGCCGTTAGAAATGGAAAGTGTGTCTTACATTGATAAATACAGTAAGTCTCCAGGAATGAATGGCTACTTTTTGGAGATGAAATAAGTACATTAGTTAAGAAATACACTCAGCTTCTGAATTAAAGACTCAAAAGTAACTAGCTTCCAAAGACAGAAGTTTACTTCCTCCATCAGATTTTGGCGTGGGGCTCTGCCGGGTTCAATACCTCTAGCCCAAAGGGGGGCACTGTGAGGGAGGGAACACCCCTCCTTTTCAGGCCAGACTCACAAGGCCACACCTAACTGCAAGGGAGGTTCAAAAATAGAATCTTTACAGCAGACTTGTGCTCAGCTAAAGCTCCAGGGTTCTAATGTTAAAGAAGGAGAAAATGGACTTAGGGCAAAGTTAGTATTCTCTGTCACAGTCTATAGCCTTGGATTTTTTTTTAACAGTATTTATTTCATTTTGCAGAATTCATTCCCATCCAAAAGATGAACCAGAAAATAGATTACCGCAGTAGGTTTGGGCTAGCAGTATTTTACTCTAATAATCATGAATTTGATGTTTATTCTGTCATTGCCGCAGTGTTGAAGATTGACTCTTAAAATTCTTTAACTGGAAAAAAATTGTGACCTTTTAATTATTTTCCACTAACACAGATATTTAACTGCATCTTCCGTGGGGCTAAGTTATAAATAAACCTCATATCCCAAATATGAATATGTTGTGTTTTACTATGTTTTCTCCTATCAGTTGTCTGTGCTAAAGTATGCTTCTTACCATCTTTTCTTGTTACATTTATATCTGCTAAAAAATTTAATGTGATTCTGGATCGACATTTATTCTTCCAGTCAAAATTACTTGGCAGCTGGTCAGCAAGATACCTGATAGCTACATGCTTGAACAGAAAATGCTAACTTAAAAACATAGAAACATGTCTCTGACACTTAGTAGTATTTTTATTATTCCAACCAGAGGGCTATTATGAATTACATACTCTTTTACTTTTGTCCTTGCTCGTGTTTTTCTGTGTTTTTCTGTTACCTTTCATTGCACTTTATCTATTTTGCTATCCTAGTAAAATAAATTTTCAGAGCTAAAGTTAACATTAAAGATATTCAGAGGATTTCATTTTTCCAAAGTAGCTTGCTTTAGAAATAAAAAACATTAACATTTAAAACTTTGTGCAAATACAAGTTTTCCTAATTTATTTCATGGTAGATGCAATTATGGGTTTGGGGGTGCTTGGTAGTTGGTTCACTGATGTATCAGAAGTCAACAGAAAAAACTTAATATAAACCAATAATTTCATTTTTAGCAAGCTCATTTCAGGATGTGAATGTTTATTTTGTCTGTTTTTTGTTTTTGTGTTTGTTTTTGGATAGTCAGGGAAGAAAATAAACAGCAACCCAAACCCTCTTGTGCAGATGTCAGTTGGTCACAAGGCCCAGGAGAGCAAGGTAAGGTGCTGCCATGCTGACCCATTTCCTGGTACGTCACTCTCAATCTCGCCAGTCAGGTGGGGACGTCCGGCGGGTGTTGGTGCAGGTGTCAAGACCATTGATTTCCATATCTTTCGTTTTCTCAAATCAGTCATTTCACAGATAACCAGCTACTTAGTTTGGTAACAAACATTGTTCGTGTTTTTTTTTTTTTAAATAACATTAAAAATAATAGGAATATACTTTTGCTTGATTTCATGGGTAGATGACATGGGACAAATTTCATTTAAAAGATAACCAACAGTGCTTAACATTGAACAAATACAGTTTGGTTTAAGAATTGAGAGAGGGCTGTTGCTGTAATGCGCCCTACTTTCCTCATGTGAGAGAAGACATTTCAGTAATTATTTACAGTTACAGGCCACTGTTCACTTTTAATTGTTCACCGTCTGTGGGAGAAGCCTCCTGAATGCAGCACTGGGTAGCCCCGGGGAGGTACAGAGAAGGGCCCAAGCAAGCAGAGGGAACCTCCGTCACTGGGGCCTCCGTCACCGGGGCCTCTGTCACCAGGGCCTCCATCACTGGGATGACACACATTGGGGCCTCCGAAACTGAGATGACACACACCAGGGCCTCCGTCACTGGGATGACACACACCGGGGCCTCCGTCACTGAGATGACACACACTGGGGTTTCATAGCAGTCTTCATGGCACACTCAAAGCCTTGGACTTTGTCTTTTGAACATTTCCCACAATTAACACATAATAGTACTTGTGTAGTAAATGTATGTCTTAGAATTTAAAGTCATCCTAAGCTTCCAAACACAGTAAATGGTTAAATACGGGAAATATCACAGAGCTGATATTGGGATATTTCTTTCAGATTCGGTACAAAACCAACGAACCTGTGTGGGAGGAACACTTCACTTTCTTCATTCACAACCCCAAGCGCCAGGACCTTGAAGTCGAGGTATTTTATTTGCGTTTTTAATAGATTTATTGAAATGGAATCAACATACAATGACCCATACGTATTTAGTGTACAATTTATGCGGCCGTCACCATGAGTGCATCTTTGTCAAACTTAGCCCTAAGTATTTCGTGCCCTTAGATACTGTAAACGTTTTTGTTTTTTCTACTTTTAAACTTTGATTGATTGTTACTAGTATCCAGAAATGCACTTGACTTTTGTACATTAGCATCATATGGTACATTCCTGCTAAACTGGCTTATTAGTTCCAGTAGCTTTTTTGTGGCTACTTCAGGATTGTCTTCTGCACAGGCGATCATGTTCTCTGCTAATAATGGCACCTGCTTCTGTGTTTCCAGCCTCAGTGCCCCTTCCTTCCTTTTCTTGTCTTGGTGCCCGGCCCTCCACACAAGGCCGATCTTAAGGGGAAGCTGTAGTGCTTCACCAGTAAGCCTGTGTTTCAGGACATTTCCTTCTTCTCCAACTCCTGGTTTGCTGAGAGTTATGTCATGAATGGATGTGGAATTCTATCAAAGGCTTTTCTACAGCTGTTGAGATGATCACCTGGTTTTCCTTTCTAAGTTTGTAAATATGTTGAAATACATTGTTGATTTCCAGTGTTAACCTTGCAAACATTTATTTGGGTTTCAATATTTAATGTTAAGAAAACCTTTATTTGGGGATAAGCTCCACTTGGTCGTACTGTAGTGTCCTTCTTATATATTCTATTTAATTTACTAAAATTTTGTTAAGAATTTTTGTGGCTGGGTCTCGATGGACACTGATCTAGAATTTTTGTGTCTGGGTGATGCTGGCCTCGCAGGATGAGCTAGGGGGTGTTTTCTCCTCATTTTTCCAAAAGTCTGTGTAGAATTGTGCTAGCCCCCCTGCTGACTGGCTCCCTTTATCCCTGTAACGATCCCCTTACACAGTTACATTTAAGTGACACTCTGCTCTGAAATGCACTGATATTAATGTAGCCATCCCGTCGTTCTTTCTATTGAGTTCGCATGGTTTGTTTTTCCCACCCTTTTGTTTTTCATCTATCTGTGAATTTATATTTAAAGTTGATTTCTTATAGACAGCATACCTACAGTTTAATATTGCTTTTTTATCCAATCTGAGGAATCTTTTAATTTTGACATTTAGGTCATTTATAGTTAATGTTTTATTGATGTGGTTGGGTTTAAATCTGTCACCATACTACTTTCCACATTTATTCCTTGTTCTCTCTCTTTTTCTAATCTGACTTCTTCTGGATGAATTAAGCATTTTTTATAATTGATGTATCTCTTTGTCTATTCTGAGTTGGTGGTGGTGACAGCTGGGTCTTTGGTACCGTCTACACCTCCCACTGCTCTCCTTAAGCGGGAAACCAGGTCGCAGGGGTACAAGACCTCCGTGACATGCTTCCGTTCCCTCTGCCCAGCATATTTTATTATTTTTGCTTTAAACAATTCTGTTTTAAAGAGCTTTGGAAAACATGAGGAATCAGTGTCTCCTGTCTAGCCTTGTGTCTCCCCTCCCATTATCCGTCGTGGCCTCATGGGATCCCGTCCCAGGGCTGCCATCTGCCTTCGCCCACAGGTCCCTTTCAACAGTTCCTGTGGGGCTGGGCTGCGGGTGCTGGACTCTCAGCTTCTGGGCATCTCAGAAGTCTGCCTCACCTCCGTTTGTCTTGTGGAAGATATTTTCACAAGATACAACATTTTTGGAGAACATGTTTTTTTTCTTCCACTTTCTTCCATCTTGCTTTGTTTCTGATAAGTCTGCTGCTCTTGAGTTTGTAAAATTTTTGATCATTACTCCCTCAAATATTTCCCCACTTCGTGTCTAATCTACTGTCAAACCCATCCTGTGTATTTTCATCTCAGACGTATTTTTCATCTGTTTAGCTGAGTTTGGATCTCTTTACCTTCCGTGTCTTTACCCTCTCGTGTGCTTGTCATGTATGTGAGATAGCTTGTAGTGCCTTGTTACTGCTTCTGTCATCTGTGTCACTGCTGGCTCTGTTCCTACGAGCGATTTTCACCCTCCTTATGGGTCATATATTCCTGCTTCTTTGGTTGCCTGGTAATTTCCCATTGTAAATTTTACATTATTAGTGCTGGGCTTTTGTGCTCCTTTAATCTTTTGGAGCTTTGTTCTCATTTGGGAGGTAAGTTACTTAGAAACCCTTTGAGCTTTTCGAGGCTTGATTTAACCTTTGTTAGCCACCCTGATTGCCGTGCGGTCACACGAGGCCGTGCAGCCCAGTGTGATGCTCCATGTGTTACATGCTTTCTCCTCTCTCTCCGCGGCCCTTTGTGCTCTGGGAGTGGTCCCCCTGCTCCTCCTGGGCACAGGTCTTCGCGTGCTTTGCTCCCTCACACGGGCTCATCAGCTGAAGACACAGGGGACCCTCGGGGGCCTCCAGCTCTCTCTTTGGGGCTCTCTCCTCTCTGCTGTTCTCGCCTCTCTCCTGCTCCCTGAGTTTTTCACCCAGTGTCCTTAGCGAAGGGGAACGTGGGCCTCTGTCTGGGATCCTCGTACTTGCACTGTGGCTGGCCATTGTGTGGGGTGCGGGCAGTGAGCTGGTCAGCTGTCGGGCTCACTTCACTTTCCCCAGTCTCAGCAAGCTCCTGTGCCCAGGTCTTGTGTTGTCCAGTCTAAATCTCTTATCTGCTCTGTAAGTTGAGGTGGGATGATAAATTCAGTTCCTTTTACTCCATCATGGTCAGAAGCAGAAGTCCTCTGTTTGTGTGTTTTAAAATATACGCTGCATGTAAATTACACACTGGGAGGAGTTAGAGGGCGCGTCTTTGATGTACACCTGCCTGTCCCTCCAGTGGTGGTATGTTCTGTCCTCCTCTCACGTTCTCCTAGCTCAGAGCACAGCACTATTCCAAGTGGGTCACACAGCTCCCGGGGCCACCCCAGTGGCGGCCCTACTCACCTTACCAGTCTACGATTCTAGTTCCCATGTTTCTTTTCTGCCGGCCTCCTGGCCAACATTCAGTCTTTGAGTTGTGCAAGGCCTCCGTTTTCTGTTTCCATTTTCTGTTTCGCTTATACAACTCTGACTTTCCTCCTCAGCCTGTGATACCCTGAGGTCCGAGAAGGGGTGTCCTGCTGTGGAGGCTGAGCCAGCGGATCACCGTCAAGCACGCCAGGCTTGCCATTATTCTGTGCTTGTGCTTTTGTATTTTACATTCCATTTCATACAATATGTCTGTCCAGCTAATTTTCATATTTGTTTAGCAAATGTTTTCTTCATAAAATAACTTGTAGTTACCGGGTCTTGAATTTAAAAAATAAGTTTCAAAGTTCAGTAAACATGACCATAGTTACTTCTTCTAAAAATCCTTTTGGATTACAGTTTAAAAAGAAATTAGCAATCAAGCTTCCAGGTTTTCATGTGTAGTTAGCTTCTTTGACCATTTGCTTACAGCTCCTGAGACTGCTAAAGTTCTTACTCTATTTGGTTAAACTATTTTGTATTAATCTAACAGGAATAATACCTGTTACAGAGAGGTAACACCGGAGGTTATTATTCAGGAGACAGAAATTGCCATGCATTTAAAGCAGATATATTGTAAAATTTTAAAACAACGGTGCAGATTTTGAGTAGGGAAGGCTTAAAAGACACTTAGAAATGTTTTTTCTCCAGCACACCTGTTATGGGTAGAAACTTGACACAGTGTTACAGATGTGTCTTGTCACCATTTTCATAGGGTTTAAGACATTTCTTTCTAATCTTCAGGTTTGTGGAGATTGGGTTCTGGTAACAGAGTCATAATAACATGATGTTCTTTTTTGTGCTCATAATTGTGTGATGAGGAAGTGACGAATACATGTGACGTGGATACATTGTAGCATGACTCGTTACAATGTTTCATGTCTTCGGAAGGAGGTTTTCTACTGTGTTGAACATTTATGGAAACACCACTTAGGGGGAGATGGCTGAAGTATGTTTTTTAAAGGCTGGATTTTGGACCTTTCTATGTTTTCTGTCCCTTCGTAGCTCAGTATGCTTTGTCATGTGTGTCGCAGGTCAAAGACGAACAGCATCAGTGTTCCCTGGGGAGCCTGAAGCTCCCTCTCAGTCAGCTGCTCACCAGTGATGACATGACCATGAACCAGCGATTCCAGCTCAGTAATTCAGGCCCAAACAGCACTCTGAAGATGAAGATTGCCCTCAGGGTACTGTCTGTCCCACAAGAAACACAGGAGGGGAGGGGAGTGGTGCTGCTCTTAGGCACTGCCCATGGTGGGCGATGGCAGGCACATGGGTGGGTGGTGATCGCGGTTAGGAAGGCACTTGTGGGGGAAGCATGGGTTATCCTGCATCTTGTGGGAGCTCACGGGGAGATAGCTGAGGCTTCCATGCAGACGTGCAACAGAAGCAGTTTTTCCATTGCTTGAGCAGGCCCAGGGTGCTCATTCTGCTTCCACACAAATCCAGCCAACCGGTTTTCTATCCTTCAGCCAAGAAAGTATTGCTATGTGGATCACCAAAGTTTTCTGCTAGGGTTAAACTTTTAAAGTCATTCAGAAGAGAGAATTTAATAAAACTCTACAAGATGGTAGAAATTACAGAAAAAAAATTTCAATAATTCATTTATAAGTACTTAAGGAAATGTTGAAAATAAAACTGGCAAACAAATTCACTAATTTAAAAAATGCAAACTAAAATGAAGAGCCAACGTTTTTAAAAAATTAAAGCAAACGGTGTGTAGAGGGTGCAGTGGAAATGGTTTCCTTGAACCTGTCAGGACGCTGGGTGTGCACAGTGTTTCCAGAAAGGACTGCAGTGTCTCCAGTCCATGAGTCAGAGAGCCCCTTGCACCAGGGACCCTTCTTCTGGAAATCGGACTTTTTGTAGTAATGCAGAATTTGGGGAGGCCATGAACATGAAGATGATGGCTGCAGCTTTATTTTGTAAAAGTGAGGGAAACTTCCGGCCATCACAGTCACCCCGGAATGAGGAGTTTACAGAGTATAGACTGTGCTCAGTGGAATATTGTGTATGTTAAAAATAAATATTAACAAAGTGAATGATCCATGTGCTCTCACAAGCTGAGGGCACGAGGGCTGCTCCTGCACCAATGCTGGGTATTTGGGGTAATCTTGCTGGGCTGAGGTGTTTTTGACTCTCATCCTTCCCCAGGGTTGCTAGTGGAGAACTCCTGTGTAGTCTAAGGTGGGAGACCACCTGTGTAGGATGAGGGATGAGACCACCAGCCTGCAGTTCAGGCTCTTCCAACAATAACATCACCTACAACTGTGCAGAAATGCCTGCAAATGGAAGAGGCTGAAAATACACAGAACTGACATTTACATCACAACTGTGATACATCACAGTTGATTACTTAAACTTTCCTTTTTCAAACTTTCTGTAATATCGTAGTACTTTAATAATAGGATAGCTGAACAGATAGACTAGATTGTTTTTAATGTTTAGTGCCAAGTTGTAAAGAAATATTTGCAAATAAATATGTCTACAGTGTTAATTGTATCAGGTCATTACCAGTGTCACTGATTTTAATTTCGGGTTTATTTCCACCTTCTAGATACTCCACTTGGAAAAGCAAGAACGGTCTCCAGACCACCAACACTCTGCTCAAGTAAAGCGACCCTCTGTTTCCAAACAAGGGAGAAAAATATCTGTCAGATCGCAGATGACTGCATCACCAGTTGCTGGTGACAGCAACACAGCCCCGTCCATACCAGTCGCTGGGGGCAGTGATAAGCCTGGCATGGAGGAGAGAGCTCAGCCCGCGGAGGCCAGCCCTCCGGGGCCGCGAGACCTGGGCAGAAGCGCCTCCAGCCTCCAGGTGGGCGCCGCCTGCTCCCCCAGCCACATGTTCGTCAAGGAGCCCACCCCCAGCATTGCCTCGGACATATCGCTGCCCATTGCCACTCAGGAGCTCCGGCAGAGGCTGCGGCAACTCGAGAAGTGAGTGGGCGCTGACTGCGTTCTTGGCAGGCGGCCACATCTGCGGACTGTGGGGTGGCTGCGGTCCCCAGTTAGTCGAGAGCCCGGGCGGGGTGGGGAGGGAAGACAGCACCCTTTCCCTCACTGAATCACTTTCAAAGTCAAGCCTGCAGTTTTCTAGGGCCTACTGTTTGCCTCAATTAAGGGCTAGAACACAATGGGTAGCAGGTCCCATGAACAGGAGAGTCTCGGAAGCTCCTGCGTGCCCGTCCTCAGACCAGGAAGGCAGAGGGTGGAGCTGACCTTGGATCTGTATGTGGCGATTGGCGTCTGTTGTGCAGGACTGGGGCCTGTCCCTTCATGTTTGGTCAACACCCATTCCTGGGCCCCGGTCGCTTTGTCCGTCTCTGGGTGTTGGTGTTGACTTCTTACGCTCCATGACTCATGGCTGCACTCCGGGTTCTTTAGATAAGGAGGTGAAACAGTGTGCGGTTGTCACAGCTTTACGTGTTACCTTTTCCTCTTAGTGGAAGGAGCAAAGTTGCTTTTGAGACACTTCCTGCTGTTTGTTGTTGTAGGAGGCATGTGAATGGTCAGAAGTGGGGTGGAGGTGAAGCGTGTGCCCGTGGGGGCTGGCCGGAGGCACACGTGTGCAGCCCTGACCACACTCAGTCCACTTGTCTCCTTCACACTTGTCACATCCACTCGTGCAGAACAAAGACGTCAGTCCCTCCCTCTCTCTTGTTCTAAAGGAAGTAGAATTTTAAATAAGAAAACCACTTTTTCTCAGGAGCTAACTAAGAGGAGCTGCCGAGTTGGTCTTGGGGGACACTGAGCCAGGCAGTCGTTAGTTGTGTTGGAGTCTGTGCTTCAACCTCGAGGGAGAAATCGAGGCAGGTGTTGCAGTCTCATCAGATGTCTGTCGTGTGGGGTTTTGAGAAAAGATGCACGCACGTGGCAGTTACGGCCCAAAGACCGCAGCACTGATGTGCCTCGTCTTTCTTTGGGCCCTAAATGAGAAAGCTGTCAGCTTTGAATGACTTACGTTGAACCCTAGCTGGAATATGAGTTCGACTGGTTGATTGAAATCTTCCAAGGTTTCCTTTGTGTTCGAGTTCATGGGTAATATGACTCCTCGTTGTCTGCGTGAGTGAACGTGACCTAACCGTGTGGCTGTAGCAGTGACTCGGGGCCTCGTTGGATCCGAGGGGAGCTGTGACTTCCTGCTTTGCTTCCTTAGTGGGACGACGCTGGGACAGTCCCCGCTGGGGCAGATCCAGCTGACAGTCCGGCACAGCTCGCAGAGAAACAAGCTGGTGGTCGTCGTGCACGCCTGCAGGTGAGCGGCATGGCCCCTGGGTGTCTGTCCCACAGGGCAGGGGACACCGGCTCTGGCTTCCCACACAGGTTGCTTGGTTTCCTTTTTGAAGAACAAAGCAATTAGATGTACTGTAATCCTGGTACTCAGTTTTTATTCCTTTTTTGTTCTTAGCTTTGCATCGTAAACATTTTCTATTCCTGCCCTTTTGGTTGCTTTGCAACACCCCCGTGAAGGGTAGTTTATGTAACCCTCCCTAGTATTGGGTATTTAGATGGTCAGTGGTACATGCAACACGGTAATGAACATGTTTTTCTTTTATTGAAGTGTTTTTGGGGGATTAAATTTCCAGGAGAAAATTTCTATCAATTTAGAGGATCCGGCCAAGCTCCTGGTATCACGGTGGGTGTGGCCGTCCTCTTTCAAGAACGTGCAGCAACTGGGGTCGGCACCAGTGGTGTGGTGCGCCGTTCCCCACGTCAGGACGTCTTAACTTGTGCAGTGTCCTGTGCACTGGTGGCCGTGGGAGGGCAGTGTGGTTTCTACCTGTATTTGCTCGATGATGGTGTAGAGCTGTTTTTCTCTTATGTGATTTGTCTGTCTCCACAGTAGTTGTGATATAAATATGTTTATGTAATTATTTGGATCTTAGAAAAGGCCATTGGAAACACAGGAAAGTAAAATTAGTGACATTTACAAATAGAACTATAAGTGTAGAGTTCAGTTCAGTGCACATGTGTTGAGCAGCTTGTATGTCCCTGCTCCTGAGGTGGTCTCTGTGGGGATAAAGGGACAGAAGACTGTTTTAGGGGCTTCTAACCAAACAACCCCCAGCTAGATTTTTCAGGTCCATCAGTGACTATTTTGAAGTGGTTGCATCTAATTGATATAAACGCAAGTTAAGTTCCTGTGGCATATTTCTGGTCTCAAAAATGTCACCCAGCTGCTAAATAAAGACTGAAAACACCTCTGATATTAAACATCGAAATAAATGTGAGTTCTATATACATTTAAGAAAGACGAATAAAAACAGGTGAGATCATTCTCTTCCAACCCTCTGACTCCAGTTCAGGCTCTCAGAGGCTGGGGCCTCTCCCTGCAGCTCAGGGCGCTAGGTGGGACCCAGCCCTGAACAGGACGCCCTTCCCTCGCAGGGTCGCTCACACCCACACCTACACCCACACTCACACTCACACTCACACCAGGCTGGGACAGTTTAGACACGCCATTCACCTCACCTGGACCTCTTTGGGATGTGGGAGGGAACCGGAGTCCCCAGAGAAAACCCCTAAGACATGGGGGAAATGTGCACACTCCACACAGTCTGTGGCCCTGGCCGGGAATCCATTTTTTCTCATCAACATTGTAACAGAACGATGTTACTTGAGGATCTGCTATAGTACATTTGAATGTGATGCTAATTGTCGGTTTCCTAGATTCTGATGCCTGCTATTGTCTGGTTTGTGTTACCAGAAATCTCATTGCCTTCTCTGAAGACGGCTCTGACCCCTATGTCCGCATGTATTTGTTACCAGACAAGAGGAGGTCAGGAAGGAGAAAAACCCACGTGTCCAAGAAAACACTGAACCCTGTGTTTGATCAGAGGTATGGACTTGACCCAGCAGGCAGACTGGAGTTAGGTAGGCCGGTCAGTGCCTTCGAGTGACTGAAGCGTTTAAGCTGCACACGCTTTAAGAAGTAAAGTGAGAGGAAGTTCAAGTTAGCAGGTGTGGCCTTGGTAAGATGCGGATTCTGCACTTCGTGTAGGAGTGCTGCACGTGACAGATACGAGTTGTACACGTGGCAGGGGAGGGCCAGTGATGCAATAAAGACAAAAGGGTGGGTGACCCTGAAGAGCTGTCAGTTGGGGACTTAATGTCTGTTGATATTTACTGAGTTACAAATCAGAACTTAGAATATTAAAATACATGTATTTTTAAAAATAACAATAATGAACCTATAACATCTTAAAAGATGACATTTTTCTGAAAACAACTAGTTTTCAAAACAGTTTTAAAAATTAATGACCAGAGCGGCATTATTGTTGGACCTTTTTGCAGCTCTCTCAGCGGTCTGGCTTGGTAGGGGCTCCAGCTGCTCCTGAGGCCGGTCTGAGGTGGTGACGTCCCAAGAGGGTGCCCAGGCCACACGTAGAGCCCTGGTCTGCAGATTCACCACCCACTTCAGAGTCCTCTGTGGCTGACAAGCCAGACTTCTAAGGCAGAATTCAGTTGAATGGTGTGAATATCTACTAATTCAGTTTCATTTCGTCTTTAAGGATACTGGTCAGTTACCCTGTGTTTACTGACTGGCTGGCATGCACCGAGTCCTGGCGTGGGCACACTTTATGTGTCCTGTTCTTACTTGGCTGCAGCATTTAAGTTTGGAGACCCGTCATGAGGTCTGGGTCACTAACTGCTGTAGCTCCAGTAGCAAGCCGGCCACACCCCAGCCCTGGCCTTGGAGGCCTCAGGCACTCAGGCCTCTGCCTTGCCAGAGACCCTGCTGCACGCCGGCCACACTCCAGCCGGTTTCCAGGACCTGCTCCCCCAAAGGCACGTCAGTTGGTGGCATCTGACTTGAGCCATTGAAAAAGGTGTTGCAGACCTCCTCCCTTCCACGAAGCCAGGCCACAGGGTACTTTTATTTAGTTCACTCATGTAGGCTTTGAAGTGACTCTCCCCTAGTCTTCAGGCGTGGGTGAGTGACCCATTCTGGATGTCCTCACTGTGACACACATAACATCCACCGTCCCACTGGTTAACGGCCAGAAAGAGTCAGGCATATATGTTCACTGAACCCTTGCCCCATACGTGAGGGAGCCCGGCAGTAGGCTTTTCACGTGTTTAGGATGCCAGAGTCTTCTCTTATGTTTAGAAAATATGAAAAATAATTGGGTTTTGCATATTCATGAAATGCCAAACCCAAACATCTAGCAGGAGAACTCAGTTTTATAACAAACATACGACGTAACATTTGGAATGGTCTCAGGAGCAGAAATGGCATTTTTCGGTCACAATTAAATGCAGCAAGATGGCAGCAATATTAAGGAAGGCCTTGTTCTCTCTTGCAGCTTTGATTTTAGTGTTTCGTTACCAGACGTGCAGAGGAGAACACTGGACGTCGCCGTGAAGAACAGTGGCGGCTTCCTGTCCAAAGACAAAGGGCTTCTCGGCAAAGTAAGTGAGAAGGTCCTCGATGGGCTCCTACACTTGGTACAAATTCAACCCTCAACCCCAAGTGCGTTGTTTTAGGCCAACTTACATAAGTAGAAAGGGGGACTAGTGCTGTGATAATGCATGTTAATAAAGTAGTGGGCGTGAAAGACATCAGCGAAACAGCAGTACACGCTGAAGATACCTGAAGTGATTTGCATAGTTTTACATAGTCATATCATTGGCCTGTTAGTCATACTAATACCGTGAACTTACAGCTGGATAGAAAGTTAATTTTTAAATAAAAATTACTCTTCAAGGATCACAAGGAAAGTATACCCAGTGGGATGGTGTTCTACGGTTCCACCTTGTCGACTAACCAGCTGATTTTCCCCTAACAAATCGTTGGCTTTATTTCTCTGAATTTCTGCTCATCTTTGTCCATAGTCATATTTAACTCTTGCCTAAGATGATACATTATTTAGTAGTGTCCATAGGAGAGACGTTAGGGAGGAGGAGTCTTGCGTTGTTGGTGCCATCAGGGCACACGAGCCGTGTCCCTATAAGTCATGCCCACGGATGCTTCCTAATCACCTGATTTCAGGACAGCTGGATAGAGGAAGGACCGCTGGGATATATGTGGTGGACCGTGTAGCTCATAGGGAGGCCCGCGGGTAGAAAGATTGAAGAATGAGAGACTCGGGAATGGAGACTTCCACACTGCCAGGCTAGGACAGAAGACTGGAGATGGGAAGAGGTGGTAAAGGTCCACAGGAATTACTTCCACGCACTTCTACAAACGCTTTCACACCCACAGGTGCTGGTTGGTCTGGCCTCTGAAGAACTCGCCAAAGGCTGGACACAGTGGTGAGTGTCCCTGCCACACACGACAAACCAACACGCAGATCCCCCCTATGTTCTTTCAGTAGCGCTTTCCACAGCTGACCGCGTGTTGTCGTCATCTTCCTTTGCTCCCAGGTATGACCTCACGGAAGACGGGACGAGACCGCACATGGTGACGTAGGCGTGGGTGCGTGAGGAGCCCTCCTTGGCTGCCCAGCCTGTGTGCTGGGATGCACCCTCCCACGGACACAGCGATGCTATTTTTCTACTTTTCATGTATTGGTTATACATACCTTCCTAGTTTTATAAAACTGGTTGACGTTTTAGGCATATTTGGCCAATATTGTTGTTAAATTTTGTATGTTTGATTTCCTCTAGTACTTTGCCAGTTACTAGAGTGTACAATAGGACATTGGTTATTATTGTGTTTTGTTAATCTGTATGTCAGTTGTATCTACTAGATGCAGATTTGTGTATATGCTTTATTATTGCCTTGCTTTGTATAGCACTGAGGCTCACTATGCCATGTAAATAGACTCTATTTTTTATAATCTCTACATGCTGGTTTGAATTCAGAAGAAAATGGATTAAGGAAATATATATATTTTTTCTTTTAAAACTTATTAAATTCTTATGAGAAATAATCTTTTTGTCTTTGCAGGAAAAAGTTCTCAATGGCTTATTTTGTGCTCTTTCTTTTTAAAAGAAAAGGTGAAAGATTATTAAATATTAGTATATTTCTGCCCATTACCAATGAAAGAAAATATTCAAGATTTAACACTTTCATAAATATAAACATGTGTTATTGAGAAGTTGGTTGAAGTGCTTCTAAGGAAAAGTGTTACATCACTGAGTAGCGTAAAATATTAAAGGAATTGTCATGGTTCATAAATCATAGTGTACTAATCTGAAATCTCTTACATAAAATGAAATGTCTTAAGTTTATTTTTAATTTCTTGTTGTAACTTATTCATGAAATAGTGCACAGATACCCAGCTACACTTTTCCTAAAATACAGTGCAGACAGATGTTCAATGTTAGCAGTTAGGCTGTTATGAAATAGCCCATCGTGAGCTTGTTAACTTCCCATGTTCTCCCGGCCTGTAAAGAAAGAGAGGCTGATACTGTCACCATAACTAATGACTGTGAGGTAACTCGGGGTGAGTGTTAGGAAGCTGTGCTAAACACCGAAAGCTGATTCCTGCCTTCGTCTGTGTGGCATCACACGCAGGACAGGTTGCCAGAGCTCTTGACGCACAGGCCTCCTCGGGGCCCGTGGTGGCGGCACAGTGGCTGTTGGTTGTAAACCACCATTTCCTGGGTGTCCTTACTTCATGCCATGACTGACCTCACTGTTGGAATATTATTACACAGTTTGTATTCTGGAATATATTTTTCTTCTTAGATTATTAAAAGCATGTTTTACACTTCAGAGTGTCGAAGGGCAGTGTGGTGAGCTGTGTGTGCCATAAGTGAAGGGTGCGCACATGCAGACAGCCTTAAGTGCTTTAAGCTGGACAGTGAGGGTGACTTCCTGAGCCATAAGAACATTCTCAAGTCATTGGGGAAATAGTGCTTACTGGCGGCAATGGGAGCTCTTGTCAGAAAGCTTGCATGGGCTTCGACTGCTTACGTGATGGACCACACGTGCCCAAGTGCCTGCGGGGACGCGACTTCCTTCTGTGCACTCCTGCTCCCAGCGGGTTGTCGTTCTGTTTCATTTACGCTTTGAACCCTGGGCATGTTTATAGTGGACCCTGCAGCTTCACAGCACATTGCATGTCATCACAAAGAGCAGTCTGCGCTGACTGTTTCCTGTGTAACGTGCAGGGGGACATTCACGGCGGTGTGTGTGTACACAAAGCACTTGGCTGGGCCATCTCAGTAGCGTGAGAAAGACAGGTAACTACTCACAAAATCTAGGTGCCTGCCTGTGGTGTCTGATTGAAGATGTTTCACAAATTAGGCCTGTTGGAGGGCGTCAGGCATAACCTGTAACTGAGAAGAAACACTCATTGCAATTTGGCGTGAAATAATCTTTACCAACATCTTAAATTGTTGACTTTTACAATCATGAGCTTCACGTTTTCGAGTATTTTAATTGATGGGATGCTTTGTTTCAGCAGGTAGGCGAAGTGACTACAATGAGTGGTACTGAGCCTGTGAGCTGCAGGTTCCCAGGCCCCTGGCAGAGGGACGGAAAGGAAGCCAGGGTTTGGTTCCTTGCAGGCACCTCCAGGCGAGATTCTGTCCGCTGTGGCAGGCAGCTGTCATTCTGAGGGCGAGGGCGAGAGTTCCCCTGCCCTGACGATGGTGCCCTCTGAGTTCTCTGTGCTCAGCTCCACTTCTTAAGGACCAATTCATCTGGAGAAAGGGAACTGGAGCTGTTCAGCATTCAGCCAAACCAGTGCAGGGAAATTCACTTGGATGAATTTGAATTGTTAGTTTGTACATGTGGGTTGCTTGTTCTGTGCCTTAAAATACAAAGTATAAATAAAAGTCTCAGATGAAAACAAGAAGCCTAGGAGTTGTATTTACCGCAAAGAATGTTCTATACAGGAGAGTTCCTTTTACAGATACTCTTCATCAAGTGCTCAGCCCTTCTTTCTCAAGAACCTAAGCCAAATGCAAAGCTGTGCGTTTAAACTGTGCTTGTTTGTTACTTTGACTCCAATTCTAGCTGGATCACCCACTGCAAGTAGAAAACTGCAGAGGGTTTTTATTGTAGAATGTCCTTTTTGTTCAGCTAATTTTATATGACAGTGCATGTATTATTTATTCAATAAACTTTTATGTTAGCTCACTTGTGAATTGTTTTTCCTTTGTCTTTTGAAATTAGAATTCTAGTATGGGACCAGATAATCTGAAAAGTAAATACCATCCCATCTCATTCGTCCACTTGTCTGTTGGGGACATGGGCTGTGTCCACTTTGCGGCATGCTGTGCATTGGGGTGGGGGGCAGTGATCATCTCCTGTGTTGGTTGTCTCGCTCGGAAGGAAGCTGACAAGGCGCCTGAGCCCACAGCCCTGTGCTCAGTCGCTGTGAGGTCAGCATCAGCCAGGACAACAGCATTTTTTATTTGATGCCTGTGCCACTCAGGTTTCCTCCTCCATCTTTTCTGAGCTCCGCTTCCAACCTTTACATTTGGATCACAGGGGATCCTGATGCTAATTAAGAAATACTAATGCCCAGCATATTACCCAGCGTATTAGGTCCCCCAATCCTCTGGCCTCATTGTCCCGGAGAAAGTCTAGGCTTCCTATTTTCCCCCCTTCTTCCACCTCCCCACCCCACTCTGGTTCAAGCTCTTGTTTCTCAGTCTAGTTGTGTAGGACACCGCTCCCTGGCCCTTGTTGGTATTATGAGCCTTGCGCTCCCCCTGGCTGAGGCAGTCAGCAGCTCAAGGCAGGCTGCTCCTCGCAGCACGCGGTAGCTCAGCTCCAGGGGGAGCTGTTGTTCACAATCTTAACTGCAGAGGGCGCAGCTCACTGGCCCATGCGGAAATCGAACTGGCACCTCGGGGTTAGGAGCGCGGTACTCCAACCACCTGAGCCACCACCCACACCCACACCCACACCCCCCCACACCCCGCCCGCTTCCTATTGTTTATAAGCAGCTCAGGAAACCCTAACATGCCCTTGAGAAGGCTCTGCCCTGGACCATCCCTCTCTCCTTGAGTTACCCACTGGGGAGACCCCACCCCTGCCCTGGGAGGTGCTAACCCTCCCCAAGGACCCAGGAGGAAGAGGAAGGTGGATAGCTCACCTCCCCTTCAAGCTTTCCAAGGTCACCACGTCGGAGGTACATGCAAATTCCTGGAAGGAAAGGCCGGGAATGGTCTTGAAGGAGAACCTAGGATAAACGCGGGACCTCCCCAGAGTCCAAAGGGCTCTGATCTGTGCGCCCCATTCCCAGCCCGGCTCAGCAGTCTCACTTCACCTTCCGCTGTGTCTCCACCCAACTGAGTGGGTGACAAAAGGAGGTGAGCCTAGGATGTGCCCAGCCTTCACCCTCCCCCCACCCAGCGGTTCCCTGTGGGGGGGGGGGTGTCTCAATCGGGTGCAGCAGGTGTCTTGTGGGGCCTGTCGGTTCCGTTCCCAGGGGTCCCGGGGCAAGTGTGGGCCTTGAGCTTCCATTACCTCTGCCTTTTCTTTAATTTTTGTTCAAATACACCCTCGTTTCCCAAGTTCAAACTTTTAGAGATAGTACAGTGTAAAACCACAGAAAGAAAGGACGTGTTCCTGCCACCACCGCCTCCTGCGTAGCCAGGAGCCCTCCTCTCTTTCTCGGAATCCGTGACTCAAGCCGCTGGGGAGCGTCAGCCGCCAGGGACCCACCGCTTGGCCCTTCACGCCGCTCCACCTGCAGGTGCCGCCAGAATGGCTGAGAAATGGTCCTTGTAATAGCCGTATAGTAAGTTTTTAAGTTGTTAGCAGTGGCCACTTGCTGTTTTAGCTTATTTTCCCAGTTGCAATTATGATTAAATTACAAATTTTGTGTTTTTTTACTCGGCAGAAAATATTTCTGGCTATTTCTGGGAGGCTATTCAGGAAGCTGATAACAGCGGGTGCCTTTTGAATCACAGACTGCGGGGGGAGGGGTGCTTCTCAGAGGGGAGGAGGCAGCCGAGGGTTGGCACCTCAGTGTGAAGTGGGTCACTGGCTACACCGAACCCCTGCTGTCTTGCGTCAGAACTCCCGTGCTCTCAGGGGTCCCCCTTCTGCCTGCCTCAGGGCTACAACCTTCTAACGGACCAGTGCCCCAGCTTCAAAAAGGCTATAATTTTGTATTGTTGAAATGCAATGTTTTTGATCTGATTGGTTTAATAAGGCACATGATGAAAGTTTGTCCAGCCTGTTGATTTTTACCTTTTCTTATGTGATTACTGGGGGTCCGTACTTGAATCTGTGGCTCCCATTACATTTCCATCAGATGGCCAGACAGTGGCTCCCACCCCAACCTCCCTGATACCTCCACTTCATTTGGGTTCACTCAGAAACGGAATCCACTCTGGATGGTTCAAGAATGAAAGATGTAGCTGCAGGGGGGAAGTCCTCACAGAGGGTGGCTGGGGCACGGAGGTGGGGGTCCCGCAGACATCAGGCTGAGCACGTGGGACTTGGCTGTCAATGGACTGAGGATTTCAGAAGGGGTGAGTAACAGAAGGGGAAGAATAAGGCCTATGGCAGAGCCTGTGGGGAGATGACTGGGGGTGTGGGAGTCTGACCTTTGTGTGTGACAGGCTTGAACAGGGAGCACAGAGCATGTCAGGACCCCTGGGTTTCTGGGGCTCCCCCTACCCCTCACAAGACAAAATGAGTGGAGTGTCAGCCCCCGGAGTGGTCATGGTGACAGTCCTCTTCCAGGCCCTGACTCTGCAGGAGGAAGCACCGGGTGAGGCCAGGTGGCCCTGAGTTTTCCCTGATAGCCCAACTGGATGGGGGAGACACACTCTATTTCTCAGGAGTTTGTCATACTCCTCCAGACTTTTCTGACAGTTAATTCTGCTTAGGCTGATTAGCTTCACCGGGAGGCCCGAATTTACCAGTTGAATTGTTTTGGAAGACAGTCTCCATAAGTTGAGTGATTTAAATATGTAGCTCTCCAAGGTGTGGGGAAAACATAGAAAGCAAGTGATAAAAGCTATTTTTAAAAAATGGTATTGACGAAGGACCTTGAAATGGAAGAGTAACCAATATAGTTAATACTAATTTAATGTACCTGGGTAAAGGTTTTTTGGTATTCTTCCTAGAAACTGACAAAGTGAATGATGTCAAATGACTGGATAAAAAATTTTTTTGAAATTCAGGTTGTTTCCAAGTTTTTGCTTTCAACAAAAATGGAAGGGCAGCCCAATCAAGTTATTAGCTGATATAAATTAAGTTAAAAGAAATTCATGATAATCAGTGTGTGGTTTTTGGCATCTAACTAAAATGTGCTTAAGGAATTGAGGATGTTGCTATTAGTTTTTCATTTCTGCCCCTTGTTTATGTGAACAAGTTTTCTCAGTATTTATACCTATAAACATGAAAATCAGACTAGAAGATTCATTTTTGGAAGCACAAATTGATTGGAAAAAAAGTGTTAACCATAGCATTAAGAGGCGTGCTTCAACAAAATTTTAGTTTCAAATTTAATCCATACTTAACAAACTTTATAATTAATTTGGTTTTGATCTATTTATATCCCCACTAAATGTGAAAGTTGTCAAATGTAGAGCATTATGGTCACACAATATTAAAAAATCAATTTATATATACTTTTGCTGGAGACAGGATCCATAGACTGCACAGCAAAAATAGATATCACATCAAGACAGAATTATGAGAGAGACACGGGATGGAAATAAGAGTTCTAAATAACAGGTATCCAATTGATCAAGTATTCAGATTTCATTGAATGTATTTAGTGATGTGACAGTTTTAAGAGTCAGTCTTTATAACTATGTCAGACTGCATCCGCTTAAGCCAATGATAAAACCGACTTTGACGTCAGACTAAAATTGCCAGGATCGGAGCTCGCGTGGAGAAGGCGGGGCCGGAGCGCGGGGCGGGCTGTGGGCGGGGCCGGAGCGCGGGGCGGGCTGTGGGAGGGGCCGGAGCGTGGGTGGGCGGGGCGAGCGCCCTCTAGCGGCCCCACCCAGGCGCTCCCGGCTCTCGCGAGAGCGGCGCACGGTGACGCGCAGGCGGGCGGAGCGCGGCGCGGGCGCGGGCGCGGGCGGGCGGGTTTGAATCTGTTCCGAGCGCGGGAAACGGCGGACCCCGAGGACGAGGTGAGCGCCGCGGTGCGGGACAGCGAAGGGCGCCCGGTAGGGGGCCGGGAAACGGCGGGTCGGGCCCCCAGCACCGCAGCCTCCCCGTGGGCCTCGTCCGCGCCTACGGCCCGGCTGGCGTCTCTGAGGAGGCGCGGCAGAGGCGGGCAGCGGGGCTCTGAGCGCCGACGCCGGCGCCTTCCTCGCGGCACTGAGCCCGGAGAGGACCCCGCCCGGCCCGGGACCGACCCGCAGAGGATCAGTTCCCGGTTTGTGCCCCGGGGACGTGCTGTCAGCAGCTCTGAGTTCTGAGGTGAAGCGTTGGCTCCGGTGGAGGTTTGTGGGTGGGAGGGCTGGTGGCAAGGCGGCGGGGTCTGCCTTTTAGCTCGTCTTAGTTGCTGCCACACCTGCATGAAACAGTGCAGGAGACACAGCGGTGCCACTCCGGGAGGTCGACTGAGTGTCGGAGGAGAACTAGTGACCCCCGCGCTGTCCCCACTGTCCTTAGGGAGCAGCCGGGGGAGGCCGTGCGCACTTGGAAATAGCACCAGGGGAGTTCCCAGCCCTGCAGGGAGGGGCGGAGGTCCACGCACGCCAGCCGACCCCGCGCGTCCGGGGCAGGCTGCTGCTGTTCCGATGGGTGGATCGGTCCCCTCTCGGGAGGCAGCCAGGGCTGCTTGGCCCCCGGCCGAGGAACGAGGTGGCCACACTTCAGTGGCACTTAGGTGGCGAAGTTTTGTGCTTTCGCCGGTTTGATTTAGACCCTAAGGTCTGGGGTTCTGTGTGTCAGATGACTCCTTGTCCTCATAATTATTGCCGTGGGTAGCGGTAATTTTTCATATTGCTCTATTTGTAACGGTGCAGGTTTTCATTTATTCTTAAAGTGAAGGGGCCTGTAACATATACCACGTTGGGCGTGTGTAATGCACTCCCACGTTTTTGGCCCAAACTTTCAGGGACGCGGACTAGCACTACCCATGTATAATGCTCATCCTTATTTTCCCCTCACAAATTTGGGCAAAAAAGTGTGCATTATACATGACAACATGCGGTATATTCCATCATTTGGCTGTTTATCGTGGTGTCTTTCAGACAGGGCTCTGCTAGTACAGGTGGTGTAAGTGGAAAATAGGGCTTATTGGCGGACGCACGGGAGCTGGCTGTGCACAGTCCCAAACCCCTGAGCTCTGGTTCCCTGCAAGGGTGGGGCGGAGTGTGCTGTGCTTGGGCACACCTGATGCCCAGGCTGATGAGCTCCCAGGTGACCCTGCACCGCGGATCAACAAGCCGCTATGGCTGGGAGGAGTGGCCCTTTGGAGAGGGAGACTCCAGGAGTTGGCAGCTGGGGTCAGGCTGTTCTCGTTGAGCTGACTCAGACCTGCCCGAGCATCTTCCTAGGCACTAAGGAGGATGCCCTCCTGGGCCGTTTGGGTGTCTCTTTTCTTAGTTGGCAGTTTCATTAACAAACAATATCCTGTTATGTTGGTACTACCTCAGTAATGAAAATAAGGGAATTGTTTTTTAGGTATCATAACTTGTTTTATGTCAGAATATTGTCAGAAACTGTCTACTCATAGGTGGTAGAGGATTTTTCTTGCAGTTTTGGATGTCAGTACCAGATTACATCTTTGCAAATGCAAGTTTCTGAATGATTGTGTTTTCCACTAGGGTTCACAGAATAAATGCCATATGAAACACAGTTCATCGGTCATGGAAAAGCGTGAGACATTTGTACAAGCGGTGTCTAAGGAGCAGATTGGAGAATTTTTGCAATTTGTTCAACTTGCTGTAAGTCTTATGTTTAGCTTTCTTGTGATTTTGACTGTTAATGTAAAACATTTTTCTAAAATCATTATGTCTGTAAATGAAATATAGTCATCTCAGTGAATCTGTAGGGACCAAGGTTTATTTTGAAAAATAAAACAAACTGTACTTATATAGACCAGTTGATGGACAACTACTCACAAATTCTGTCCTGCTTTCTTCTAAGAGAGATGCTGTGAGGATGCTGAGTGCTGTGATGCATTGTGCTTGTTTACTTAAGAAATATTTATTGTTCTTTTGTATGTGTGTGAGTGGCATAGTGAGGAAACAGGAAAACAAGATAACCTGTCCTCAGGTTATTTACAGTGTTGGGTGGGTCCGGACGCACGTAAGGGCTGAGCGGGCTGAGCTGTGGCAAGGATATGGGCGAGGGCATCCCAAATCCAGCCATGGAATGCTTCCCGTCCCAGTGGACAGGCTGTGGAAACTGTGATCCAGAAGGTACGTAGAAACGAGCCAGTCAGAGAGGGCGTGGGAAGGACTGCTGGAGTCGGAGGCCACGATTTTACAGACTAGAGCAGGCGCGTGTGTGAGGCCTGAGGACTGCGGAGCGTAGAGCCAGAGATGCGGGCTGAGGAGGGGGCGAGACCCGAGCCCCGGGGCCTTCTTTACCACTGAAAGAGCTGAGACTGCGCTCAGGGGGTGAGGGCTTTAAGCAGAGAGTGACCTGTGTGCAAGGGAACAAAAGGGAGAGGAAACTAGCGGGCAAAAGAGAGAGACAGAAAAATCACAGTTGCCCTTTGGAAATATTCCTTTGGCTACACATGAAAACTAGATTGAAGAGAGGTAGAGAAGAGGTGGAGAGCGGGAAGAGGCTATGCCCTTCAGAATGGGGGTTGGCTTAGGACATGGAAACGTGAAGGTGTGGGTGTCCTTGAGAGCTGTCTGGTGGTGGGTGATGGCACTGAATTGATGGGGCATGCGCAGGGAAAGGGCCAAGGAGGGTCCCTGGTTTTTGCCTTGTGCCATTTAGCGAGGTCATGAAGTGGACAGAGGGCAGGTCTGGAGAGGAGATGGCTCAATTTTGGACACGTAGAATGGCCTCCAGGGGCACATGCACAAGGAGATGTCCAGTGGGCAGATGGAGAGGTGTGTCTGAAGCCCAGGAAAGAGGTCTGGGCTCGAGACAAATCCGTGTGTCATGGGCTCCAGCTGGAAGCGTAAGTCTTAGTATGGGGTCATCTTGTGGTGTGATGAGAGAAAAGGAGCCAGCTCGGGACTCTGAGGACCCCCAGCTCTCAGGGCACCGACTCCTCCTGTCACCTTGGGCGCAAGAGCCAGGCCTCGCTTGTTCTGATCATGTGGAGAAAATCAAATTAGTGATAACCAAGAAGTAGAGCAGGAGCTAGTAAATCTGTTGCTAGTAACATGGACAGTTACTTTCCCTCATGAGAGAGAAATGCGTTCCTACGGTCTCGTATTATAAGATGGTGTTCTGTCAGGGAAGTTGACGTTGGTGCAGTGACACATGCTCATGCTTCTTCTTTTCCCTGACCCAGGACCCAGTCCACTATTGCACTTTGCATTCAGTTTTTTAATTCGGAGAATTTCTCAACCGTACTTTATGACCTTGACAGTTATGGAGGCTGTGGGCAGCCGTTTTATTTGGTGGCATCTCCTTCAGTTTGCGTTTGTCTGACGGAGGATCTGATTAAAGGCATCCTCCACGCTTTGGCAGGAACATGCCGTCCTCCTCAGCGGAGGCACGTGGTGTCACTGTGCCCCATTACTGGGGATGTGAGTTTTGATCATGGCTCGGGGGGTGTCCACCCGATTTCTCCACTGTGAAGCTGCTGTCTCCACCTTTGTAATGAATAGGTCACCTGGGAAGTGGCTGACACGAGCTCCCTATCCTGCTTGCTCGTTGCTGTACTTCCACACACTGGGATTAGCATTATTGATAACTCCTGCGGGAATCAATTACTATGGTAACAACTATGAAACTGACTTTCCAACCCCGTTTTTCTTCTCTTTCTCCATTGGCATTCTACAGCGTACCAGTGCTGTTATTTGTATGTGTGTATCGCCATATAGCCTCATTGGTTCTCATTTTATTCTGTGGGTTATAATCCATCACTGTCACTATTTTGGTGCTCAGGTTGGCTAAAGGGGGTCCCTCTGCTGGGTTCTCTGCCCTTTTGATAATGGCCTCTATTTGCTTTGTCAAAGAATAGGTGAGGTCATCTGCTCAGAGTGAGAGGAAATGGTGATTGGCTCAGGGGTTTTAAGGATAGTTGAGCGGCTCTCAAATAGTCCCGTTGGCTAATGAGAATGGTGTGTACAGACGACTGGAAGGTGGATGCTGAGGGCTCAAGTCAGGGTAGAGACCAGGCACTCGGGTGCGATAAGTTGGCCTGGCTGCGTTATTACCATCTGGGCTCTGGCACACTTCTGTGAACTGATGGTAGGCCGGGGGTGCTGGGCATCTGGATGGACGGATTTTAGGGAGGATTTTGCCAAGTGGGGGGAAAATTTTAACTCCAAGGATTAGGATAATCAAGCTGAATATGTGGAGGAGGAATCTGCTACTTTCTGCCTGATAACCTGTGTATTTTCCCTTTTAATAAAACTACAACCAAACTCTTGAACTTGTAACTGAGTTAGTACTTAAACATTTCTTTTGATGCCATTATAAAAACGATGGAACTAATTTTTTGTATTTGAAATGTAATACTTTTTATTTGTTTTATAGGAAGATGCTTCTGACCCTTTCAACCTAAATGAATTACTAGATGAATTATCAAGGAAACAGAAAGAAGAGCTATGGGAAAGACTCAAGAATTTACTCACAGATGTGTTGTTGGAAAGCCCTGTGGATGGGTGGCAGACGGTGGAGACCCAGGGTGGAGACAACATGGAGACAGACCATGGTTCAAAAATGGTAGTTTTGGTCCTTCACAAATGAAATATAATTATTTATTGTGTATCATTGAATTTTAAATTAAGAAAAAATTTAAAGTTAGAAGTCAAGCATATTAGAAGTTTGTTGTAGTTTTACCCTTTTCTCGTTGTACCATTATGAATCTAGTAATCATTGTTGGTGTGCTTTTCGGACAACTGACTATTCAGCTTTAATTCACTTTTTACAATAAGCTACAAGTGTGGCCTGATCTTTATAAATTTGGTAATTTTTACATTTCTTTTAAAAATTGAATTCTAAGTTGATTTTAATTCACTTATACTTGGAATTTTTATTTATAGGAAAGAAACATAGAAATACTTCATGCAATTACATCTGTGATTCTTGCGTCTGTGTCTGTAATAAATGAACATGAGAACTATGAGGCCTTACTGGAATGTGCTGTGATACTGAATGGTACGTTGACTTGTCATAACGTAGTACATTTAGAAGGGGGGCAGCTGAGTGATGACCTGTGAGAGGGAGCCAGGGCCGTGCAGCAGCAGCAGCAGCAGCAGCAGCAGCGGTGTTGTCATAACCGCGCAGTCAGGCTCTTACGAGGGCCAGAAAAGGAGCAAAGGAGGAGTCTTTCAAGAGCCGTCCTGAGTAATTAGTTTAGGGGAAGCCGCACACAAATGTTTCTGACGGTGGTAATGTGCCTCACTGAGCAACTAACTGCCATGGTTTGCAGGTCTTTCAGGAATGTCTTACTTGACCTACAGGACCAATGCTAAGAGTTTATTAAGGGAAAATAGTCTGATTCTAAATTTCTCAGCTGGTGATAGTTACAACTGCCAGATGGTTTCAATGTAACCCAACATTTGTGACATTGAATTTTTTTCTTTAAGTATGTCATGAACATTGCCTAAAGAATAATTGTTGACTCTTAGGGGAGTTTTCCTTTACTAAAATTATATCACAGTACTTTTCAAGTTTTAACTAGTGTAAAACTGTAGTTATTGATTTAGCAGAAACACTAGACTAAATTAATGAGAAGATGTGAGTGTAAAGTACTATATAAAATTATTTTACAGATACAGAAGTCATTTTAAGTAATGATTTTTAAGAAAAATCACCCATGTACCCCCCACACACACACACTGTGTGACTGTAAGTAGTTCTATGTGACAAGTTCTGTCACCAAGCTTTTCATTCTCAGTGTCACTTGGAGTCAGTGTGTCTGTGTAGTATGCTGTTTTATTCAGAATTCTTGCATTGAAATAGCGTCTTGTTAAGACGTCATCCAAAATCAATATAAAGATAGCTCCTAAGTGCTTTGCAAATGTTACTAACAGCATATTTATCTGCACAGCCTCCAAATAAATGTTTGGTAACCTGATCAGTGCTAACACATGGTTGTTCCCAACTTCCTGTTAACTCAGGAACTTTACGTTAGTGAGAGGCATTCAGATACCTGTGGGCTACAGGTATGAGCACCTTGTTAGTGTTTTCATTGAACTCAGGAGCTTTTCTGTTAATAAGAGCACTGCAGTTCTTGTATTCATTTTCGTGGTGGCTTTTACGAGTTTTCCCCCATGAGTCAGAAATTGAGGCCAGCATACAGAGGGATGGCTATGGTGGATTCTCGGTTAGCAGACTGGACCTGACTCTGGAGAACTGTCACCACCGTGTCGTCTCATTTACACTTGGAGGGCCTTGAGATCTGCCTCTTACATTAGGGGCTTGGGCAGCTTGCCCTCTGAGTCTCCAGTTCTGAAATCCTCTGTTCTGCTGGGCTTGCTTTCATAACAACAGGAAAACAATTTGTTAATTAACACTGCTTGTATCCTATAATGTATGTATGTCCATCGTTGGCAAGTTAAACATAAACTGATATTTGCTTAGGAAACCTTTATAAGTCAGTACGCTACACTGTCAAATCTGAACTGATAGTGCTTTGCCTTACTGATCAATCACTTACTGGGCTCTCGCAGGTATTTTGTACGCACTGCCTGAATCTGAGCGAAAGCTGCCGAGTTCCATTCAGGACTTGTGTGTTACGTGGTGGGAGAAAGGCCTGCCTGCCAAAGAAGACATGGGGAAGACGGCTTTCCTCATGCTGCTAAGGAAGAGCCTCCAGACAAAAACAGTGGGTTCATTTTCTCAGTGCGCACCTGGCTTAAAGAGCGCGTGTGTTTGTGTCACGTGGGAGCTGTGTTTTCTCACGAGGGGCTTGGCCGCAGTGGCTTTCCCAGTCGGGGTTTCTTTAATTGCGGGATGTTCAGGCTTGGCAGTCACGGAGAGGCAGTGACTCCTCAGTGCAGCCGGCTGTGTGCAAGCTTTCTCCTCGTCTTCCTCGTCCTCTCTCATGTCACTTGAGGGTCGCAAGGTGACTCTTCTACTTCCACCTTGTGTGAGTTCAAGGCAGGGGAGCAGCAGTACTGAGACAGAAGCCTGGGGGGAGCTGCCTGTCGGTGTGGTCCTCAGAGAGGCAGAGCCCACGCGGGATTGGACAGGATGGGACGCGCCCTGTGGGGGACACCTGGCACATGAGTACTCAGGCAGAGCCCCCAGAGACAGGTGCAGGTGCCGCAGCGTGAGGGTTGGGGGCTCGTTTCAGGCTGCAGCCCAGGCCTGGGGACCACGGAGAGCGTGTCTGGAGCTTGGATGGAACGTGGGCTGTTTCTGTCCTTTAATCTTTGGTATACAGTTCAGAAATCCAGAAAAGGAACATTTCCCCCCGATCAAGACCACAAGAGATACTTAATGTTCATCTTAGAAAATTGGGCAAATGAAGAAAAGGGAAAATAAGGAAGATAAAAATCATCCATAATCCCCATCACCCAAGGTGATCATTGTTCTGTTAGGGATATTTAGTAGGAATTTTTTTCTGACGTTCCTGTCTCGTGTATGTCCTTCCTTATGACAGATTTCTAGAAATGAAATTCATAGATCAGTCAGCGGGTTTGAACTTGGAGCTCTTTCTTTCCTTCTTTTTCCTGTTTTCCTTTTCTTGAACTTGGAGCTTTTAGTGCACGTTGCCAGCAGCTTTCTGTGAAGCTTAGACCCACTCATGTTCCTGCCATGAGTGTGAGAGTGTCTCACGGTGGCCTCCAAGGAGCAGTCAGTTTTGTGGCACTGAGGACCCTGTTTGGCTGCACCCTCAGCAAGCTCTTTGACTTCCTGTGGGCTATAGGAGCGACTGAAAACCCCCGTTTATGTTAGAACTTATCCTTAAGCCATCATTGATTTGTCTTTCTAAAATCTATTTTTCCGGCCATTTGTGTTTAGCCTTTAAATCAAGACTTAATGTCTTCTAATGGCCTATACCTGCGCTGCTGCCACTAGCCGCATGGGGCTATTTAAATTTAATTTAAAGTTAAAATAAAAAATTGGGCTTCTCAGTTGCCTCAGTTACACTTTATTGCCCCCCAGCCTGATGGGGCTCCGCGCCCCCGGGCTGCAGACTCAGGCTCCACCATCGCAGGAACCTGCTGCTCAGCTCTGGCTCCGTGATCCGCTCGCTTTTGCCTGTGTTTTACAAAAGTGCTCTCTAGGGTCGCAAGTGACATTTGCAAATTTTAAAATCTGTTTTCTCTTGTCATTCTTCCTTTTTGATGAATAATCTGGAGTTGTAGTTATTTGTAATATAAAGTGTTGTTATAGTTAATTTGAAATATGACCTAACTTTTTATTTAAAAAGCTCTTAACATTTTTCTTTTTTACGTCATTCCTAGGGAGCAGACATATGTCGGCTTTGGCGTATTCATCAAGCTTTATATTGCTTTGATTATGATTTGGAGGAAAGTAGAGAAATTAAAAATATGCTACTTGAGTGCTTCATAAATGTTAATTATATCAAGAAGGAAGAGGTAAAGAAAATTTCTTTTTTGGTCTATTTGTGAACTGCTTTTTCATGGATGTTATTTCTAAGTTCGTGTAGTTGCTGTTTGTATGTCAGGTATACAGTGTTTTAATGAAAGAGTCATCTTAGCGTTCAAGCTAAGATTCACCTCCTTTTTACTGCTTGGCAGTATTAAGCAAACATTTTACAAGTTGTTGCTTATTTCATCATTAAATCAGGTAGTAACAGGTGACTGTGCGAATCCTGGTGGAACTGTGATTGCATTATAAATTAAGAGTGATTAAAATAAGGTGGAGAAAGCACTTCCCCAGGGATTAGAGCTGACCCTCACCCTCATTCCAGGTTAAGTGGCAGGTACTCGGAACCATCATCACACAGTATTCTCGACTTCTTTTTGCTCCCATCCAATAAACCCAAGGCGAGGCTTCTGACGCTCTGCTGCAATGTCCATCCTGGTGGCCACTCAGCTCGTGAGGTGTGGCCAGTGATATTGTTGTGTTCTTGGGTGTAAAATACACGGATTCAAACCTTAGTATGAAAAAAGTGTAAAATGTCTCAGTAATTTGTTATGTAAATATTATTTACATGATAATATTTTGGATATATTGGCTTACAAAAATGGATTATTAAAGTTAATCTGTTTTACCTTTCTAAGCGTGGCTGCTAGAAAAGTAAAGGTTCCAGAGCGGCCTGCCTGGCCATCTGGCAGGGGTGTTGTGCCGTCTGAGAGCCTTTCTGTGGTGGTTATTGAACGTGACTGCGCTGCCAGGCTCGGGGTGCAGGGAACACTGTTGCTTCTGTTGTGCCACGCGGCCTCTGGGTTGGCTTGCTCGTGGGCTCGACACGGAGGAGGAAATCTCACTCCTCCCTGGGGGAGCAGGGCAAGGACTCCCCAGGGGAGGAGGAGGAGTCCCAGTGCTGAAGCCCCTAAATGAAGACTTTGCTTCCGGTCCAGCTGGTCAGTGGTAGAGACAGAATTTGACCCAGTTGGCCCAGTCCGGTGCACCATCTGCAGCCCTCCAGGGTCAAGGGCCATGTGTGATTACTGACCATGATGACCAAGACCTTTGGCTGCTGGGGTCAGATGGGCTATTTTCAGATCCCTGTTCATTCACTTCATGGATGGTGGCCTTGGTCAGACTACATTCAACCTCAGCGTTTCTTCCTGTAAAGCGGGAACAATAGTTGGTTTCTCACTGGTTCCTGTGAGGAGACATGCGGTGATGCGTGCAGAGCCTTAGCCCAGGCTGGCAGTGCCTCCTGCTGTATATGAGATGCGTTCTCCTGTTTTCCTCATTTGCAGAATATTTGGGTTGAACCAATAGAGTCCTAACTAATTCTAAAAGCAACACTGGCATTTTAGGGAATGTGCTTATTACTGTTATCACATCACCAGGCTTAGAAGAGACGTTGGATGTGTGGCCTGTGCCTTAAGAATGTCCAAGATTGTTAGGAAATCTGGGGGAGAGTAAGAAGTTAAAAGTGGATTCAGGCAGACTTTATTTATATTGGCTTATACATACAGGTGATGAATTACATTTGTTTAAGTTCTATATAAAGAGCAAGTATATAGCATAGACATAAATATACACGTGAGTGTTAAAACTTTCTCTTTTTTTTTAGCTGATGTACTCTTTTGAATTTAAGAAAACAACTTAGTGTCCTAATCGATCATTAATTTGGTTAGGTCAGTTTCCAGTCATGCTTGGTAAACGATAAATATCTGATACTCTCCTGATAAGTTACTTGCAGTAAATGCTTGGTTTAACTTGCCTGTTTCATGCATGGCTGCCCAGCAGTGTGTGTCACTGTGTGTTGCGTGTCCGTGGCAGTGCTGTGCTGGGGAACTGACAAGGCAGTGGTGCCGTTCTCCGGGGCAGTTCCTGAGGGCGCTTCTGTGCGCTCGGCAGGAAATACTCTGGCTTAGGTGTGTGTGTCGTCAGCAGCATGCGTGCAAATGAACGTTACATGCTACATGTATGCCATTTATAATTTGGGGACTGTATGTATTTGAAAATTCTATCTTGGCAACGACTTCGCTTCTTAACTGTACAAGGCCTCAGTTTTCTCATTTATAAAAGATGAAATGAACTGATGTTCAATTCCAATCCCACCCCAAAATGCGAGATTTCAAGCATTCCTTGGTTTTCGGTTATGTGGATGGATTTCCATGACAGAATGAAATGATGATGGGCCATTTAACTTACCTGCTGGGCAGTGTGGGAACTGCCTGTTTGTGTCACCCTGTGGTCCAGCAGGGAAGGCACTCAGTGGTGTCTGCATCTGCACGCTCAAACGGGGAGGCACCCGCCCTCTTCCTGCTGCCCTGCTGTCCCCACACGGAGCGGACTTCGTCTGTGGAGTCTGAGTGAGGATTGTGGAGACTTCCTTCGCTGGGAATAGCCAACGTCAGCGTGATTAAACATCCAAAGAATTGTGTGTTAGTTACTGGGAACTTTTTATTTGGTTGCAATTTTATCATATCCTATTTTTTTAACTTATAGGGAAGAAGATTTCTTAGTTCTCTGTTCAACTGGAATGTAAATTTTATTAAAATGATCCACGGGACCATTAAAAACCAGTTACAGGGATTACAAAAGTAAGTATTGAAGATAATTACTATTTTGTGCTGTCTTAATCTGGACTTGAAAGAGTCTATTTGACCTGACTTTTAAGAAAGTTATATTGATGTATCAGAACCTTTAGAAATTAGCTCTTAAATTGTGTTATTTATTATGGTCTGTTGTATACGGGATAGTTTTTTTTCCTGCTGTAGGAAATCATTCTTTTTCAGTAATAGTATTGAAGTTGAGATTTTAATTTGTGGTAGTTCTTTAAATACTGACATTATTTCCCAGTTAACTCTCGGCCTCAGTGACAGTAAAGCCATGTCACTGGCACTCGTGATGCCATTTGGACGTCATGTCTGCTTTCTGATCTGCTGGGGCCTGAGCTGTGGGCTTTGGTGGGAAGGGCCCTGCAGGGAGTGCAGAGACGCACAGGACTCACCCCTCCCGGGACTCACTGAGGCCCTGCCTGGGGTCGGGCCCTCGTGGGAACGTTCTCTGTGCCCAGGGGCCTAGGACTTAGTTGGCATTTGAAAATCGAGTCCTTAAACTCCTGACCTGGGCTTGGTTGCTGCTTTTCCCTCAGTCAGGCAGCTGTGTAAATGTTGAGTTGGGATTCGATTCAGAATCTCTAATCGCAAAGCTCCTGCTGTTTATAAGATGCATTCTCTTGTTTCCTCATTTGCAGAATATTTGGGTTGAACCAATAGAGTCCTAACTGATTCTAAAAGCAACTGTCATTTTAGGGAATTAGCAACCTGGAGATTTTGAAAATTTTATTTATATTTAAATGTTTTTAAGAATTTGGTTTTGAGCTTATGTTCTCATAGTGTCACAGAAAATAGTACAGTGCTAGGGGACCAGAACTGAGAAGGAAGAAAATAGTTTGACATTTCACCTCCACTTCTCCAAACTTTCCTTTGTCTACTTTCTGCTAACAGATCTCTGTGGTTACTTTGCAAAGCGCTAGTCTCAATTTCTTCTTCCCTAAGATAGGAGAGTACCTGAAATGATACATATTAAAAGTATAATTCTTTGAATGTGTATTAACATTTAAAAAATTTTTTTAAATAGATCTTTGGTGGTACACATTGCAGAAATTTATTTCAGAGCTTGGAGAAAGGCTTCAGGGAAAATCTTGGAGGTATTTTCATTTTATTAAATGCTAACACTTATTATATTCTCGTTACTAAATAAGTAGTCATAGCAGGGTAACGTAAAACTTATGTTGATGTCTTCTGTCAAAATCAAGCCAAATCCTGAGACTCTATGTGACACAGTCTTCGCTCTCATTCACACTCATTTTGGAACTTGATCACAGCCCCAAGTTTCTGTCACTCACTGAGAGGTGCAGTCAGAGTCAACGTGAGATTTCGTACCTGTCACTTTGGTAGCTCTGGACCTGTCTGTCCAGCCATGAGTGGCTAACGGGCCTTTGAAATGTGGTCAGTCTGAATTGAGATGTGCTGTAAATGTAAATAGCATACCAGATTTTGAAGACCTAGTATGGGGAAAGAATATAAAATAACTCATAAGTATTTTTTAAAAATATCAATTGCATGTTGAAATGATACTGTTTTGGATATATTGGGCTAAACAAAGTATATTATTAAAATAACTTTGCCTTTTTTTCCCCTGTTTTTAATGTGGCCATTAGAGAACTTAAAATTGTGTTTGTGGCTCACCTCCTGTTTCTGTTGGACAGAGCTGCTTGGAACTTCAAGCCACTTCTTTTAGTTGCATTTTTCTTAAGATTTAAAGACAGCTGTTTTGAATGTGGCTAACCTTCAGTGACTGTGTAATTCCGATATTATGACGATATGGCTACGTAACTCACAATCACAATTAAATATTCAAGGCCCTTTTGGAAGAAAATCAAAAGGAAGTGTCTTTGTCTGATATCCCTTATGTTTTTTCTCATACCAGGTTCTCAAATGTGTTTTCTTTCCAGCTGAGAGTAAAATTTTTATTTTTAAGTCAAAAGGGGTCTTTCCTGAGTGGGGAGCATGCCCTGAACTGGTGTGTATGGGAGGGAGGAGGTTTGCAGGCAGACGGGGAGGTTACCTGATGTTTGGAGTTTATTTCTGTCCACTCTGCTGTCCTGCCAAGCGTAAGCTTGCTTTATATGACCGGCGTCCTCACTGACCTCTACTTCTAGAGAACAAAAGATTATGCCTTACTCCCCTGCTGACAACTTCTAGAATAGTTTTACACTATAATTTGGGGGTGGGGGGCGGGCAAACCAGGACAACCTTATGCATGTGTTTGCATTGTTTTCTTACTGTGTGAAACTTGTTCACAGGAAGGAATATTTGTCCCCCTTTCCTCCAATAGTGGTTAGAAAAGTAGGAGCTTATAATTAAAAACTTAATTATCTGACTACATGTGTGCCAAGTTAGTAGTAGCAGTTATACTTCTCAGTTTCCCCCCTTCTCCCTCTTTCTCCAAGTTTTTCAAGCAAATTCCAGATGTGCCATCTCATCTCTATGTGCGTCAGTGTGCATGTCAGAAACACGGCTACAATGCCAGACGTGTGTAACACAATTAGCAATTCCTGGGCATTTTTAAAAATAATTAAGCCATATTGAAATTTCTCAGCTTTGTTTCAAAAATGTCCTTACGGGGTTTTTTTTTAATCAGGATCCAGCAAGTCTCCCAATGGCATTTGCCTGTTTGCCGTTTGAAACTCTTAGAGCATCCGCGTCCCCCCACCCCCATGTTTTAAAAATCTATGCTGCTGGTGTTGAAGACACTGGTCAGTTGTCCTGTGGAATGTCCATATTCTGGTGGGTGGCCCTAAAGCTGGAGTGTTTGTGGCACAAGGACTTCGCAGGTAGTGCCGCGAATCTCATGCTTCCTGACCAGAGCCATGGCTGTTGTCCTCCACAGGTGGTGAGGGAGTAACAGCACAGCAGGGAGAAGAGGTTGATATTAGGGAGTGCTCTCCCTACGTCCTTCCCAAAAGGAAAGCAAATCGTGGCATGTGGGTGTGGTGCCAAGTGCAGGACAGCAGGCCATACTACCCGCTGGGGTTTGGGCTGCTCCTGGCCTGAGGACCAGCTTCCCAAACCCCACCCCTCCCAGTGGGGGCCATGACAGATTTCCTGCCAGTTGATTTGGACTCTGTCCCCCACCTGCGAGGTGGTTCAGTGTCAGGTCAGTTCTGGGGAGACCCAGCCTTCGGAGGTGATGACGACTCAGACCGGCCTCCCAGCTTCCTACGAGCTCTGAGCCCTGTCTGGCTTGCCCCAGCCTCTGCCAGTTAGCACACGTTGCTCTCTCATCAAATAAGATAGAAGAAGCTGAGTGTTCTCTGGTATGTGCAAATGAAAGGAAAGCTCAGGTGCCCACTCACACTAGCAGAGCAATGATGAAAGGATCCAGGTGTCTCCCTCGTGAAATATGGTAGAAGATGAACAGATCAGGCTCCTGTCCTCAGACTGCTGACCCGCCATCTGTCGGGACGCGCACACCAAGCACTGGTCTCTGCTTCTTGTTCCAGGCAATCGAGAATGACTGCATCCAGGACTTTATGCACCACGGGATTCACCTGCCGCGGAGGTCCCCAGTGCACCCCAAAGTGCGAGAGGTGAGTGTGGCCTTCACCATGCGCCCTGAAAACCATGTCTCATCTTTGGCTTGTGGATAATGTTTTTGTTAACTTTAAAAATTCAGTAAAGCTTTCATGGCGCCAGTTATAGGGATTCTCAGAATCTCGATATTTGGTGTCTGGCAGTTCTGTCCTGCCACCAGAATTTTAACTAGGAAAGGAAGGTATACTGTTAAGACATTAGAACTTTATTTTAACCACTTTACTTAAATTCTTTGACATAAGAATGTCCAGTCATCACTTTCTAACCGCTACTACCACTTTTTTCAAGAAAAATGATATTTGAGATTATTTTTATTATTTACGTTCATACGGTAAATTTCCATTTTGGTATTCTGCAAACCAAGTAGAGTAATGTTTCCTTAGTTTCTCTAAGATTTTGTTTTTAAAAGGTAACCTCAGAATTTAGATACGAATTTTATCCTCATATTGTAAATGGCCTGACTGAATAAGGTTTTGTTACTAGTGCTATCATCACACTGATAGGTGTCTGATAAACAAACATAATGATCCTGGCAGGAGGAGCTGGAAGGTCCCCTCTGTCAGTGTCCAGAGACCATCTGGGTGATGCCTTGTTCGCTTGCTGTCAGTTTTGGCAACAATGTGTCAAGAAGCTAAGTAGGATAAAGGCTCCCTCTTTACTTTTTTGAGTAGTGAAATTACAGTTATTTGTAGAATGTAAATATTCCAATGAAGCTTGACTGGATAAGAAAACGTTTCTTTATGTTATCAATGATTTAGTTTGAGCTACCCAACGATGAAGAGCCCAGAGATAACTACACTCCCTCCCCCGAGTCCCAGGCCCAGTGTGGATTCCTGAAGTCCTAGTCTGTTGGGGCATTTATCTCACATGCCGGGTTTGCTGTTTCTTATTCTAGTTAGTTGTAAAGAACAGCATCATGTTAAACTATAGGTTTGTGACATAGTTGCTTCACTCTTGGTACAAGTGACTAGATACTTGTTTTGTATCTGATTTTTCTGCTGTGGTAGTGTGAGCAATTAAGATAGTATAAGTATAGAAGTCACTGTTTGGTAAATTTGTGGGAAAATGCACAGAGAGAATTAAAAGGAAGAATATTGGCTTTCACTTTTCAAATGAAATGTACTCCTGAACTCTTAAGTAATTTTTATCACTGCTCAGAGCGACATATTATAGCTTCTGCCTCAAATCCTTTTTTGGATAAACATCAATCATATTTATATGGTAAATTAATTGTTATGTTGAAAGAAGCTTCAGGAAATGCTTCAGAAGTCATTTGAAAGTAAAAATCCCCATATTGTTGATGGAAATCTTCTAAAATTAGGTAATAGTAATGGTTGCACAACTCTGTGAATCTACTAAAACCTACTGAATTATATACACTTTATAAGAGTGACTTTTATGGGATGTGAATTATCTTAATAAAGCTGTTTAAAAATCTTTCTATGAAGCAAGTATACCTTGACATCAAAACTTGATAAATTTGTACACAAAAACAAACTGTGGACTATTATCAGTTACCAAAATCAATCAAAATTCCTAAATAAAGAATTAACAATCAAAAAAATAATCCCCAGATTGTAGTTCTTTTAGGGTACAGTTGATTCTAGTTCATTTAAAGTAGGTAAGTTGTTTTATAACCTGTTTAATTTTTTTCCCCATTTTTCACTAATAAGTTTAGCTCCTGGAGTTGCTTGCTAAATAAGGAAGTAAGGCAAAATTGGTTGTTGCTGGGGACACAAGTCTATGAAGAGTTGCAGGAAGATTCTGGCTGGGACGTTTTGTAGGCACTTTGTGTCTAAATGAAGCTCGTGCAGTGAGGGATCACTCGGCAGCAACAGTCCTTTTGCGCTCGGTCTGTCTGTTCTGGATGGTCCGTTACAGGCTCTTAGGACCAGACTCATCACCGGCATTTGAGAACCTGAATGGCTTATAGAAACCACTTAGCTGGACTCCTTTCCCATTTCCCCTGGAGGTCATGGGTCATGTGGCTGGTGGTAGGACAGCAGGAGCTACAGCACAAACCTTTTTAGAGCCCAAGGTCACTGCTCTGTATTTTTTCATGCTTTCTTTCACGTGACTAACCACATTCAGTGCTGTCAACACACCTACCCACTGTAGTTCTCCTGGGAAAGAATTGTCCCGATTGAAGCACCAGTGCCTGTTAAGGTGGAGAGAACCTGCTCTCCCTGTGGGTTTTTTTCAAGTAGGCTCTCAGATGCTTTTCTAAAACATTACCTTTGCTCTCTTTTTTTGGCTCTTAGGTGCTGAGTTATTTCCACTGTCAAAAGAGAGTTCGGCAGGGAGTAGAAGAGATGCTTTACAGATTATACAAGCCCATCCTTTGGAGAGGACTAAAGGTGTACATGTTAAACCGTCTGTCGTACTTAGAATGTACTGGTGATGCTTTTGAGTTCAGCACATTGTAATTCAAAATTGTAATAAGACAGTAAAAACAGGACTGCTGGCTGGGAACTTTGTGAAATTTTGGGAGGATTATTTTATTCTCTCGTTAGAAGCATTACTCAAGTATATTTTAAACTGGGGATCTGAGCTGGTTTAGTGCTGACTACACAGTTGGAAGGGGAGTCGTCACGCTAACTAAGCCAACAGGTGTGGGGGGTTCTGCAGAGCTGGCTGGGCCCTCCTGGGGCCTCAGGCCCTCTGCTGGTGACGGAGCCAGGATGACAGCAGTGAGCGTTCAAATGAACACGAGTGGTTTTCAACACAGGTACCTGGTGTCGGGACTGGGGTATAATGGTCACTGTGTCTTCATGACACAAGGCGGGTTTTGACGCAAGGAAACATCTTTTGGATCTGTTGGCACCGAACTGAGAGGCTTAAGTTAGGGCAGGTCTCACAGTGTGGTCAGCATAAATGTTACGATTGTCTTTAATCCGTAAATAAGTCTTTGTTGAGATCCTAGGAGCTATACTCTAGGAACTCTGCACTGAAGCCCTGGAATGTCATCTCTTTGGATCCTGAGACACTCTATTTTCATTATTCCAGGCCAGAAACTCTGAAGTCCGGTCAAATGCTGCACTGTTGTTTGTTGAGGCGTTTCCCGTCAGGGATCCACACTTGAACGCTATTGAAATGGACAGTGAAATTCAGAGGCAGTTTGAAGAACTGTATGTACGTATTTCCTGTGGTCGAGCTCTTTACGGCTTCAGCTCTGCCCAGGCCTGGCGTGTGTCCTGGCTGTCCCCTGTATCTGCCTGTGCCCTGCCCCCCCAACATGGCAAGCTTTCCAGAACTTGACATTCTTCAAGGGAATTCCTTCTCTCCCTGGGGCCTTCCGCAGTGCTGTGGACCGAAGGGTCTTTTCTCGTCCTCTTCATCTCCTTTGGAACATCTCATTCATTACTTGATACGGTTTTAAATGTTTTAGGTGTATTCTTGTCTCCCCAGCGGAGAGGTTATGATGCCCAGGCTTGGTTCCACCTCTCACTTGACAGCTGTGTCGCTCTGGGAATTCACTTTTCTCTATCTTTTTCCGTGAGTTGGGGATGCTGACACTGCCTCCCGAAAAGGTGTGGGTGGGATGAGTGACCAAACTGGAGGACTGGCTGTGTTTTATGGCAGGCCTCCACTCCAAATAACACCTGTAGCAATTGTTTTTCTCAGATGCCTGAATTTTCAGGTGAGACGTTAGAACACTAGATGCGACATTTATTTGCCAGGGGTACTGCGATCCTCTTACTCTTGCTAAAGTGATACCCTCTGCTTATTCCTCCACGTTCCCTTTGCCGCGTTTCCTAACACAAGCTAAAGAGTACTGTTTGTCCTCCTCGTTACTGGAATACAATTGTAGGTAGTGATAGCAAAAACGCCATGATAGTGGTGGTACCATGGCTCTCCTAAAACCCTTCCTTCTCTTTGTTTTCTGACTGAGGATGAAACACCTTGGACGTGCAGAGAGTTGAAATGATAGTATAAAGGACTGAGTCTTTTATGAGGCCCCGTGAAGGAGCCAATCCAACAAATAGGGCAGTGATTGCTCCCTGTCCTCCCTGTGCCTCAACTGCTCTCTTCTGCTTTTGGCTCTGTTAGCATTTCTCAAACTTGAGTAATGTGGAGACTTTGAAGATAAGAGCATGAGGCTCCCATGAGTGTCTGTAGTTGTCGAGACTCACAGAGGTTCTTGTAGAAAAAGCATGACAAGTGAGGTGCCGTCACTTTTAGTGACTATCTGGTGACAGTGTGATTCGTTGGAAACACAGATGTGAGCCTGAAGTCATGTGAGTCTGTGTGGTTACAAGGTGATTATCCAGAACACATTTTTGAAGAAGAATATTGAAAGTAATTCATACAAAACAAAAGCTATGAAGCCTGTGAATTCTAAAGACAGGACCTCAATTCCTAAAGTTCTCTTTTTTTGTTTTGTTTTTTGCATCTGTTTCTCTTGCTTTTGTTTTTTCTCAAGTGGCCTGTCATGTTCACTTTTCATTCTTATTGTGGATGAGGGTGGCTTGGTTGGGTCATTAGCACGGACTCTTGTCTGGCCGTGCAGAGTTGGGTCTTCTGCTGGCTTCGTCTAGCATGGGAAGCGGTCGTGCTGTGAGTAGTGGACAGAGCTTGTCGGCAGGTGGGATTCCCCTTAGGTTCTGTGAGTGAGGAGGCCGCTGGTGACCTCACAGTTGCCAGGTGGGCGGAGCCTCTCCTCCTGGTGGCACCATCTCCTCTTTTTCCCTGTGTGGAGGTTTGGGGTTATTGCTGGCTCTTCTTTGCCGCACCCCCCGATGCCTATTTTGAGAACTCTTTCCAGCAGCTTATTCATTCTGGGGGCAAATGCTTACTCCAGACCGCCCACCTGTGTCCGTAGAGTTGTTTGCAGCCGTTATATCACCTGTAGTCCTGACCCAGGGTTTGGGGTGGCCTGAGCTCTGTGCAGGTGGGACATAGGAGTGTCCAGGTCACTCCTATGGAGTGACCTTTGCTGCTCCTTTCTGTCTCAATGAATCTGTCCTTTTCATTTTCTTTCTCACAGAAATCCTGCAGTCTTTTTATTCCTGGTTTCGCTATCCCTATTATCTTATTTGTCATATTGGTGAGAATTTAGAGAAGAGAGAGGAAGGAAGTGCTTATTCGCCCTAACTTGAAGCCTTGCCCCCCTTTTTTCTAATTATGGAGTAAGAATTATTTTGATTTTAAAGTTCTATGATAGAAACTTTCACACGTGTAGTAACTAGAGAGCCTAGTGTTTGAACCCTGTGTACCCATAACAGTCTCAGTAGTTAGGGGCCAGGCCTAATCCATTTCTTCTTCCCTCGTTTTGAAGCAGATCAGCTCAGAACAGTTTAGTAGGTATTGCTGAAAGATAGGGACTTTTTTTTTTTTTTTTTAGCATAAGCATTACTGTTGTCACAACTAAAAGAAGACAAATAATGATTCCTTAGTGTCATCAAAATCCAGTCATTGTTTTTCAGTGACATTTCAATGACACTTTTTCCAGTTTTGTGTGACTCTGTAAATGAGAGCCGTATGTTATGATTGGCCGGTGTGTTGTTTACGTCTCTAGGACTATCAGTTCCCTCCCCAGCAGTGTCTCCGCCCTCTCTTTTTTTCTTGCTATTTTTGTTGTTGAAGAAGCCAAGTTATTCTTTTGTTTCCTACAGTCTGGGTTTTACAGAACCTGCAGCATCATGAATGTGTCCCTCTGCCCTTTGTATTTTCCTCTAAATTGGTAGTTAAATGGACAGGTGAGGAGAGTCTCATTTTTGTGCGGTTTTGTTTGTTGTGTTTGAGTATCTGTGGTGCTGTTGTGTTCTTCCCTCAGGAGAATACAGCATCTTGTTTCCTTTTGTTTTACTACCCAACCACTGACGACGGTTGTCTGAATTAAGTCATCACAAGTAGAATCTTTATTCTGGCCCTAGTGCATTTCAGAACTTTGGGAATTCAAGACAGTGTCTCTGCACAGCCCACTGACTGGTGTAGCCGGTGCTGGAGGGCCTGCCGTCTGTCTGCAGCGTCCTCTGGGTGGGATTGGCAGATAGGCCACCGCATGTATCTGGATTGTCCTCCTGAAATACTCAGCTGGGAATGATAATGACCTAAGATCATGAGGCTGTGCATGACCAGTGTTTCTATAACTTGAAGTGTCTGTTCAGTTGTGAATGTCCAAAGTGCTGATATGTAAAGCAGATCTTGATAAAAGGGAGCTGATTGAAGGTTTTGAAGCCTTTTCCCCTCCTACTTATAGAGCCTTTTAGAAGACCCTTATCCGATGGTCCGTTCTACAGGGATACTTGGTGTTTGCAAAATAACTTCCAAGTACTGGGAAATGATGCCTGCGACCATTCTCATTGATCTCCTCAAGAAAGTCACTGGGGAGCTGGCGTTTGACACAAGCTCGGCTGATGTGCGCTGCTCGGTCTTTAAGGTAAGATGTGAAATTACATGAGCAGTATTTTGTTACTGTAGAATAATAGTTAGAAAATGCAGAGGAAGAAAAACTTAAAAATCACCCATAATTTTACATAGATAAAGCACTATTGACACTTTTGTTGTATATCCAAAGTAAGGTTTTGTAAACCAAATTAAAAGTGTTGTCCATAAAAAATGTCTACTGGAAATAGTGTTTTGTCTGTGGGAGGGCACAGAACTTTAGACTAGGAGCTGTATGTACTTAAAATTTTTTTTTTAAATTATTGCACATTTAACATTGACTTTTCTGGTATACTCTGTGTTTTTTTTTTCCTCCCCTTTCTTCTGCCTCTCCTCTCACCCCCCCCACCTCCCTCCTCCAGTTCAAGCTGTTGTTTCTCAGTCTAGTTGTGTAGGACACAGCTCCCTGGCCCATGCTGGTGTTACGAGCCTGCGCTCCCCCGGCTGAGGCAGTCGGTCGCCAGTCGTCATTCGGCTGCTCACAGCAGCTCATGGCAGCTCTCGCCGGCTGCTGGCCACTCACGCTGGCTGCTGGCCACTCAAGCTGGCCACCGGCCGCTCATAGCAGCACTAGGTAGCCTATGGCAGCACACAGCAGCCCATGGAAGCACAGCAGCTCACGGTGGCTGCTGGCCACTCACACCAGCAGCCCAGCTCCAGGGAGAGCCATTGTTCACAGTCTTAGCTGTAGAGGGCGCAGCTCACTGGTCCATGTGGGAATTGAACCGGTGACCTTCGGCGTTAGGAGCATGGCGCTCCAGCTGTCTAAGTCACCGGGCTGGCCCTACTCTATGTGCTTTTAATAAGAACCTACAAAAACACCCTCTCTCCCTTCACCCAGTGTCACACAGTTTCATCTGTAGCCCTACCCATTGTCTCCCGTGATTACTTTGAAGCAAATTCCAGACATTTCAACAACTCATCTGTAAATATTTAAGTATGATTTTTAAAATATAAGGTCCTAAAAAAAAATCCGTTTTCCTAATAACTGGAAAGCAGTGATGGTAGAGTGCATCAGAACTTCCTACAATTTGGAGCCTGGGCCGAGCTTGTTTCATGGCAAGTTGCTCCCCCATCCATCTGGGGTGCACATCGGAGAGACTTGGGGGCCCTGTGCCTTCTGGTTTCCATGCGGAATCGAGTCAGGAGGTACAGAGAACAAGTGTGTAAAAGGGTTTTGGGACCTTGGCTTTGGAGCCTACCCCACCGGCTGTTCTGTGTTTCTTTTCTACCCTAAAACCCCTAAAACTTACTAAGAGAAAGTATTGAGACATCATTTTTAGAACTGCTCTACTCTTATTTGAATAAAACAGTGGATAAATTGATTATCAGTCATTGAAACTACTAATTCATTAAAGGTTCATTCAAAGCTTTTTGCATGAAACTGAGAAAAGTGTTATTTTCTGCAGTTATGTTTATTTCACTAGCAGTTCTCATAAAAATGGAACTGAATATTTTCTTACCTGAACTTCTTTTATGTTCTAATTTTAAACTGTTATCTTTCTCCTTTCTTGTAGTGTCTGCCGATAATTTTGGATAACAAATTAAGCCACCCGTTATTAGAACAGCTTTTGCCAGCAGTAAGATACAGTCTCCATGATAATTCCGAGAAAGTGAGAGTGGCTTTTGTGGACATGCTGCTTAAGGTTAAAGCTGTGAGAGCTGCTAAGGTAAGGTACAGAGGATTTTTCTTATTTAAGACATAAAATAAATAAGTTTTCATCAACAAAAAGACAAAGCAAGAGTTTTAGTAATCACATTTAAACTAACTGGATGTCCAGTATAGTTTACCAATTGTTACTGTCGTAAAATTTTGTTTTGTGATTTTCATTGAAGTTTCTAGAAATATCATGAATGTGTGTTTTCTTTTTGAAAGACAATGTAAGCAGCACCTACCTTAAATTTTTATCATATACATGGAAGTTTTTGTTGAAATATATAAATGCTTGGTACATAGTAAGCACTTAAATATTACGTAGAAAAATGTTGAATATGATATTTCCCCTTTCCCCCGCATTTTAAAGAAGGAAGCCAGGAGATACCTGTTTTATTATAATGTACATGGCATTGTTTTACTTTAACTCTAGTTCTCTTCAGCTTTTGGCTAAATGTTAGTTATAACATTCTTAACTTCATTATTATTTCATATGATTATTTGTGGGTTGTCTTCCTCCACTCAGCAGTTCTCTGAAATTTACTTTAAAGTGCAGTTTCGTCGCAGCACAGGATTTGGGAACAGGCTGATGTGCCATCAGTGTAGTGTCAGCTGCACAGACCTGTGGTGCATTTGTGCAATGAAAGAAGGCTGTGACTGGAAAAGGAAGGGGCTTACGTGGAAATACTGCTGAGACAGAAGCATGACAACACATGTGGTCGTGTGTAGTGTGCCACCCACTTATAATGGGGCATAACGATATGTATTTTCTCAGATACGCATAAAATATCCCTGGAAAGAAGCAAGAGATTAGTAACAGCTGCCTGAGTGTACGGGGATTGGATGTCTGGCATGGGGTTCTGGGGAGGCCTCATCACTGCGTAGGATAGGTATTGTTTTATACTTTTTGAATTTCAAACTGAATTTTTTTGTGTGTGTTAAAAAAATAAAAAGTATTTTGTGTGATCTACGTAGTATGAATACCTGTGTCATCCGCAGTCTCACTGCCTTGGCAGTTTGGTCGAAGATCACTAGACTGTGTGGTCTGTTTCTGGACTTGCTCTGTCCCATTCATCTGTTGTCCTCCCCTCGACCAGGCCCACCCTGCCCAAATAGCGGCAGCTTTCCGGGCAGTGTGATCGTGTGAGTCCTCCAGCCTGGTTCTTCTTTCAGTATTTTTTGACTGGCTTAGGTCCTTTGCATTTCCATGTAAAGTTTAGAATCAGGCTGTCAATTTCAACAAAAAAGCCATTTGCAATTTTAATTGAATTTGTTATAACAGCTTATTAAAACTGTAGTTCTGAATCTGAAAGGGAAATTTTTGGCTTAGTTTTGTGTTTGAACTGTAAATCTGTTTGCAAAGGATCATTGAGGTGATGGCTGGTGAGGAAATGGAGAGAGCATTTGTTTTGGGTTTGTTACTGGGTCGGCCCAAGAGAATGGGAGAGAGAGAGAAGACAGGGACAGAAGTGCCTGTGGAGTTTGGGTTTGATGTTTCAGTGAAATGTTCCTTTTATCGTAATCCTTAGCTCTGCACTGGCAAGGCAGAGTGGTTTAACGGTGAGGTCTCTGCACAGGTTTGTTTGGGGCACACACTGAATCTTTGAAAATCAAGGTGAGAGTTTGGTGGCCATATGGAGAGGCAGACAACAGGATGTGGGGTGGCTGATGGCCCACCGGGTGGGAATGGCGGGGCAGCATGCTGCTGTCAGACGCCGGTGGTGCTCGCGGTGCTCATGAGATGTTAGCACTGTCGTTGGTCTCCTGCATCCAGCCTTAGAGGGAATGAGTTATCCTGTCTTTTTATTTCTGTGTAAGCCATGGTAGGACTAAGCTCAGAGGGGCCAGAGCCACATTTTATTCTCAAAGGGTCCTGACAGGATGACTGATACATGATAGGTAATAAAAGGGATACAGGAGCAGAGGTGGGGCCTGAGGGAGGCAGGAAACTCAGATCGAGTTGCGTGTGGCTCTTTTTTTCAAAGTTTGGAATGACATGAAAATACTTGCCAATAAGAAAGATCCAATTGAAAATACTGGAAAGGGATTGCTCGTTAGAGCCAGGTCCTTGAGAAAAAGCTATGTCAGTGATGGTGCCCCCTTTACACAGATGAGAAAACTGATAAGTGACTGAGACAGGATTGGAACATTTCACTATGAAAATCTATTTTCTTTCTGTTATTCTGTGATGTTTTCCTCTTGTCTTGAACTTCTTGCTTAGAAGTTTGGCCCTTTTCCGTAGGCAGTAGACAATTTTGATGCTTTTGAGCAGAAGGCAGTAGGACACTTGTGATGGATGCAGTTATCTGGCAGCAGTGAGGCAGGCCAGAGAAGGCCGTGTGGTCATCGAGGCAAGGCAGCCGAGAGGGCAGGAGGGCGTGCTGTGTGAGGGGGTGCCGTGTGAGGGGGTGCCGCTGCGGACTCCTGGTCACAGTGGCCCTGGGGCTTCCTGAGTGATGCCTCTGTGTCTGCAAGGTAGGAAATGGAGGGCCTACTGTAGTGTTCTATGTCAAAACTGTTGTAACTTTTTTAAGTCAGTTTTCACATTAATGGGCCAAAAGCTATGGTGTTTTAGAAAATTTTAAAATGATTAAACTGATCATCATAGCTTTTATCTGAGAGTTTACTATGCATCGAGCATGGTGCTAATTAATTATAATTAATCCCCCAACAAACAGCCTTATACTTAGGAACCTTATACATCAGTGCTTTTTAAAATAGGATTTATTCTAATTTCTCGGTAGAAGTGTTGCAGATTCTGGTGTAGTTATTGGAACTGAATCGTCTTGAATATAAAACATAGTTTCTTTTTTATTACGCTCTGGGAACTGCCTAAAATGTTTTCAAGATGGCAGGAAAAGTTGACGGTTTCCTTCTGCATTCGTGCTTTATACACAGTTTTGGAAAATATGCCCCATGGAGCACATCTTGGTTCGTCTGGAATCAGATTCCCGGCCTGTGTGTCGGCGTCTGGTTAACCTCATCTTTAACTCCTTCCTGCCGGTGAACCAGCCGGAGGAGGTGTGGTGTGAGCGCTGTGTCACGCTGCTGCAGATGAACCACGCAGCCGCCCGGAGGTTCTACCAGCATGCCCACGAGCACACGGCCTGCACCAACATAGGTACGCGGTCCCCGGCGCTCCGTGTGCCCGCCCACCGCCTGCCGTGCTGCAGTGCAGTTCTTAGTGATTCTCGTAAAAATACTGTAATTACTTGGGGTTATCACTGTCCTTCCAGGAAGGCAACTTTGCTGAAGAAACATGTAAGTTAACCATTGCTTATCGTAAACATTCCAGCCAAGCTGATTCATGTGATCCGCCACTGCTTGAATGCCTGCGTCCGGAAGGCCGTCAGCGAGTACGGAGAGGAGGACGACGGCAGGGAGAAGGAGAACGTGAGTGTGAGTGGGCCGCTCCCTGTGGGCGGGACGGCACTGCCCTGATGCAGACCTGGCGGGACACGCCTCCCTTACGCTTAGAAAAAGCCCTGGCCTTAGGTCAGCGGTGTCATTTCCAGACCAAGTTAGGGTCAAACCCCAGGGCAGGCCGCCCCAAATGTCCCACAGTGCCTGGAGTTTCAGAATCCAGGGCCAAAAGCCTTTATAAACAACCACCCCTTTGCTGATAACCACGCCCTCCCTTTGTTTATGTTTCTCACCAAGTAACAGCCTTTATCTTGTCAGTTCTTCACAAGTTGGTTGTTTCTTTGTCTAAACAGTTATAAAAAGCTGGCTGGCTCATCATTTCAGAGACCATCATTTATACGCACATATTAAATTGGTTTTTCTCCTGTTAATCTGGTTTGAGGTTAGTTTATTATTAGTCTAGCCTTAAGAACTCAAGGAGGGAAGGGAGGAATTCTCCCCCTCCCCAGCCTTAGGGATTTTTATTTATTCCTTTAGTATTGATACTTCAACTAATTATTTTGGAGGTTCATAAACAATGTTTTTGAAAGAATTGTATATCCTTTGTGGTTCATTGTGGTGTAAGGTGAACATTCAGAATGTAACGCTGACTATTGTTCCCTGCCAGCATAAGCGGGAAAACGTAAATGGGATATAATTTAAAGCAAGCCAAGGAAGCCTATGGTGGAATGGGTCGATTGGCAGCAGTCATCACACCAGAGTCTTGTGTGGTACCCACCAGCATGTAGAATGGGGGCGGAGCTTGTAACTGAATTTTAGTAGTAATCACACTTAAGTAAATTAGGTTTTATTGTCCTCAGTCTGTTCACGCCGAGGTTTATGATGAGAAGTGACATCTGTTAACAAATCAGAAGATACGGTTAAAGAAAAAGCATGCTTTTTTCTAGTGTTCTATGTTCCTAGGTAAAGACAGTAGTTTATACATTTTAATTTTTAGAGGATTTTAATTCATGTAAAGTGTTTTTTGAAATGATATAGAGTTAATTCAGAATGTATTATTTCCTGCGTCGGCTTTTAACAACAGATTTACCTCTTAGAGGTTCTCAAATACAGAAGAGTCATATTATGACATGAAAATACACTTGATAGTCTTTACGTTTCTGCGTTAGGTCTAGGATTCTGAGGTCTGCTTTTAAAGATAGTGCGGTTATCTTAGTAGTTATAATGATTCGATTCTTTCACAGTAAAATTATTTGTATCTTAGGTTCTGGACAAAACCCTATCAGTGAGCGATGTTGCATCCATGGCAGGCTTATTAGAAATCATTGTGATTCTTTGGAAAAGCATCCACAGAAGTATGGAGAACAACAAGGAGGCCAAAGTCTACACCATCGACAAGTTTGCTTCTGTGCTCCCCGAGTACCTGAAAGTGTTTCAGGTAAGATGGGCACGCATGTGAGCAGGCGCATTGCAGAGATGCTGGTGCCGTCGTCTGCCTACCTGCCTGGCCCTGGGCCTCGTCTGGAAGGAGAAGGCTCAGCCAGCTCCTCCCGTGCAGGGTAGTTGGTCTCCCTCCCGCTCTTCTTGAGGGCGGAGGCCACTTCATGCCTTACTGCTTCTACCCAGAGACATGTGGAGGGCAAACGCTCAGCTTTCTCTGTGGTGGATCCAGTTTGATTTGCTGGGAATTGAGAAGGAGGTGTTTGTGAACATCAGGCTGCAGTCGCCCCTGCTTTGTGAGCAGTTGTAGGCATTCGCTCCACTACAAGCAGGTATATTTCTGAAGTGCTGAGTTATGTCTTTGTTATCGGGTCAGAGAGAACCACATGTGTGACTAGTATTTAGATGACTAATTGTCAGTCTCCTTTTGGAACATTAAGAAAATACTTGCTCTAAAGGGTAACGGTGGCTTCACTCTGACTTGATGCAGAGTAATTACAGACCATGTTTTGACGTTGCTCCTGTATATTTTTAGGAAAAATTTTTTTTAGGATCCACCACCCCTCATTCTCCCAACCAACCAAGGATATTTTTATTAAGTGTCCTTGATAGAGTCTAGTCTACTGTTTGCTTTGTTGTTATAATAAAAACAACAGTAGTGTAGCGATCATTTATTAGGCACCACAGCATTCCAGGCACTGTGTGGGTCTGTGTGGCTCGCCGCGCGCATTCCTTCCAACGACCTTGCCCGTTTTGCAGAGGAAGACACTGAAGTTCAGGGACTGGATTCTTGGCTCTGTTGTCCATCCTGTTAGCTTATGGAGGGAACCTGACTGGGCTTAAATTTCACAGGTCGACCTGAGGCCTGGCCATTGCCCCTTAAACTTCACCAACAGTCTTCCTAAAGATATTTTGACTGTTTTCTTTAAAATCGTTTCTCTGACTAGTTTCATTCTCTTGAGATTTATGTTCCAGATACCGAGTGTATATAGTTCATTTTTTTTCCTTTCATCAGTTGTTTTTACAAGTCGGAAAAGCTTGTAGAAGTTGTGGCAGCGAGCCTTGGCAGCGAGAAATCGTGTATATTCTGGTGACCGATGTAGCCCCAGGATCTAGATTGGTGCCTTGTATACAGTAGGTGCTTAATAAATATTTGCACAAAGTAATACCTCACACAGAGTACTAAAGTGTCACATGGAATTTTGAGAATAGTCATCAGACACGAGGCTTCCCAATAGATGTAGGTTTTCTCACTGACTGTGCAGAGGGTTCCTTATTCTAGTTCCTACTGAGCAACTTTGAACATAGGTGGTTAGGAAGTTGTGTGGGGAGGCTTTCACAGCTGTGCGGTGTTTAAATACCTTTTGTTTTGTCTTCCTTTTTGTGCGTTTAGGATGATCGCTGCAAGATCCCTTTGTTTATGCTGATGTCCTTCATGCCAGCGTCGGCCGTGCCCACGTTCAGGTCCTCCTTCGGCCCCGCCTAGCAGTGCGGGGTGGGGGGCGGGAGGGTCCTGCATTGGTCGTGCTGCGTTATTAATTTGGCATGCAGCAGACTGTCACATGTTAGCGTTCAGTTCCCAGCTGCTGCTTCCCCCACCTCCTTTCCTCCCTCCGTCCCTCCCTCCCTCTCACGTGGCCAGGAAAATAGCAAGAAGCAGTTTCCAGGCGGCTCTGGAGTCACTAAGCAAACCTCCAGAGTCTGCGTGGAACCAGAGCCGTCTCTCAGCCTTAAAGTCGGGGGTAATTTTCAAGCCTGGCAGCATGAGTCCCTAGAGCTGTGCTGCTATCCATGTGGTTCTTTTGGCCACACGTGGCTCTGACACTGGCAGCGTGGCCATCAGGTTTGAGATGTGAGTGCTGAGTTCACATGGGCTCACACACTCTGGGTGAGAAGAAGAATGTACAGCATCTCGTCAGTTCTTTTCTGATTGCATCTTGAAAGGAGACTGGATAGATTGAGTTAAGATATGTTACTGAAATTAATTTTCCCTGTTTCCTTTTTTTTAATGTGGCCACTACAAAATTTAAAATGACATAAGGGGCCTGTGTTTGTGGCTTGCATTATATTTTTCATTTGACAGTAAAAATTACTTATTTGTATTCCTAATTATGAAAAAAAATATAGTTTAATGCTAAACAAAAATCATCACCCGCAAATTAGAAATCTTTGCTTTGGAGTCTGACAGAGATGACACAGAAACGAAAGGCTGGGAGTTTTTTGTGAGCAGTGTGTCATTGAAAGCTTAATACTTATATCAGCTGTGTGGACTTTAGTGTTCCCAAGCTGCTTTCTAATTCAGTGTTTTGTGTTAGAACTTGTCCCATGTAGTAACTGTGGGGAAACAGTGTATTTATTCCTGCAGTGGAGCATGATCAAGAGTTCCTCTGATAGGAAGGGCTATGTACCCACAGTTCTTAGCTACTTTATTTTCCTCATCTTTTAGAAAAGGGGGAAATTGCTATTGAAATATTCGGTCTGACTATACATTTGACATTTTCAGCTGCGGTGTGATTTCCACATTAAGAAACCAAGAGGAAGGAGCAGCAGACAGGAGCTACTGCACTTTGTTAGACTGTCTCTGCTCCTGGGGACATGTGGGACATGTTCTGGAACTAATCTGCGACTGGCTGCCAGAAGAGCATCCCCAGAGAAAGGTGTGCCTGTGTAGGGTTTCTTTAAAATGTGCTGGATGAGGGGAACTGCATGTTAGAAATTAGATGCTTTCCTGGGAACATTGTGTCAGTTTGTTGCTCTCCATTCTTTCAGAGTAACTCAGCATCTAAGCGGAAAGTGCAAATCCATGATACACGCCCAGTGAAGCCTGAGTTGGCGGTGGTTTACCTGGAGTACATGCTGACACACCCAAAGAATCGGGAGTGCCTGCTCTCTGCTCCCCAGAAGAAACTGAACCATCTTTTGAAAGCACTTGAAACATCAAAGGTAACTTTATAGCACAGATAACCGACACCATGAGAGTTGAGTGAGTCCATGTAATAGGAATGATCAAGTAAGATCTCAGTTTTTCGTATTTGTGGTGTAAAGTTTTCCCAGCTGGAAAGGAGTTGAGAGTTACCTAGTACCTCTCCCCCCCTCGATTTGCAGACAGGACATGCGACTCTGGGGGTGGAGGGGGCAAGATGGGACAGCCCTGTTTCTCAGGACACACCGTCTGCGGAAGACTTTTGTCCCCCAGGGTCTCTTGCTCTGCTCCTGTCCATCCATGTGGGTCTCAGAGTCCTCCACAGGCTTTTCTAGGACCCTCGGGAGAGTGTTTCCTAGAATTCACCATTTCCTCCTCCCCTCACTGGCTCACTGGCCATCCCTGCCAGGCCAGCCCTGGAGCAGCCTGTTTGCTGCCTGAGTTTGCCTGTGCCAGGGGCAGAGCCTCCGATGTGCCAGCACCAGGCATCGGCTGGGGAAGCGGGGCCTAAGGAGGAGGAGGAGGCCACGCACCGCGCCGTCCAGGGCAGGGGGCTGACAGGGCAGGGGCGAGCCTAGTACCTGCTGTGCCCGGCCAGTGGCTCAGTCCCTGGGCCAGTGGGCAGCGCTGCAGCTTCGCCCATGGAGGAATCTGGGCACTGGCTGCACTGGTGTACAAAGTAGGGCTGCCGGTGGGCTCTAGGAAAAGTGGGAGGTGTGTACCCCCGGCAGGGGTACCACTGGCATTGTCACTTATGAAATGCTTGGGGGACCCCCTCCCCCTCATTACAGCCAAACACCTTCTCCCACGTGTTTCCAAACACCAGGCGCCTCTTCTGTTTGGAGGGGTGTGGGGTGGGGCGCGGCTCTGGTTAGGGGGTGTGGTCGGGGGCGTGGCCCCTGTTAGGGCGTGTTCAGGGGTCTGGTCAGGCTGGATCCCTACCCTGCCTGAGGTGAGTTGTCCCAGGAGGAACTGCCTCTTTCTCTCTGTCTCTCTCTCTCTCTCTCTCTCTCTCGCTCTCTCTCTCTCTCTCTCGCTCTCTCTCGCTCTCTCTCGCTCTCACGCTCTCACTGTCACTCTCTCTGTTGGTCTGTCTTCACAGGGCTGCCTTTGCCCCTCCCGGAGGGCAGGTCAGTTTCCCCAAGGGGCAAAGGCTTCAACATGCTGGAGCCTCAGTGCTCCTTAAGCAGTAACTTAAAAATTCCTTGTGGTCCCTCAGGAGGGAGAGTCTGCAGCGAGGGGAAGGGAAGACTGTATTTCTGGGAAAGCTTTGCCATGTTGTGGAATCGCTTCTGCTGCACTTCTGGGTCTCCCTCCTAGTGCCACTGAGTGTCAGGTTTTTTACTTTCCAGGCGGATCTGGAATCAATGCTGCACTTGCCAGGTGGGCAGCCTCACCACTTCAGTGAAGCAGCTGCCCTGCGGGCCTTCAGCCTACACTGTCGCTTGGGCATCCACCTGCACCACAAGGTTGGTCCGCCTCTGGTCCGTCGGCAGCGCAGGAAGTGCTTCGCCAAAGCCAGGCCCCTTGCTGATTTATCTTTCTGTTGTTGTTGGACAGTTCTGCACCGAAGGAAAAATGTACCTGTCCATTTTGGAAGACACTGGGTTTTGGTTAGAAAGCAAAGTTTTATCTTATATTCAAGATCAAGAAGAAGAATATCTGAAGCTTCATAGGGTTGTTTATCAGCAAATCATTCAGGTTAGAATTTTTAAGACACAGAAACCTTTCTTCTTACCGAGTTTGTGACATGCTTCAAGATTTTATTTTCTATTTTAAAGTTGTAACTTAGACAGTAGTGTTTCCATTCTTAACAACTTACAATGGCATTTGAGTATTTAGAGTATTTTTTCACAAAGCATAAACTCTGCATAATTTTATTGTAATTTTACATAATGCATGTAATAGGTATTCAGTAATGTTTGTGGAATTACATAAAATGTGTTTCTAGATTTCTTAAGGAAACAAAGTGAGTCTTAATGTATCTTTATGGAAATTCCTTTACAAAACATTTTTGTGAAGATGGTTTGTCTGAGCTGTTAGAAGCTTTATAGGCTGGATTGGTCCCCTTTGTTGGTGAGTTATGTCTGCACATCTGTCTCTTACAGACCTACCTGACTGTGTGCAAAGACGTCGTTATGGTTGGCCTTGGTGACTGTAAATTTCAGATACAGCTTCTGCAGTGGAGTCTTGGAATCATGAACACAGGTATATGTCATTCATTAAAGGACAATTAACAGTCAAAACCCGTCCATCTTCCTCCCTCACTGTGCTGGTCAGGACTCTCGCTTTAAAGTGACAGACACGTCATGCAAACTAGCGTCACCAGAAAAGGAATTTACAGGCTGATGCAGCCTAGAAGTTCAAAGGTGGTTCTGGCGTTGGGTCTGACTAAGTCCGGAGTTTCTGATGAGGCCTTGAGGGTCCGCAGCCTGTGCTTTGCTTATTGTCAGGTGACTTGGCCACATGTGGGCTGGTGCAGAGGCCGCCCAGTGGGTCTGCCGCCCCTTCTTGGCACCCGTAGGGCAACGCTCACAATAGTTCTCGTTGCCTGCCCTGGCCACTGGGGGTGAGTTAGGGGTTATTTAATGCACCCCAGGAGCACTGGGAAGTTGCTGTTACCCCAAGGACAGGGTAACCCCTGGGAACCAATACCATGGTGCCCACACTTGCTGCACACTCTGTAGTCAGTTAAATGTGTGCAGTGAGTGAGTGCGAGGCCAGCCCCGCGAGCCCGGGCCTCCGTGGTCCATCCATGGGCCCCAGGGCCACATTCTCACAGCCCCAGCACATGCTGGGAGGTTGGGGCTGTGGTCCGGGGTGTCTCCTGCGCTTCTGGTCACGGCCAGGTTAAGAGGATCACTGCTGGGCTGACCACTGACCCCTGCCCACCAGCTCCCTGGGGCAACCAAGTCGCTGCGTGGAACTGGTTCTTAAGTGTCCTCAGTGTGCATCCTAGCACTATGCTTGCTTCTTTCTGAGCTCTACAGAAACTTGAGAAGTCGATCTTTAAGTTTATTTAAGCCTAAATATTTGCTAGAAGAGATTGCAATTAAGATTATCTTTTAGCAAATTCAGCATCATGTTTTGAAAATTAGATTCCGAAAGTCTGCAGCTCAGTTGGAAGTTAGTCATATGGAGTCTTACTCCTGTCACGCTGACCCCAGGGGTCTATTTGGCAAGTCCGGCAGAGGCTTTCTGTTGGGCTCCTGCCACCAAGATCGGCGCTTGGACTGTCCTGGAGCTGGGGTACCCGTTACTCTGCTGTTTTGAGTACATGTTTCCGTAAATTAATCTATAACTTCATGCAAGATTATACATCATTTGTTTAAAATTTCCAAAGTTAAAGACTAAATATTAAATAGAACAAATATCATTTGATTTAAAGTTTGGCTTTCTGTCTTTAATCCTTTATAACTTTTACTTTCTTTTGAGAAAATAGCATTTTAAACTTAATCTTAACGATTGAAACATTAAAAATGATTTGCAGGTTTTTAAATGAAATTTATCATTTAGGAATTGTTTCCCCCCAGAGGACTGAATCTATTTTTAGTATTTATAAAATTTACTTTTCTGAGGAGCTAATGAGAATTTTAGATCTCTGATGTAGCCAGTTTCATTACATAGAGGTATCTGTTCCCCAAATAAGGCCCTAAGTTACTGACTTTACGTCTGACCAAACTGAAATGATATTTGTATTTGTCCAAAGGACTGTATTTATCAGGATTTCCCAGGAGAGAATAAACCCCGCGGTCGTTCTTGTAGTCCTAGCACCAATACGACTGCACTCGGCAGGTTAGCCAAGTGGACCCAGAGTCTGCTGTGCCCTGGACTCTACTAGCAAGAGTACTAAGGAAACATTGTCATTGAAAAGCCAGTTACATATGTGTTGTCGATGATTACACAGGCCTTCTCCATGCTCAAGTATGTATTCCAGCAGAAATGTCCTTGACTACACCTGAGTCTCTGCACCCAACCCAAACGCAGAACTGTAAGCTCACAAAACTACAGGACTTTCTGCTGTAACACAGTATGTGTGTTATGAAAAAAAGCATACATTCTGCAGAATCAGGCACTGAGAGTGACACGTTGTGGGAAATGGCAACGGGGCTGACTGTTCAGACAGTGCTGTGTCACTGCTCTAAGAATGATAATCCTCGCAAAAAGTATCAGCAGTCAGAAAGGAAAGTTCCATTTCTAATACCACATGGCACAGTAAATACGGACTCTGTCGTAAATGAAAAGGTAAAGGGAGACTGATGGAGACCACGGCCTGGGCTTAGGGCTGGTAGACGGAGCCTGTCCTGGCTGAGCCAGGAGGAGGACCGGCTGGGCCAGTTCTCTGGTTGCTGCTCCTTTGCAGACACATGGTGGCCTGAGGTACTAACCTGCTGGGAAACCCCGGGAGCACTCAGTGTTAGACTGACGTCACTCCCAGCCCTCCTGTGAGCCGATTCACTTCTGAGAAGCCAGAACTTTTAGTCAGTGTCTTCTGTTTTACATAGCTGTGAATTCTGACACATCTTCAGTATTTTGTCGTATGGTACTTAACCACTGTCTCTCTGTATTTGGTTATAAAGCACATAATGCTTGAATATAATGAAATCACTTTTGAATTAAAATTGTTAAACTTTTCAGATTGCTGTCAGTAATTCTAGACAGAGGTAAGAGTGTGGTTCTCCCCGGCGACTGTGAGGGTGGGTGTAAGAGGACAGAGGCTGTTTTCAGGGGCTCGGCACGTTGGCCTCCTCTGGGCTATTTGTACTTGTTAAAGGGCTCAGCGTTCCCTTACTGCCTGTTCTGCTGACATGACTTACCTTTGTGGAGCATGTGTGTCCCTCATTTTGTTTTACATAAAAGAGATTAGTTTCTTGAAAGTTCCTATGATGCAAAGATTTTAGAAACTTTCTGTTGATTCTGGAAGTGCCATGGACCTTTTGAAGGGTGACCTTCACTGGAACAGAGCCCTTGATTTTATTTACTTTAGCAGATAAACTGGGGTTTGAGGTAGTAGTTTCGTATCTGTCTCAAGTAGAGCTTGCTGTATTTTATTAATGTATAAACGGAGATAAATTCAAGTCTCTGGGGTGAATTGTAGGATTTGGGCTCACACATGGAAAACATTTTACGAAATCCGTACAACACAGTGAAGGTGGTGATTTGGAAGAGAAAGACAACCAATAAACCATGAGGTGTTATGAATTGAAGAGTTGGCCTCCGAAGTTGTTACACTGTATTTGGAAAACTGTTGGGCCATCCTCAGACTTGGACTATAGAGCTGGTGTTGATTTGGTGTCAGAAGTAAGGTGTGCTCTCATCCAGGTGTTCAAGACCCACTGTCCACATCTGCAGTGAGCACAGTTCTTAGTGACTGAGTCAAACATGCTGTTACTGGAGAGACTTGTTTTATGTTTAAAGGAACAGCTTTTATTTGTTAATATCTATGTTAACCTAGTATTGGCTTACCAGTAACAATCTCTTTGAAGTTACCATAACACACATGGGAGTTAAAATGTGTCATGATTTCACCTAAATCACGTGATTCGATAACTGATTTGTCCGATTTTCTTTCTAGTGAAGGGATTCTTTTATGTTTCGTTACTTCTTGGCGTTCTAAAAGAGATAACCGGAAGTTCCTTGCAGCAGAAAATTGATTCAGATGAAGATGTTGCAACGCTGTTTGACACAGTCCAGAAAGTCTTTCAGAAAATGTTGGAATGTATGGCGTGGAGCTTTCGGAAGCAACCGGAAGAAGGCCTGCGGGTACTCGCATCTTTACAGGACGGATCTTAGATGTGCGATGACCAGTGCTTCCCTGAGGGCGAGGGCCAGGGCGCACGCTTAGTGCTTGCTTGTATCATTGGGCTGTTGGGTTAAGTGCAGCTTGGTGTGGGAGAGAGGTGCCAGGTTCCGTTCTTCAGACATGCCAGCAACCACCGTGGGGTACACTCTGGTGTGTGAGGTGATAATACCTGCACCTGGGCAGGAGGTGGAGTGGGACTGTCAGCCTTGGAACAAGTGTTTGTGAGTTCAGGTCACAGGTCGGCTGTGGGAGCCCACCTGCCAAGCAGGACCAGAAGCAGAGGTATGATTGCAATAGGCTTCTGGGGGCTCAGTTGTTATTTCACTCGGTTTTCCAAATAGAATACATTTTTGAGAATGCTAATTTTGATTATCTGTAGATGACAAAAACTTTCCTCCATTGAAGTGCTCATTTCAGGTTACCCTGCCGCCCGACCTTCTCTGGTTGGAAGTGAGAGGCAGAGCTGGTAGGGACCCATGGTTCCCTTTGCTGACTGGAAGCTGCTGTGAGGTGGCTGTTGAGTAACCTGGCTGCCAGAGTGGCTTTACTCCTAAAATCATGGTCAGCAGAGAGGGCCATTAGTTTTTCTAAGTAGTGATTTAAAAATATGAATAAGCTATTGTTTTTTAATGAAGATTTTTAAAGTGCTTCCATGGGAGGATGTTTTTGAAATATTGAAAACTTTCCGTTTTATTCTGTACTTAGCTGATAGAAGTAATTGAAGGTCGGTGGCCATATGTTCCCAGGTCTAGTTCATATTTGACTTAATTCAAAATGTTTTTTTTTTTTGGTTTCTTTTGTTTTTTTTAAAGATTTTATTGGGGAAGGGGAACAGGACTTTATTGGGTAACAGGGTGTACTTCCAGAACTTTTTTCCAAGTCAAATTGTTCTTTCAGTCTTAGTTGTGGAGGGCGCAGCTCAGCTCCAGGTCCAGTTGCCATTTCTAGTTGTAGGGGGCACAGCCAACCATCCCTTGCGGGAGTCAAACCGGCAACCTTATGGTTGAGAGGACGCACTCCAAGCTCAGCTCAAGGTGCCGTGTTCAATCTTAGTTGCATGGGGTGCTACCCACCATCCCTTGTGGGACTCGAGGAATTGAACTGGCAACCTTGTGGTTAAGAGCCCGTGCTCCAACCAACTGAGCCATCCGGGAGGCAGCTCAGCTCAAGGTGCCATGTTCAATCTTAGTTGCAGGGGGTGGAGCCCACAATCCCTTGCGCGAGGAGTTGAACTGGCAACCTTGTGGTTGAGAGCCCACTGGCCCATGTGGGAATCGAACCGGCAGCCTTTGAAGTTAGAAGCATGGAGCTCTAACCGCCTGGGCCACTGGGCCGGCCCTCGAAATGTTTGTTTTTGATGACTTGGTTCAAGTGTCTGTGATCGGTTTATGTAATGTAATTTGTGCCGAAATCTTTCACCATTGTCTGTGCAGCTTCATTCAGAACGCATGGCATCATAGTTGATGGCTGCTTGTAATGTCCGTGGTATTTCTTCATCTTTCCTTCCTTTTTTCTTCATTAATATTATTTTGGAGAAGTTTACTTTTATTATTCTTGGTTTTTTTTTTTTCTTTTTTGGGGGGAAAGAATGTTGGGAAGGTAATTCCAGGAGGGCTTCAGTCCTGTCCTCTTCTAGCCGTGGGGCCTGAGGGATTTGAGTGAGAAGCAGGCAGGGAGGGAGTGGGCTTGCTGGAGGCAAGTACAGTCAGGGGTCTGGGGCCCTGGGGAGGACAGTAGGAATACTGGTTCTCAAGTGTCCTTGTTTTAACCCCTGAAAACTACTGATGTGCTTTCTCGTAGCTCCTGTATTCTGTTCAGACTCCTCTTCATGACTTTATAACGACTGTTCAGTCTTGGCACACGGACACGCCCGTTCACCGGGATATGCTTTCCACGCTGATTGCTGCCTCTGTCGTCGAGATAAGTCACCGACTGCGAAAGGTGAAGTCTTTTCTGTTAGTCCAGGAACCACTGTGTTTCTTTTGACTATAAAGATGCTCTTCTCGGCCAGCACCACATTTTTATGTTTTAGCAAGTATTTTTAAGAGCTCGGGGTTTAGGGGGCATCTGCTTCTCCAGCAGCCGGACCTTGCAGCTTCACAGCTAGTTCCTATTGTAGAGCCATGTGACTGTTGGGAAAACAGGTTAAGAACTTTGTTATTCTTGATTAGAACCAAACTAGTCATTCCATTGTGAACATGTTGTTTTGCCATATTTTAGAGATTTAGGTGAGTTGCTGATCCTAAAGAATCCTCTCCTGATGAGGCAGAGGCCCTGGTCAGTGGTGCCCAGGATGCCAGGCTCCTCTTGAGCTGCTCTTTCCGAGGCGTCCACATCTCTGCCTTGTGACAGCAGCCCTGTTTTTTTGTTTCCTAAACAGAGGAGGTTTGAACTTGTACCGTCAGCGTAAACACACGATGTCCTCACTCCCACCCTGTAAAGGACTGGCTAGTTTCCTGATAATACTTATTTTATATGATTAGCCTACTTGGTTAAAGCTGCTTTAAGTCAGAATAAAAAGTGCTGTTTTTTTCCACATGGAATCCTCGATGTATTGAGGGACTTAACAACAGTAAAAATAAGGAAGAGATGAAATCTGACAAGGAATGTCATGGAATTATGTGAATGTTTGTATATATGTTATGAATTTTGCATTATAAGATCATGAATATTTAAAAAGTTGCTTAAATTCTAAAGCATTAATAGAATATGAGGCCCTCTTAAAACTTGAAGAGAGGTCCTTTGGTTTGAGAAAGTAATTGTTAGATGATACAGAGTAAGGACTAGAACTTGCTCCAGGGAGCTAAATAGCTGACAACTGTAAATAAGTCCATTAACAGCCTGTGGGCAAACCTGGCCCATCCTCTGCTTTTGTGAACATTCATTTTAGAGAGCAGCCACCCCAATCTTCAAGCATTTTCTGTGGCTTCTTTGTGCTAAGACAGCACAGTTGAGTAGGTATCAAGATCATTTTGCCCACAAAGCTGAAAATATGTACTATTTTATTTAAATTTCCCTGTCTTCCTACTTTACAGAAGGTTTGTGGACCTGTGTTCTGTGTGCTCGCCGTTCGTCTGTCCGTCTGTCCGCCTGTCCAGGGCTCCTCCTTCCATGCCCTGGGACACCCGCGGCTGTTGGGTCTCTTTGATGGGGGTGTTTACAGGACGTCTCTGTCTCTGCAGTGCTGTCATCGCGCAGTCTGCTGTGCTGGCGTTTCTAATTGTGTATAGCATCGCCTTTCCTACCCTTTTATCCTGCTTTTCATTATGTGTGTTTCTTGTAAACACCACATGGGGTCTTTTTTTGTGTGTGTGTCCAGTCTTATAATCTCTGCCTGTAAGTTGCAGTGCTTAATCCACTGATTTTAATAAAATGAGTGATATTTTTGGGTTTAAGTTGCTGTTTGTTTTTTATTAGTCCCCCTACTCTTGTCTTTCCTGCTGTTTTGTGATGAATCAAGTATTTGTACTGCTCTGTCTTCTCAGTTGACTTTATATTATCCTTCGTGTTGTTTTTTGATGGTTTCTCTGGAGATTTTAGTATGCATGTGTAACCCATCACAGTTGCCCTGCAGAGATTATGCCAGCACCTCATAGAGCTTAGAACAGTGTTCTCCAATTAGCATCCTCATACCCCGTGCTCTTGTCACCTATTTTTCTTCTAAAACTGCTAAAAATCTCAAGATATACTTTTATTTTAACCAGTCAATAGTCGTTTGTGTCATTGTGTCAGAAATGCATTTACAACATTGATGACATAAAGCATTTTAATGAGAAACAGTGCTATCTCATATGTAATGATGATTGACTTTAATGTACAAATTAGTGTTAGGAATCCCAGCAGGGGAAATACGGGAAGGCTTATTAGAAGTGCTGTATCATCATATGTGAGTGAAATTCCCTAAGATAGCCGAGAGACAGGCCAGAGATAGTGGTGGAAAGACACGGTCACGCCTCGGTTCCAGGTGGCACAGACAGGCATTCTGGATTTAGGCTTTCCCGGGAGCCCTTTGCACGTGGAGTTCATTCACCGAGAATGGACAACTTTAAACTCTGAGATGGGTAATGAAGGCCAGAGGTCCTGGGAGGGCCCCTCTGGGTCCAGACCAGCGGCACTCACTGTCCTCCAGGGGATATTGGCCGTGCCTGGGGAGGAGGTGCTATTGGGATCTGGTGGGTGGAGGCCAGGGGTGCCGCTCAGTGTTGTGCAGGGCACAGGGCGCCCCCCCGCAGCAAGGGCTTATCACTCCAAAGTGTCAGTAATGCTGAAATTGGGAAAATCTGGTCTGGACTAAGAAGAGTAATAACTGACATTTGCTTTTTTGTAAAAACACGTTATTTACAGAAGATGATACTAAATTAAAGACTTTGACCAAAGGCTTGTTGAGTAACACGTCTGTCTTTGTTTTTCACTAAAGAAGACACCCCGTGTATAAGACTAGATTAATCATAATTATTGTAAAGACTTTAACAGTTAATAAAATCTTTCTTGTGTGTTCCTGGAAAGCCTTTCTCAAGGGTTGAAGAAAACCCAAAGCAGTATGTTACGTAAGTAATCTTATAAACCTCAGTCTCAGTTTATAAATTACTGACTTGAAATGTTTTTTAGGTTTCTGATGTTGAAGAGCTCACCCCTCCAGAGTGTCTTTCCGACCTTCCACCATTTTCAAGGTGTTTAATAGGAATAATCATGAAATCTCCGAACGTGGTCAGGTAATCATTTTCACTGTCCTGATACTCACATTGTGGCTACGAGCATTCAGTAGGTTTTGCTCTATTCCTTTTACTCTTAAAATTTCTCAGATGTGCATTTTTTTCTGTGACAAAAATATTCCATAGAATTTTCTCTCACCAGTGATTAAAAGTATTTACATTATACTTATGCAAAGAGAAATTCTAACTTTCTATAAAATATTCACCCAAATAGCCTCTGTTAATGCGTCGTGAAATACTTCTTACTGTGTATACTCCCCAAATTTGACCAGGTGACACATAAGTGTGGTTTCCATTTGGCACACAGCTGTTGTGCATTCCTCCAGTCTGTATGTCACTTGACTAACATTCTAGGCTGCTTGTGGTATATCAAGGTCTGATGGATTACAGAAAGAATAGTTTTACAGGTATCTGATACCTGTGGAACTTTAATAGCAGATATTTCAAAGTAAACTTTTAAAAGCATTGTTTTAATAGCTATGAATTATTTTCAGTAGCATGTTAAATTTTTATTGTATTATGGGCACACAGAGTAGCTTTTTCCACCTACCAGAGTGTCCCAGCTCTCTTTTTAGCATCATTCTCTGATTTTACATACTTACTATGAAAAGTATGGGAAGGGTTTAATCAACTTCCCATGTTAGCTGAAAGCTAGAATTCACGGTGGTTGATGAATCTTACCTATATTTTTCTTCCTATAAAGTATTAGGCTGTATACTATAGAGTAATTTCTGATGTTTGTTTTTGCAGGTCATTTTTAGATGAATTAAAAGCGTGTGTTACTTCTGACGATATTGAAGGGATTGTGTGTCTCACAGCTGTTACTCATATTATTTTGGTTATTAATAAAGGTTGGTTAAATTTCTCTGATATTATCTGGGTTGTTGCTGAGTGGCTCTCTCGGACTGTTATGGAGTGTTTGAGAACTCAGCGCCCGTGTTGCGGAGCTCCCTGCTCTGAACACTTTTCTGCTGGGCTCCCTCTTCTCAGCTGACCCTGGACCAGCCGGTGCACCTTAGCACCGCCTCTGTCCCCTGTCCCCTCTCACCTCTGGATGTGCTACGCATCCATCTCTGCCCCAGAATTGAATTTCTGTTGATTTGTCATGTATTACGTATGTTTAAAAGTCAGAATATTTTTGCTAACGATGGTGTGTTTTGGTGTTGATATTTAATGTATCTGCTGTTTCGTTTAAGCCTTAACCTTGCCTATTGTGAATATCTCAGCCAGTTGAAATAGTTCTGGAAAAATAATTGGAGATACCTACTAAATGCTTACCTCAGTGTAAGATACAGTAACATCTTGCAGATGGATTTTCTATATTTTTGTATACTTTTAACAATGTTGAAATTATTTTCTAAGTTAGTATGTTATACACAAAGAGTGCTCCCATCAAACAAGCTCTCACCATAAGCCTGAATACATATATGCCTGCAGTCTTACGATAGTACTTTGTAACTAGTTTGCCCCAGGCCAAGCATCAGAAAAGACTTCCCTAAGGGAGTGCCCTGAACTGAGATCTGCAAGATGAGGGCACCTTCTCCATGTGGAGGGTGCGAGGATGGGGCCTGGGCTGCTGATGAGCACCTAATACTTAATAGGTACTTAAATATTTGCCAAACAGATGGTGACTCTGAAATGTGTAGGTGGTCATTTCTGATGGAGGCACAGGTGAGCACATGTTCATGGGAACGTGTTCATATTCATATCATAGCTGAGAGGTGGTTTCACCAATGTTCGCTTGGTCCTCTCACATCTCTGTGAAGGGGACAGTTACCGTCCACAGGTCGATAAGTGGGTTAACGCAAAGGGAATGGTGGGGAGGCCCAGTCGTAGTGACATTGCCTGCATCGATGGCAGAGTATGTTTGTTTTTGTGTAGTAGTGTTACAACCTTTTTCTGATTTTAATATAATTTTCCCATAGGTAAACATAAAAGTTCAACAGTGAAGGATGTTGCAGCCACTGTTCACAGAAAACTAAAGACATTCATGGAAATAACTTTGGAAGAGGATAGCATGGAGAGGTAAATGTCCTAGTTATATATACTCTAGGTGTGATGATCTAAAAATGACTAGTTATTCCTTTCGTACGTTTTAGTCACATTTTCATTTCTATTACTACTGCCAGGTAGTTAGAAAACTGAGGATTGTAAGGATAGAAACATTTCTGTTGGCATAACCTTTTGTACATGTTTAATTTTCTTCTCTTTCTGTCTTCAAAAACAAAACAAAGTTGTCATTTGCAAAACTCTGCTCAGAAAAGTGGAGGTATACAAACTTATTCTGTATGGTTTTCAAACTAGAAAGATTATTTTTGATGGTTGGCTATGCTTTTGAGACCATGGGCCTTCCTAAGATACAATCACTCTGTCCACAAGCGTAGGCACTGGGTCTGGGGAAAGGTCCCTCCAGAGGCTGGAGAAATACGCATTACCACTTCCTTTCAGAGGTCGTCGCTGCCCCGGGAACTGCTGCCTGGGGATGTGTTCACTGGGCTCTTTTTCCAGCCCTGTGTTTTTGCTGCTATCTGCGCTTTCGGACGTGCTGTGCAATTTCCTGTAGACTCTGTTCTGAATTGTGTTTGACTCTCAGACCAGCCACAAAAGGAGTATTTTTCCTGCTGTTTTATGAACTTCATGAGGTTAAGTGTTACAGAGCTCTGAACTAGGTAATTCGTTTTATATATGCCTGGGAAGCTAGCCACTTTCTCCTTTCGAGGAAGGCTTTCAAAATCCTAAATTGCTAACTAATGAACAAGACAGTTTTGTTTCTTCTTTCCCAGTCTGTATACCTTTTCTTTTTTTTTTTTTTTTTTTTTTTGGTCTTATTGCTTTAGCTGGGACTTCGAGTATGATGTTGAAAAGAAGTAGTGAGAGAGGATATCCATGCTTGTTCCTCATTGTAGTGGGAAACCTTCTAGTTTCTCACCATTAAGTATGATGTTAGCTGTAGGTTTTTTGTAGGTATTCTTTATTAAGTTGATGAGTTCCCCTCTATTCCAAGTTCATAAAAGTTTTTATCATGAACAGGTACTAGATTTTATCAAAAGCCTTTTTTGCATCTATTGATATGATCATACGATTTTTCTTCTTTAGCCTGTTGAAGTGATGGATTACATTAGTTGATTTTCAAATGTTGAACCAGCCTTACATACCTGGGGTAAATCCCACTTGGTTGTGGTGTATAATTTTTTTATACATTGTTGGATTTGATTTGATAATATTTGGTTGAGTATTTTTACATCTGTTCATGCGAGATATTGGTCTGTGGTTTTCTTGTGATGGCTTTGTCAGCCTTTGGATCAGGGTAATACCTCATAATGTCAGTTAGGAAGTGTTCCTCTTCTGTGTTCTGAAAGAAATAGTAGGGAATTGTTATAACTTCTTCCTTAAATATTTGATAGAATTCACCAGTGAACCCATATGGGCCTGGTACTTTCTGCTTTGGAAGATTATTAGTTATTCAATTTTTTAATAGATATAGGCCTATTCAGTTTGTCTATTTCTTCTTATGTGAGTTTTGGCAGACTGTGCCTTTTGAGGATTTGGTCCATCTCATCTTAGTTATGAAACTTGTGGAAATAGAGTTATTCATAGCATTCCTTTATTATCATTTAAATGTCCATGGGTTCTGTAGTGATGTCCCCTCTTTGAGTTCTGGATAGTAGTAATTTGTGTCCTTTCTCTTTTTTTCTTAGTTCCTCTGGCTAGCGGCTTATCAATTTTCTTTTCAAAGAACCAACTTTTAGTTTCACTGGTTTCTCTACTGATTTCCTGTTTTCAGTTTTTTTTATTTCTGCTGTAATTTGTATTATTTCTTTTCTTTTGCCTGCTTTAGATTTAATTTGCTCTTCTTTTTCTAGTTTCCAAGATGAAGTCTTAGATTATTTATTTTAGATCTTTCTTTTCTACTATATGCATTTACTGCTGTGAATTACCCTCAAAGTTCTGCTTCAATGTGTCCCACACTTTTTTTTTTTTAAGTTTTATTTATTTTTAAGTGTGTTTTCCTAGGACCCATCAGCTCCAAGTCAAGTAGTTGTTTCAATCTAGTTGTGGAGGGCGCAGCTCACAGTGGCCCATGTGGGGATTGAACCGGCAACCCTGTTGTTAAGAGCACTGCGTTCTAAACCAACTGGGCTAACTGGCCGCCTGCGTCCCACACATTTTGATAAGCTGTATTTTCATTTTCATTTTCATTTAGTTCAAAGTATTTTTAAATTTCTCTTGAGATTTTTTTATTTGACCAATGTGTTGTTTAGAAGTGTGTTGTGTAATCTCCATGTACTTTAGGATTTTTCAGTTCTTTCTGTTACTGATTTCTAGTTTAATTCCATTGTGGTCTGAGAGCAAGACGTCATATGACTCGTATTCTTTTAAATTTGTTAAGGTGTGTTTGATGGCCCAGAATGTGGTCTGTCTTAGTGTTCCACGTGAGCTTGAGAAGAATGTGTGTTCTGCCATTGGTTGGCGTGGTCCATAGCTGTCCGTTCTGTCCAGTTGATGGTGGTGCTGCTGAGTGCAGCTGTGTCTGCACTGATTTTCTGCTTGCTGGACCTGTCCATTTCTGATAGACGAGGTTTTGCTTTATGTATTTTGTCATCGAGGTATTAGGTGCACGTGAATTTAGAACTGCTATATCTCCTTGATGAATTGGCCCTTTTGTTTTTACAAAGGGTCCCTCTTTCTCTCTAGTAATGCTTTCCCTGTAAAGTCTGTTTTGTAAGATATTAAGACAATTGCACCACCTCGTTTAGTGAGTGTTTTTCCTGAGTGTGTGTGGCATTCCAGTCAGGAGGAACAAATCACATGGTGCCTGGGACAGGACAACTTCAACGTCAGGAATTTCGTCAGGGCGTTTGTGTGACGGAGTCTTGGCTCGTGAGTGTTAAAGTGAACTCACAGGCCTAGAGGAGTGCAGCAATGAGGGGCATCCCCCCACCCCTCCCCAGGGTGGACGCACACCCAGCCTGAGGCCTGGCTCCCTGGACAAAGAAGTCTGGAGGCCCCTGGTAGGACTCACTGGAGTCTTCAGGGCCCGGGGAGCCCTTCCACATGGAGGAGCTGGCGCATCCTGCTCAGGTCAGGCAGCCGCCAGCTGGCCGCTGCCCTGTGGGGCCCAGTGGGCTCTCCTGGAGAAGGCAGGCCCTCTGGGAACCTGGCACTGGGGAGCCCATGTGCCCTGCAAGCATCAGGACTGGGAAGACAAAGCCCTCCCCACCTCATGCGCCCCGTTCCCCCTCCCCACCCTGCGTTCCTACTGACCAGGCTAAGCACCGGTCTTCAAGGAGGCCTTGGGCTGGGCACTAGAGCAGGGAATTTGGGTGTCCTTGTTTGTGAGCAAAGAAAATGCTTTCAGTTTTATACTTTATTCTAAAAGCTAGCAAATATTTACAATGCAGCTTTAATAAGGTCAAGTTTGCAACTGTATATTTGAAGGAGAAACCCAACAGACTAGTTTTGTTTCTAGGGGTGTGGGGAAGAGGGACATGATCTTCCGATTTGGAGGAAACTGAGGAGCGTGTGTATGTTTCAGGAAGCACACGGCAGTGTCAGTGTTCTCCCCAGGCACAAATACTAAATGAGGCCGTGCAGTTACCGGTAGGCTGTATCAAAAGGTGTCTTCATAGGGCATGGTGACAGTCTCAGCTGTCCAAGCATCTTACATTTGCAAGGACAGTGTTTTGGATGCAGAATTGTTTGTACTGGTCTGAAGATGTAAGAAAGGAGGACATTGGCTCGTTGTTAGGAGCTGCTTTCGTTTCCACTTGCACAGTGTTTCAAGATGAGCACTTGAAGTGTGTTCGTTACTTGAGAGTAAAAAGGCCTTAGAAGTTAAGAACTGACAGTGTGGAAAGAAAAGATGTGACAGAACTTAGACATAGGCATGTAGTACTTGTCTTTCCATTGTTTCTACAACTGTGTGCCATCTCGCTAATTGACGCACAGATGGCAAAAAGGAGCTCTTCCCTTTAAAGGGGAAATATCCTAAGACATGAATAGGTGGGACTGTGAAACATTGGCTTCTTACTTAAATATGCAAGGAGCACACTGGAAAAACCGGTGTCTAAAACCGATCAGTCCAAAAAATTCATGCAACTTAAAAAAAGTTAATGGAAGATAAACAGTAAAAAACTATGTTTTTAAATACTGATTTAATGTTGGAGTAGGCAAATCAATGTCCCTCGAAACCCCTGGTGCCGTTAATACTTCCGGCATCGGTTTAGAAGTGAGCGTTTTCTTAATGAACATACTAGCTAGCTCTCCAGCAGGCGTAGGGTTCTTAACTGGTCTGCTGGGTGCTGAGCACACTGTGCTTCTCCTCCCCTGGCACAGCACCCTGTACACTGGGTGTGCTTTCTCAGGACGGACTCCCTGCATCTGCTAGAGCACCGGTGCCGTTAAAGCCGGGTGTGTTCCATTTGTTACTTTTGTCAGTAGTACAAAAATAGCGATGCATTTATGATTAGAGATTATAAAAGTATAAAAACTTCTTAAGGTTTATGTTACATAATGAATTTTTTCCACCGAGTACATGAATGGTAATATTACAAGCAAATATTACGTCTTTGATTGTTATGTTCAGTCCCCAACATTAAGCCTTGGTTTAGATCTTTTTTTTGGGGGGGTGGGGGATAATAATTAACATTTTATTTTATGATGGTCCCTTAAATGTGCAAGGTTAGAATTTCTATACATTATAACAAGTCAAGCAAAATCTTCTGCTTACAAAAAAATATAATCTTTTAAGAGAAATAGTGGAATCATGTGATGTAAAGGACACAAGATTGGCAAAAGGTGTAACTCAGAACAGGTACTAAGAATTCTGCAGTGACAGGTAATGAACACAGATAATTTATAATAAATGTAATATTATTTGAGAGACTTCAAAACTCTTTGAAAAGGGATCAAATAAATGGTGATGGAAGAACTGACTCTGGGTGGTGAACATGTAATGTGGTATATAGATGATGTATTACAGAATTGTACACCTGAAACCTATGTAACTTTACTAACCATTGTCACCCTAATAACCTTTAGTTAAAAACAAAAACAAAAAACAAAAAACTATTTGAAATGAAACATGAAGCTATCAGATTAGATAATGATGTTAGATTTTTTTTTTCCAGAGAGCAATATGGATGTATGGGGTGATAATGATGATTTAACATGGTTTCTTGGTTTAGGTCTTGAAGGAAAGGCACACTCCTGGAAAAGTAAACTTTTGTTTCAAGTATTAATAAATATCATTTTACTCTGTTGTGTGCAATTTTAATAGTCTTTCAAAAATGGATTTTGGTCTCAATGCTTTTTATAGCTCATTTAGAAGCATGCTTCTGTCATCACCAGTGCCCAGTGGACCGTGCTGTGGATGATTAGAAACTAGACATAAAGAAAACCTCTCTTTAATAAAAACATGCATTGTTTATCTTGTTTTCCTCAGAAAACTGATCTTGTCCGACTCCCCTGGGGCTGTGGCCGTGGCCGTGTTGGATATTGTCCAGCACGTGCACTCAGCCTGCTGTGCGCACTGGGGATTGCAGGTGGACGGGTTGTGGAGACTCGGCGTCTGACCTGACTTTAAAGGTGTTTGACCCTGGGCAAAACGTCACCAGGGTCAAATGTCTTGTCACACACAAGGAGAGGCCTGGCCCACGGGGTTTAATGTGTCTAAGGTTTGCTACTGTCCCTTCCAGCTCTAAAATTTCATGTTTCATTCATTTTGTCCTTTAATAATTCTTATTTCTTTGGTCTACATAGTGTATTCAACCCTTTCCCCAGGTAATAGAAGCATGAATAAATTCAAAACATAGCTGAAACAGGCAGGACTACCATTACTAAAGGAACAGTGGTGGGCTAGCTGGACAATTAATAATGAATCTTTAAAGGAAAATTCAATTATAGCCCCAAAAAAATGATCTAGAACAAAAACCCCTAGAATTAAAAATGTTACCAGCACACTAGAGAGATGTCACTGTTGAGAATCTGATTCCAGATGGTCTAAGAGATCAAGCTGGAGTACTGTGAACACAGAAAGATACTGAGGAAGAGAGGTTATGGGGGTAAAGACAGACCAGGAGAAATGGACCCAAGAGAGGCAGTAATTTAACAAACGATACGCAAAATTTCTCAGAGCTGAAGAGCTAGGTCATTTTAAAGATTCATTTTTTTGTTGTTTCTTTCATAAATTCTGGATGGGATTGATGGGGAAATCTGCTAAGAAAGCCTTAATAGAATTCCTCAATTCCAGGGATAAAGAGAAAATTTATATATGTTCCTAGATTTGTGCTGGTCCCTATATAGTCCCACTCGTCATGTGGAAATCGAGCACATGCAACCTGAGTCTGAATTGACTCAGCATAATATATATATACACACACATATAGTACACATAAGCTTTTGAAGATAGTATGAAGAAAAGATTGTAAAATTTGTTAACAGTATTTTTATATTGATTACAGGGTTGATGTATTTTGGGGATGTTGGGCTAAATAAAATATATGAAGATGAATTTCTTTTGATCTCTTTTAATGTAGCTACTAGAAAATTTGGTTACCCATGTGCTTGTATTGATACTAGACAAGGCTGCTCTGGACCAAGTGGTGGGCATTTGCCATGGGCAGCAGGATATGGGCGGAGGTGGGGGTAGACATTAGCCGAAGAGACATCACTTGGGGTCAAGGTCAGCATTTGTGTCTGGGTAGGAGTTTAGAGGTTAGCTGGCCCACATACCCTCTGAGGGTAGTGCCTTGGGACCCTTGTGGAGTTACTGGACAATGAGAAGGAAAGTGGGGAGGAGGGCAAACATGTAAATATGTGCATTTAAGTCTCAGAGAGTGGGGATATGCCACCTGGCATGTGTGAGCGCTGCCCAGTGAGGGCTCTTGACACACAGTAGGCCCCCTGTAAGGGAGTTAGGATAAGGTCCTAGGAAGGAGAGGACTCTGGGCTCAGACCCACCTGCCTCTGTGGGGCAAGGGAGGGGCAAGTGTCACCTGGGGCAGGTATACAGGGGAGGGGTGTCATGTGATTGAGGCAGTAGGCAAGTGGCATCGTATTAGCGTGTCTTGGGGAGGGTAAATCGTCTTCTTGGCCATGTTCTTATGTGTAGGAGGGAAATGAGCACGTGATGTGGGTGCTGGAAGGGGTGCACACGCATCGTGTTTATGAGTCTGCCATGTGTCTAAGTAATGAGTGGCGCAGAGCCTCAGAGATGAGAGCACTTTCGAGTGAAAACGAGCCCTGTAGAAAGCACGGCCAGGTGAGCACCTATTGACTGAGTAGCAGTGTTTTATTTGTGCGAGGAGTTCCCAAGGAACTGTTGGCGTGGGGGATGGTGATGAAGGCTCCGTTTACTGCCAGCTCGGTCCTTGTGTCACGTGTCTGCTAAGAGGCTTTGTGATGGAGATTCTTCGTTTTGCATGAGGGACAGTTGGTAAAACAGTTACTTGTTATTTCAACTTTCTAAGTGTGTTTGGTTGCAAACCATTTTTAGATTGATTTTGTGGAAATGTACACTTAAGTAATTTGGTCACTAATTTCTGTAGCTAATTATTTCTTTGCTTGTGTTTCAGATTTCTCTATGAATCGTCATCAAGAACTTTGGGGGCATTTTTGAATTCATAACCAAGCCAACATCTTTGATCATGTAAAAATAGAGGAAAAGGACTTACAGAAGATGAAATGAATGTGTCTTTTCCTAATGTTTTTAATGTTAGTAACCCACATAATAGAGAAGGGGTGGGATTTATTTGAGGGAGGTATGAGTAGGAGCTGAAAAGCTCTTAAAGTTTTCCCTGTGCCGGCAAAGTAATATATTTACCATGAAGGACTCCAGGCATCAATTGTGCAGAAACCCATGGTGCAAAGAAAAAGGGAGACACCTTTCCAGCAAACCTGGTTGTTTTAAAAATGACTTTTATATATAATGTTGCTTGCAAACTGTGAGTAATAAAGCCATGGCAACATCTTCCTGTATACTTTACTTAAATGTACTAGTCGGTGTTCTCCCCTGAGGGGCAGGGCTGAGTTTTGGGGGCCGCCCCTCATGGACAGCAGAGAGCACAGCCTGGTGGGCGCAGGGAGGCCACCCACATGCAGGATCCTGGATCCTCCTTTACTGGCCTTGAGGCTGATTGTCTGGGCATGAGATGGGCCCGTGGCTGTAAATACGAGGAACGCAGAACTGAGTCACTCAGCTCAAGCTGAACCACCATTATCTTACCTTTTCTCTCTGAGGCTGACGTGGTTGGATGGAGGACTGGCCCCAGGCTTCCTGGCTGCCTCATCTAGACCCCATCTTGCCCGCCCGGTTTACCAGGAAGTGTCCGCGTCCGTCCCTGGTCCCTGTTGGCCACCCTCCTCAGTAGTGGCCTGTCAGCCTCCTGGGGCCTGGGGGGCCACCTTGTGACAGACGGGAAGGGATCACTTCAGTCGCACACTCATTCTGTTCTCAGTCCCCAAGCAAAACAGTAAAGAAACGCCAGGTTTTCAGGACCTCTGTTTCTTCTCCAGGAAAGTGCAGAAACGGACCGTTTCCTGCAGCTGCGCACGAGCCTTAGGGTAGCTGAGCTGCGTATTCTGAACCACCGTATTCTGTCAGCGTCATGTGTCTTCTTTGTCTTGGGCCGAGTAGCCGAGCCTCACGAAATGGACTGAGGAGTGTCTTCCTGCACTCCTGGGAGAGTTTCTGTGAGATCCGAAGTACTTCTGTGGGTTTGTTGCAGCACTCAGCCCTAAAATGCTATGAGATTGGAGTTTCCTTTGTGGGAAGAGGTTAATTCGCTTTTATAATTTATATACAAGTTTTGAAGGTGGTCAGGTTTTCTCTTTTTTGTCAGTCTTGAAGGGTGAAGTAATCCAATTCGTGAAGAAACATAATTTAGTTTTTATTGGGCCAAAGTAGTTCACAAAGCGCCCCTGTGGGCATGCCCCCTAGAAACCCCTGCAAATGTGCAGGGGAGATGCGAGCATGGCTGCTCAGTGTCCGCAGCCACGAAGTGGGAATCGGAGTCCTTTCAGTGGGAGAGCAGGCAGGGTGCTGGGGTTCCCTGGGGGTGGTCACTCACGCATGATGGTGAGGGGAAATGCAGGTCATGGGATGGTGTGACTCATGTAAAGTTTACAAACATGCAAAACTGAACAGCAGTATACTCAGATGCTCAGTAAACAAGGAAAAGCTGAAAACAAAATCCAGAACTCTGATCACGGGAGGGCAGGAGGGGAGAGCATGCAGGATTCTGCTCAGGTAATGATAGAAATCTCTTTAAACTAGAAACAGGTGGTACTTGAGTGTCCGTTTTACTGTTAGTCTCTGCCTTATACGTTATACATATTCTTTTGGGGCAGTCATTAACAAAAATTTAAACACGCAGATTGGAGAAGAGAAAGAAAGCGTACACACCTTTGAAGAAGGATGTGTCATCGACTTGGGGACGCTTGGACACGGGTGGCTCCACCAGGCCAGCTCCTTGGGCTGCGGAATGGGTGGAGGCCACATGTAGTGAAGGTGCCAGAACTGCCATGCAAACCCAGGAAGGGGCTCACACAGGTGGGCGAGCTGGTGTGGACAATACATACAGCCAATACGTAAAACCCAGGGCTGTGTCCCACAGGAGGGCGCACCGCCCACAGCATCCAGAAGTCTGCTCTGGGGACAGGCCACCAGCGTCACTGGGGGCCAGGGGTGGCTCCCCAGCTGACAAAAAGGCCGTTACGGAACTGGGTACTCCGATAGCCATGGGAATCCAGGACCTTGAACAACGGGACCAGCTGGTGTCGAGTGGACATGAGGCTGGTGGATGCAATGGTTGTAAAGACTGCATGGCCAGGGCACCTTGTTCGGGCCCAACGAGGCTTAGTCCCACAGAGAGGGTCCTGGAGCTCAGCATCCCACAATCGGGCAGCGAGGGTCTGGACAGTCTGTACCATCAAAGGAAGTCCAGGACAATGGCCAGAGGCCTCAGGGAAGCAGCCCCGACAAGAAATGGCAATCCTTTGTCCAGGTTCCAGATCTGAGCCTCCAGAAACGTGAGAGAATAAATTTGTGTTGTCTGTCAATTCTAGTCCACCCTCTCCCGCCCACCCACTCACAAGTACCTTCCTGTTTGTCATCACGTGGGGTAAGCGCGGGCTCTTCTGGCTAACAGCACAAGGGCCCCTCGGTGGGGAGGCAGCTCTTTTTCCTGTGGGGGATTGTCAGACTCTGTTCTTTTGGGGGGAGACAGCAGAAAATGTTCTGCCATTTTGAAGATGTCCCGCCCCACTTTTAGTTACCAATGATTGATTATTGTTGTCTGACCTATTATTTTACTAGCAGTTGCAGGATGGTAATTTTCTAAATTGGTCCTTTTTTTGCATCGATCACCCAGACTTTTTGTGCAAAGAACTTTCCTTCAAAACCCTGTTGGTTACCCTGAAATTCTCATGCAGAAAAGTCAGGAAAAATGCTCTGATCTTTACCAATTTTTGGAAGAGTGGGTTGGTACCCTAGCAACCTCTGCAGGTCATTGATGCTCTTTTAGTATCATTATGAACAAATACATTTTTATATGTCTGACAAATTCTAATCCATTGCAGTTATTTTTTTAAATGCTCACTCTTTTCCATCTTTGGCCTCTTGAAGTTTGTTCTCATGGCCCTTTAACACGACCCCAGTCTCCTTTGAAAGTGTTGTGCCAAGAGCATCTCGGTTCTGAAGTTCCGGGAGACAACCTGTGGACACTGGGGTGTGACGTGAGATGAAATCTGGCTTCACATAAGGTCGAACCTGCCACTAGCTGTGAGGCTTAGGCAAGTTTCACAAACCTGCTGAGACTCACTCTCCTCCAAAACCTGGATTATAATACTCCTCTCATATCAGCGAGGTATCAGATGTGACGTGCCTGCAGGACCAGAGGTAAGAGCTACCATGTTTCCCTGAAAATAAGACCTAGCTGGACCATCAGACCATAAGACCGGGTCTTATATTAATTGTTGCTCCAAAAGGTGCATTAGAGTTGATGGTCTGTCGAGGTCTTATTTTCGGGAAAACACAGTAGCATTCGCCCTTTCCTTACTCCGGGGACTGTATCTTGACTTCCCTGTTAACGCACTGGGGCGTTTTGCTGAGTGGGTAGCAGCTGTGTGTAGAAACTTACCCACTGGTGATTTACACGTGGCGTGGTCACTGAGGCGGCACGCAGGGAGGTCCTGTTTGTGCTATAAAGTGGGGGCTGAGTGCATGGCATTCAGATTGAGGTTTTCTTTCCACTCCCACCCCCAGTAACTTGATTGTCACCTGTCACCTGGTGGGAGTTAGAGACAAATAATAGGTTTGGCTCTGCCAATTGACATTGGAATTCTGACTCAGGGCTTTAATCTACCACACACTTCCCCCCCCTCACCTTCCCCCACCCCCAGGTCTTAGCTCTGTTCCACTTGGTCAGAGACATACTTGCCTCTCCAAAGGGGACTAAGGCTCGTTGTGCCCGCCATGGTCCTCGGGCTGAAAGATATTGTAAATGAGGAAGGAGGCTCTCACTGCAGAAGAACAGATGAAGCCTGGCTCAGTGGAAACTCTAGTTCTGACCTCCAGAGGGCAACTCTCTCAGCTCTTCTCATTGGAAATGGCCCGAGGAGACTGGAGCTGGCACACTGGGACACATCAGACTGCACACGGCTGCCCACCTAGCCCCAAGCAGAACTGGTCAGCGTAGTGTGTGCAGGTCTGGCCAGGAGAAGGCCTGGGCCCTTGGCTGCCATGCCCTGTGGGCCGGGGTGCGGGTGTACTGGCCAACAACCTGGGGGGAAGGGCGATTGGGGAGGGGGTCCCCTGGCCTCTGTCTGAGGTCTTTTTCTGTCGCTGTGCCAGGAGACTTTTAGCCAGGAGGACCCCGTGTACCACTTGTCCATCTAGAACATTCTGGAAAAGCCGTGTAGGATATGAATGTTTTCCAGAAACAGGCTGGTTAGTTGCTAGTTGGGAGAATGTGACTTTCAGCTAAGTTTAAGTTTTGGTGAAGATTAATGCATGTTGCTTCAGGTCTACTCGCTCCCACCTTCCTGTGACACTAAGTAACAACGCAGACAAACATGAAGCCCGTCTGCTGCCACACAGCTCTGCCCTCGGCCCCCCCAAGCAGCTAGAGGGCATCCTGATTGAGCGGGCCGACCACCCGATTTGTTTCTAACTCCCAGGTGCCAACACAAGTACCAGCTGCCGGAGTTTTGTCACCGAGTCACTGGACGATGATCTTGAAAGGGTGGCGATTGCAGGTTGTTGCACTCTGGAGCAAGACTATGGATTTGAACCTGGTTCCGCCACCTAGTGGCTGTGGGATCTGGGGAAGATGGCTTGGATCTCCTCAGTGTGTCCCCTCGCCCACAGAATGGGTGCCTGTCTCATTGTCACTGCTGGCACCCAGTCGGTGCTTTGTAAAGTCAGCTGTCCCTCTCATTGCTCACTGCTATAGGCTGTTTGTTAGTCACAGGGCATCTGAGGCCTGGTGACTTACACAGGCCAGAAGGCCTGTTGGTGGAGCCACCGAGAGGCATCTGGCAGCCTGGGGAAACAAAGGGCTGCAAGGGGCCAGGCAGACGCAGATGTAGGTGGGAAGCGGCCTCAGGAACCAATGGGCAGTGCCAGCTCCGACCACTGCCAGCCCATGTCACTTGCTGTGAACCACATTCAGGGATAGCATCTGCCTAGCCCTGTGGGAGCCCACACCCTTACCTGGTGGTGCATCTTGACACCTGTTTGGGGTTAAGTCCCACAAAGACCACCTGGGGTGCTCATGGCCTACGGAGGGGGTGCTGTGCAGACACCAACTGCACAGCACCCAGCATCAGCTGCACCTCTGCCCATGACACAGCCCTAGACACGCTCAGCCCAGTTCTGAGCTTTACTGGGGGCCCAGGAGCAATACCGGGGGTGCAGGTCCCTCACCCCACTCGGTGCTGTAGAGGGAGAGCAGGCCTGGGGCACTCAGGACAAGGCCTCAAGGAGTGGTAGTCCATTTCCATGATGGCAGACTGCTGAGAGCTGGGCAGCTATGCAGGAGCCTTGTCTCAGCAGGGGAGGGCATGGCTCCCTGGGCCCTCCCGATGGGCTCAGCAAATGGCACAGGCCAGCAGCTGAGGGGCCGACTCAGGAGGCCCTATGGCAGCCTGCGTTACCTCACCGGTGAAATTAGACTGTCAGGTGACTCTCATCCGGGTTCACCGTTCAAATAGAGACCTGGGCTGTGTTTAAATGATGAAAAATGGCCATCCTGCAGTCCTGACTGTGTGGTCAGTAATTCAAATTGCATTACAGTTCACGAGATTACTGTGTCATTCAGCGAAGGCCAGACTACCCAAAGGAGTCATTGCAGGGTGTTTGTTAGCACATTTCAGGCACCTCTGTGCACGTGGCGTGTGAAAGCTGCCTCTGCTTGCCCTAAAGCTCGCCTCGAATCTCTCCTTTAGAAAGTCGTCCCTGCTCAGGTGGAGACCCAGGGAGCATTTCCAACACAGCCGTCCACCTGAAGGAGAGCCCTACAGGAGAGCCACAGGTATGGCGCTGCAGGTGCTGTCCACACCGGGGGCCCTTCTCCCCCGGCTCACACTCACCTCCCCATCGGGTCCCCCACAGCTCTGCTGTTCTTTTCAACAGACTGATAGGCCCAGATGCCCCATTTTGAAAACACTCTGGTTCTAATCAGATGTCACAGTGATTGTGGTCAACTGACGGAATCCAGAGCACTGACTGATACAGTGAAAACCACCTGTTGGCCAATAGTTCGATCTCACACTACTCAGCGACATTCAGAGCCGCTGAGCAGGCAGAGGGACTGGGTCAGGCTCAGCCAGGACCTGACCCCAGCCCTGTGTCCTCCCCGCCAGCTCTACTCCCCTCCCTGGCAGACACGAGCCCCTGGAGGGAGATGTGCCTCAAGGGGTGTGTTTGGCCTTGAAAGTCTTGGAGAGTCATTCTTTGAGCTATGACTCTAAGTATGTTTTTACTGTGAACTGTGAGACTGCACCACATACAGACACTATAGGCGTGTACATGAATATTGGCAAGCATGACAATATGGATTCGGTAATTTTATAAGTAGAAAGGCCCAAAGTGTAAATATGCGTAGGAGACACCCTCCATCTAAAGGGCTCAGAGAGTAAGCATGTGTTTGAATGTTTGTGCACCTAGTGGATAGATACTTGTACGTGTGTGCCTTGAGCAGCGTTCAAACATGTCTTTCACACACAAGTATGCAAACACCCGCACATGTCGGAGACGAGCACTGGGATGCCTGTCGGGACCCCTACCTGGCAGCACTCAGTAAAGAGCCATGCACAGGCTTCCTTCAGACCAGAAATGTGGGCTGCCTCAGGCTGAGTGCTGCTGCCTGGGCCTGTCCTCCCTCCTCTCCTCCCTCCCTCCCTTCCTTCCTTTCTCCCCTCCCTTTCTCCCCTCCCTCCCCTTCCCTCTCTCCCTCCCTCCCTTTTTCCCCCTCCCTCCCTTCCTCCCTCCTTCCCCCTCCACCCCTTTCCTCCCTTTCTCCTTCCCTCTCCCCTCTCTTGCTCCCTCCACACATTCCATTTCTCTGCCTTTAACTTCTGTCATCCCCTCAGAGCTAAGACCTTGTGGCTTTGAGGCACAGCCCTGGACTGGTCTGCGCTGCTCGTCAGAACAAAGGAATGGTGGAGCGGTCCACCCTCTTTCCTAGGTCATCTTACGGGTTCAGGGCTTCTTCCTTGGGCCTTTGTCTCTATAATGTCCTTACCTTGGGTTTTCCAGTTTCTTGGAGTATTTCCCCTCCAACTTCCCTTTGACACTGCCAGAGTCCTGAAGTTGGGGCACCTGGTGAAACAGGACTGGATTAAGAAGCACTGTCAGCCAGAGCTAAACCATGAAAGAACAAACAGTCCCAGGTCCTTTCTAACCACAGCCCCAAAAGTAAACAGTCCTCCAGGATGCAGGCTGGGAGGGGGCCCTGAGCTCTTCCCGCTCCTTCCCAAAGCCCAAGCTGGGCCCCAATGCCTCCAAGTCCACACAGGCGTAGTTAGGCTGTGGTCCTAGCAGAGCTGGTTTCCTCGGCAGCACAAATGTAGTGGCTGGCATTTGGGTGGGGATTCGATGAAGTAGAGCCTCGTGCCACAGAAATGCAGTGAGGGTAACTTGTAACAGGTCCTTCCATCACAGAATGACATCATTGAACACCTGCCCTCACGGGCCTGTCATGAATGAGCTTCACCTTCCAGGCCATCTTGATCTTTTCTTTCTTTTTCCTGTTGTTTCTGTCACCAAAGTTATCACCAATCGGCTGTCCCCTGGACCTCTGAGGATAGATGCCATCGGCTGAGCCTCCGCCTTCACAGACAGACATGGACCTCACACCCTGAGCCCACATCTGGGTAAGCCCCGGTACTCAGGTTGTGGTTTGTGAGTGCTGTGATGGAGCTGAGGAATGACTCAGCCTTTCTGTCTGTGAATGAGTCATCTAATTGATGAATTCCACTTGAGGCGTCTCATTTGCTTTGAGGTGGGAGCCGCAGCGTGCTGCTAACCCGGAGTCTGGCTACTAAGAATTATGTGAGGAGTAGAGCCCATGGCTACTGCCAAGGCCCTCCCCCCCTTTCTCCCAACCCGCTGGCCACTTTCTATAGGATCTGCAGGTTGCACTGTGGATTTGTCCCTATAGCAGCAGCAGCAAACATTGCTTGGGTATCTGTGATGATGCTGTTGCGTCTTGGGGAGTGGGCGTCCCCATAGAGCTGTGGTGTTTTCTCAGGGGTCAGTCCCCTGGGCTTTGAGGCCAAAGATGAGAATCCCCACCCAGCTGCCTGCTAGGCCAGACAGATGGAGGAACTTGGGCACAGGGACAGAGGGTGTTGAGCAGGGTGGGAAGAGGGAGGGACTTCTAAGGGAGGGTATGGCCCTCTGGGGACGTGTGACATCATTGATGATGGGAAGTGTGGGGCAGTGAGGCCCAACATTCCATTCTGTAGATGTGCTTGTCTGTGTTGTAACTTCCTTACCATTACCCCCAACCCTGAAGTCTGCATAGACCAGCCTTGTCCTGGGTGGTAAGGGGCATGGAGGGAATGGCCATGGGAAGGCTGGCTGATGAGAGCCAGGCAGTGAGGAGAAATTCGCAGGGACGGCAGGAACAGGCTCGGTGGGAATGAGCTGACTTCGGGCAGACAACAACCACAGCAGTTAGAGGGTGCTCAGGTCACTGCCAAATGCTGAAGCAGGTGGGGAATTGGGGCACCCAGGTGGGGAAGGGGTGGAGGGGGCCCCAGGCAGAGCCACACAGATGACAATGACAATGATGAAGGAGGGGACGGGCCTACGTTAGGATGTGAGGGACACACACCACACTCACACATCCTCACACACATTCGCTCTTGCTCTCTCTGACACTCACTCTCATACTCGCCACGTCACACAAACACAGAGCCCCCTCTGATGTCTAACACCCTCCCTCCAGCTGTGCCCAGGTCTCTAGGAAGTAAAGTCTCCTGGGGAGGTACACAAGGTCCCCAGTGCCCCTTCCTGGACCCTTGGACGGTGGCCAGTCCAGGGCCAGGCTACAGGGAGGAGGGAAGGACCCCAGGCAAACCCCACCTCTGGGCCCACCCCCACTGGGGAATGCTGACGCTCTGACAGCTCAGAGTTCAGGAGGGGCTTCCCGCTGCAGTCCTGAATCACTGTCCATCGTCCAGGTTAGGTTCCCAGAGTGCCTCCATTCCAGGCTGAGGAACACGGACACACACACACACACACACACACACACACAGCCCCTCCATTCCAGGCTGAGGAACACGGACACACACACACACACACAGCCCCTCCATTCCAGGCTGAGGAACACGGACACACAGACACACACACACACACACACACAGCCCCTCCATTCCAGGCTGAGGAACATGGACACACACACACACACACACACACACACACAGCCCCTCCATTCCAGGCTGAGGAACACAGACACACACACACACACACAGCCCCTCCATTCCAGGCTGAGGAACACGGACACACACACACACACACAGCCCCTCCATTCCAGGCTGAGGAACACGGACACACACACACACACACACACACAGCCCCTCCATTCCAGGCTGAGGAACACGGACACACACACACACACACAGCCCCTCCATTCCAGGCTGAGGAACACAGACACACACACACACACACACACACACACACACACACACACACACAGCCCCTCCATTCCAGGCTGAGGAACACAGACACACACACACACACACACACACACACACACACAGCCCCTCCATTCCAGGCTGAGGAACACAGACACACACACACACACACACACACACACACACAGCCCCTCCATTCCAGGCTGAGGAACACAGACACACACACACACACACACACACACACACACACACACAGCTCCTCCATTCCAGGCTGAGGAACACGGACACACACACACACACACACACACACACACTCACTCACACTCCCAGACCCTGCACAGCTTGAGCTCCTGGCCCCTTTCCAGGGAGCCCCGAAAGCTCGCTTTAGGGGAAGTTCCAACTCTGGTCTACACCTGCGGGGTCAGTCCCTATGGTCACGGAAATTTAATTAATAAATAAGAGCAGGAATTCTGTGCCTGGGCCGCACTGGGCACGCGTGGGAAAGCGTTGGTGATCACCGGCCCAGGGTCAAGCAGAGAAGGTTCGGCCTTTCAGTCCCAGGCCAAGGGTGCGGCTGACTCCCCCCCACACACACCCTTTGGGCGCGTCTGAGGGCGGGCAGTGCGGCCCCCGGGACCTCTGCGAGGGTGCGAGGCGTCAGCGCGGGTGGAGGTGGAAAGACAGGGTGCTCAGGGTCTGACGGAAGGTACAGAGGGGAGGCTGGGCGCCCACAGGCGGGAAGGGACTGAGGTGTCCTCCGGGTCGCCAGCGCGGTGCACACGCTCTCCTCCGCACGGGGCCGCTCGGGGGCGTGTCCGGGGCGTGTCCAGGGCGGGGCCTGAGGGCGAACGTAAGGCAGGGGCGTGCCGAGGGCGGGGACGGGGCGGGGCCGGCGGCGCTGTCCGGTGCTGAAGCCGCGGCGGCGCGGATCGCGGGAGGAGCGGCCGCCATGGACTGAGCACCGCCGACATGGGGCCGCCGCTTGCGCTGCTGCTGCTGCTGCTGCTGCTGCCGCTGCGCCCACCCGCCGCACCCGCACCCGCACCCGCACCCCGCGCACGGCTGCTCCCGGGGCTTCTCGGTGAGTGGGGCTGGGGTGGGGTCGGGAGGGGCGCCTGAGGAAAAGCGGGTGGGGGAGGGGCGCCTGAGGAAATGGGGGCGGGGGAGGGGTGCCTGAGGAAAAGGGGGTGGGGAGGGGCGCCTGAGGGAATGAGGGGCCTGGGGAGGGGCGCCTGAGGGAAATGGGGGGTTGGGGAGGGGCGCCTGAGGGAAATAGGGGGCTGGGGAGGGGCACCTGAGGAAATGGGGATCGGGGAGGGGCGCCTGAGGAAATGGGGGCTGGGGAGGGGCGCCTGAGGAAATGGGGCGCTGGGGAGGGTCGCCTGAGGAAATGGGGGCTGGGGAGGGTCGCCTGAGGAAATGGGGGCTGGGGAGGGTCGCCTGAGGAAATAGGGGGCTGGGGAGGGGCACCTGAGGAAATGGGGGTCGGGGAGGGGCGCCTGAGGAAATGGGGGTCGGGGAGGGGCGCCTGAGGAAATGGGGGCTGGGGAGGGGCGCCTGAGGAAATGGGGGCTGGGGAGGGCGCCTGAGGAAATGGGGGGCCGGGGGAGGGTCGCCTGAGGAAATGGGGGGCTGGGGGAGGGTCGCCTGAGGAAATGGGGCGCCGGGGGAGGGTCGCCTGAGGAAATGGGGGTCGGGGGAGGGTCGCCTGAGGAAATGGGGGGCTGGGGGAGGGTCGCCTGAGGAAATGGGGGTCGGGGGAGGGGCGCCTGAGGAAATGGGGGCGGAGCGCATGGGTGAGGGGAGCGGAGGGGGCTCTGGAGGCGCTAGGGGTCCCCGACCCAGTGCGTGCCCCGCCGCCCCTCTCACCGCAGCGGGCGCTGCTGGTTCTCGCCGAGACGAGCGGGACTGGGGCCCTGCCTTCCCGGGCCGCACCCGCACCCAGTCCCGGCGAGGCTGGGTCGCCCGGTGTTCTCGGCCACTCTGGGCCATGGGGACTCGAGCCGCTCACGCCCTTGGCGACCCGCGTGGGTGCACCCTCGCGTGTTTGTGCCGCGTGCGTGGACAGCGCGAGGCTAGGCTTGGAAAGGACCGGGTGACCTGTGAGGGGACACCCGGCGTGGGGGCCCTGCCCTCTCACCCAGGCCTCGCTGCACGCGGATTTTGTCCTCCCGGCCTCCTACCTGCGTCTTCACTGCGTGGACTCCCGGCTTCCTTCCAAGCAGACGGACATTTTCCTTCCAGGACAGAAGGGGACGGAAGGGGAAGGGGACGCGGTTGTCAGGGAGCCAGTCAGAGTTAGCTTCCTTCTGAAATGGCCTTTAAGTTCAACTCAGGAAACTGACCCCCAGTACCTCCCTCTGCACTAATCTTATTTCTTGAGGACGTTTACCATGAGGCCAATGTTTCCAGGGCTTCAAGGCCATTACTGAACATAATAGATTAGAATGACGGGTGTTAAAGCCAGAGTGCAATACAGGTAGGTCCAGGGTAGTGGAGGGGCCTGGCCCAGCCACGCCTCCTGGCCCATCCTGGGCTTGCGCTTCTGGTTTCCAGGGGGCTTCCCTGCCCCCGTCTCAAACTGCAGGGAGCAGTGTGCACAGTCTTCTGATTCCCGGCTAACTCAGCCAGGGATTTCCCCCCTGCTTTCCTAGTCTCCTCACACACTCCCTGGCCTGGTGTGAGGGAGGGCTGGTGTTTGCAAGGGAGGTCCTCACCCGTTGGGGTGCTGCCTTGGGGTGCTACCGCCTGAGTCGCTGCATGCCCCATGGAGGGCCACCCACGCACAGGTCATCCTTGCCAGATGAGCCCTGCTTGGGGAGTTTGGGGACTTCTTCACTCTGCTGCCACCTCCAGGACCTTGACCCACACCAGCAAGGGGGGCCTAGCTGTGCACCAGTCCTCTTTACTGGGCTGTTCCGTCCTTTGGCTCAAACAGGCATATCACCTCATATGCGAGCTGTTTGCTCAGCTGGCCAGATGCCACCCAGCAAGTACACAACAGCTCAGGGAGAGCCAGGGTCAGCTGATGTCAGCCACTCAGTGTTCTAGGGAAGGCAGCTTCTGGGGGTGAATGGGAGGCTGGTCTTTGACGACTCTCTTTCCATTATGATCGCCAGTACATAACCTTTTGCTGAAATCACAGAGAAAGGAAGAAGGGGGAGGTGGCTGAGGAAGGGAGCAAAGGAAACCCCGAAGATAGAAGTATGTGAAGAGAAGAAAATCGCTGAACTGTCCTGGATGCGGCAATGGTATTTTGACTACAAACAAAATTGAATCACGTCATTGAAAGGGTGCCTTATTCCTCCTCTGTTCACTATGTGCCCCAAGGGAGCCTCCTGGGCAGTGTTTATAAAGGACAAAGTCAGGGACCCAGACATCGTTAGAACTGTCCCAGGGTCTCCAGGACATAGGTTTAACCTGCTACATTCCCAGCCTGCTTGGGAACTGCCTGGCGATATGTACAGATATTGAGATGTCAGTGACTTTCCCATTTTGGGACCCAACCTGGGGTAGCACACAGCCTTGTCTGCTCATGTAAGCTCCCTGTGTCCTGGCCACCCTGACCTCTCCCTGTACCATCCTCACCCAGAGTGCTGCTTCTATGTCCTCAGTATTTACATCTACAGTTTCCAGAAAGTACAGGAGAAACACGGTCCCTCATGAAAGGCATATGCTGCCATTTTTCTCTCTCTCTGCCATCTGGGTCTTGTTTGAGTATAGTCACACCAACTACATTGTTACAAATAATGACACACAATGAAAGATAGGCCTTAGATCTGGCCCGAGCCATGTCACTGTAACCTATTTATTTAGCTATTAACACTCAACCTCAGGCTGAGGCCTGCAGAACACACAAGGTTCGGAGAGAGCTGAGGTTTGCCTCTTGCTTGCATCATAGTTTTCGGTTAGAACAAGGAGTCAGAGGTCTCCAGGTCCTAAGACCAGTTCTTTGTGTACTGGGGGCCTTGCCTTGAGCTCGGCCCCTTCACACTTGGTAAAGGAGCTCTGGAAGTCTGGGTCAGCACAGCTGCCCTGTGTGAGTCTGTTCTTGCTCAGAGCCACGCTCCATGACACTGCCTTGTTCCACAGCAGCTGTGGGCAGCCTCTGAGTGGCGGTGCATGTCCCGCCTTCTCAACCACCTGAGCATCCTGCCCTTCTACACCCACTGTGCCCATGTCGTCCTGGTGCAAAAGCCTCCCATGGCTCACAGTGCACCGTAGTCTGTGACGTGGTTACCAGAGCTGAACAGGGAGGGCACATGGCGCCCCTTTTCAGTGATACTCTTCCACTTCTCTTGTGGCCAGAATACCGTGGCTGTGTCCGGCAGCATTGTCCAGGACAGGTGAGCGGTTTCCATCTCTCGTTTACTGCCACCTTGGGGTTTTCCTTTGCTCCCTCCCTCTGCCTTTCTCTGTGATTTCAGAACATCCTCTTGTTAGGGGCTCAGTCTTTTCCCATAAATCTGACTTGAACTGTAAGCCCTTTGTCTTGAAGCCATTCTTCAGCAATAGGAGGCCAGCTTGAGAGCCTGCTCAGGCAGCCCCACATCTAAGGGCAGTCACAAAAGACCCTGCTTTTGCTCGAGACATACAAATTTCCTTTGCCAAAGGACAGTCCAACCTTTCATGCGCATTTTGCTGGGAGAATCCAAAGTCAGACCTCACCAATGCCCTGTCTTGAACACAGCTGAGTGTTTCTTTTCCTCCTTTGTTTTTGCCTCCCGATTTGCCTACACATATTTTTCATTCACCAGCGAGCCCACTCGGAGCTGAGAAGAAGAGAGCAGCAGGAGCTGTGTGCTTTGTGAACTCGATGGCATGATTGTTTATTTTTAAACTGAAGCATCTTTCCTGCCGCAAAAGCACACATCCATCTTGCTCCTTGGGGTCCAGAGCCCTTGATCTTTTTGGTTGTGTGGTGATGAGCAGCCTGCCCCTCCCCCAGAGCGGGAGCCCTTCTGCCTTTCCTGGGCCTGAGCCTTTCTCTGCCTGTTGTCTCCTCCTCCTCTGGCTCTGGCTCCTTCACTCTCAGGTGCTGACGGCCCTGTGCAGAAGGATGGGGTACATGGAAAGCCCTGTGCTTTTGGGAAAGGGAGGCACAGACAATGGGCTCACCCATGAAACCAGATGCATTGGGTAGAAAGAGCTGTGTCGTGGCCGTGTCCTGTTTCTAGAGATGGCAGTTAAACATGTGCAGGGAATAAAGCAGGTTTTCTGACGGTTTCTTCTCTGTGCTGAGCTTAACTGCGTCTCGCAGTTCTCCTTTCAAAAGCCCGTCTGTTTTTCGCCTGGTTCCCGAGATCATCTTCAATGGTGCCCACTAGCAGGAGTGGGTGTGCTAAATTTGTAGCCGTCTGCTTTCTGCCTGCCTCAGTGGTGGTGTTGGGCCCGCGGGCCCGGAGTTTCTGTGTGCTGTGAAATGTGAGGACTGGGGGGTTCCTGGTCTCCCCTGAAGAACAACAGTAGCAGCAGGTAGTCTGAAGCTGGGCTGCGATGCATTGCCCCCCACTCCAACTTGTTTTGATGAGGTCTGGAAACCATTGATTCTTTCCTGTGACAACAATTTCTGCAGTCTGAGTTTATTTTGTTCTGCTTTTTACATGTGGTATTACCTAATTTGTGAATGCAGTTATTCACACACTTTTCTTTGGATTTTTGAGAGTTAGGAATAGGGGGGCGAAGTACCAGGAGAGATAGTGTCAGCTGAGCTGTCATTATACTCCGTTTTTCTAAGAAAGATTTTGCATACCATGACCTCTCAGGACATTACTTTAGAATTTTAAACTTCTTTTAAGAAAAGGTGTTTGTAACTAAATGTGGCCCAAACTAAAACTGACCCGCTGGCTTTGGGTGGCAGATATTTAACGTACGCCTGGATATGTGTAAATATTGCTAGTTTGAGGATTGTTTATGTGTGGAGAGGTGAAAAAAAAAGCTTAAGAAATGGACAGAAAGGGTTTTCATCCAGATGTATCCTGGTGAGTGTGGGCCCAGTGGGGCTCAGCAAAGAACCTACCTTATCTCTTCTGACAAGGCGGTCCGTTTCCCGAGAAAGCAAACAGCTGGCTTCATGGCAGGTAGCCCTCTGCTCCACATAAAAGCACCTGGCAGCTGTTTTTACATTAGTCTAAATTGACCTTCATAAGTGTAGACCCAGCTGGACTTATTTTTTCATCCTGGTTGATAGGAGGCCAGAAAACCAGAGAAGCAGAAAAGAGTGGATGCATTCTTCTGCTACCTGGAAACTGAATGGAAGAGTTTGTTGAAGGAAGCAGGAAGTTTTTTGCTTTTAATTCCTGCTATCTCTAAGAACTTGGCCACAACTACTATTTAAATACCTAGGGCAGGAAGTGAAAAGGGGTGCGGTTCTCCTGGAAACACGTATGTTCACGCATTAAGTAACTTCTTGTTTGGTAGTCTGCTTCTGTGGTGATAAGTGGGTGACTCCCACATTGGCCTAAGAAACTGAGCTTTGGACTAGAGGTGCTCATGTGTGGGGCATCGATGTCCATCTGTCTTTAAAACGGCCGCTGTGTGTCTGTTGGGAGGAGATAAGGAAGCTGCGCAGGGTTTTGGATGGTCACTTAGTGTTACTTCTCCTATGTGGAGGTGGATAAGAGGGTGTTAGACTTATTTTGTTTTTATTTGTTCCCTCTAATCATACTGACTGTGATTCAGAAGATGCAGGGACACTCCCTCTCAGCACATGTGACTAGTAAAGGTTCCCAGGCGGGAAGGGATGAGCTGATAGTTATAAAACAGATTGGGGAGCTTTCCCTTTTTAATTAAAATTATCATACAGTGAAATGATTTTTTCTTTTGGTGTACAGTTCTACCTATTGATTCTGGTGACAGGGGATGGAAGTCCCATTGCCCTTCCCTTTGTAGTGACAGCCTGCCCCACCCCCTGAGCCCTGATAACCCCTGGATCTTTCCACATGTGGTTACATGTGCTCCCCAGGATAACCTTGATAGGGGAGTATGTCTATTTCCATTTTACAGACTGAAAGACTAAGGCTTGGAATGGTTGACGAGCACATTGTACGAGTAGAACACCGGTGCTGGGATTGGGTGCTGGGTCTCCGGCCCTCAGTGTCCTTTCTTTTCCAGTAGTTGATGGGCAAGGGTTTGCTCTGTAGGGTGCAGTCCCAGCAGAAGCGTTCTCTGTGCTGTTGGGACACGTCCGTCCAACTCCACAGCAGGGGTGTCCGCCTCTTACCGTCACAGCGTCAGAGGTGACTTTTGCTCATCAAACTGCCTTTCTCTACGGAGCTTCAGAATGTCTAGGTTCTTTGGAGCTCTGTGTGCCTGTTCCAAAGGAATCTGAAAATGCTCTTTAACCATGGGGGCAGGTTGATTTTCCAAGCTAGGTTTGTTCTGGATGGCAGATTCAATTATTTGATTTGCCTCTCAGAGGGATTCTGATGCTTGGGAACGGATGACGTGATTTTGGACACTTCCAGTCTTCCCATGATGGCAGGAGTGCAAGGCCACTGTACAATTCACTACTTGCTGCCTCCGTAAGCACTCCGCTCAGAATGCTTCTGTGCGCCATCAGATTTCTTCCCCATGCCCCTCCCCTTTGGAAACCATCAGCTCGTTCTATATATATATTGTCGTTTCTGTTTTGTTTTTTCATTTGTTTTTTTTTTAGGTTCCACATATAGGTGAGATCACACGGTATATGTTCCTTCTGTCTGACTTATTTCACTTAGCATAATCCCTTCTAGGTCCATTCCTGCTGGGGCAAATGGGAAAATTCCATTCTTTTTTATTGTTGAATAATACTCCATTTTATATATGTACCACCTATTCTTGATCCATTCATCTATCGGTGGACACTTAGGTTGTGTCCACACTTAAGCTATTGCAAATGATGCTGCAGTGAACACAGGGATGCATATCCCTCTTTGAGTTCATGTTGTCGGATTTCTCCAGCTAGATCCCTAGAAGTGGAATTGCTGGGTCATAAGGTGGTTCCGTTTTTAATTTTTTGAGGAACCTCCATACTGTTTTCCATAGTGGCTGCACCAGTCTGCAATCCCACCGACAGTGCACGATGGCTCCCTTTTCTCCACAGCCTCACCAGCACTTGTTTGTTGGTGATGGCCATCCTGACAGGTGTGAGGTGATATCTCACTGTGGTTCTTATTTGCATTTCCCTGATCATTAGTGACATTGAGCATCTTTTCATATGTCTGTTGGTCGTCTGTATATCCTCTTTAAGAGAAATATTTATTCAGGTTTTTTTTGGTGTTAAGTTATATGAGTTCCTTATATATTTTAGATATTAACCCATATTGGATGTATCATTTGTGACTATCTTCTCCCATTCAGTAGGTTGACTTTTCATTTTGGTGGTTTTCTTCACTAGGCAGAAACTTTTTGTAGTTTGACATAGTCCCATGTATTTATTTCCATCAGATTTTTAATAGATACTGAGACCAGCACCAAAGAAGCTTGCTCTCATTTCAGAAAAAGGCCCACTCCACAATAAGGGATAAGGAGGGATTCGTTTCATAAGAAAATTTAAAGAGTAAGTTCTATCTAAGCTTGACATTTAGAGTGGCAAATAGGAAAAGGATGGCTCATTTTAGTCACTCATTATTCTTTTATGAGGTGTGTTGGTAGATGAAAGAATGAAACTTCCCTTCATATGACATGGGCATTCTGTGTCACCATGTGTTTCTAAAAGCCCGTTTTGGCTTCTGATGCAATGTCCTACATATAGTACAAAGGATGTGTTTGGAAATGGTTTGTTTGGTGGATGGAATTTTCAGGAAAAAGGCTGACCTGGTTTCCAAAGGGAGAAGACTTTATATTAATGGTACAAGTCAATTCCAACTCCAACAGCAAAATGCGGTCGACTTGCAAATGCATGGAGTAGCCTGTAAAATTGGCCATGGGGGGCTGAGGTTTTTCCATTTGGGGTTGTGGCTTTATTCCAGCCGAAAGCAGTAATTAACCTGTGGTACCAGTTTGGAAGCCAGTTTGGTGATGTGTGTGTCCTCCGAAGTAGTGGTATTTTAATGGTAGCAGATGAGGCATACCAATGAAAGCACAGTTTCTTAGTGGTGGGTGGGTAGTGGCGGGCGGGTGGGGGGACTTGGGTGAGGAAGCACATGAGTTGTGCTCCGCTGGCCTCCCCATCTCAAGTCGTGTCTGTCCTGCGGTGGCACATCCGCTTTTACCAAGACTTCAGGATGTCTTGAATCTCTTTCTCTGCTTCTGCCTGAAAATAGGCTGAGGTTAAGATCACGAAACCTCCGTGGGAGTTAAGTGTTGTCTGAGCGGACACAGATGTGATTGAAGCCCTGTGGGAATACAGGCTCCACACCGAGGGCCAGGCACCTATCCTGGGACAGGGCCTTCCTGTGGCCTCGTATCTGCTTCACCAGTGTGTGCTGGTTCTTGATTCTATGTAACAGTCAACACAGATGAAAAGACGGTTCTAGCAGAGCCAGAAACTGCAGGTGATTTCTGAGAACATGGTGGGGGAGGAGTGGCTCTGGGCCCAGAACACAGATTAGATGACAGAGATATTGTTTCAGTGCAGCATGTTGACAGATTGAGAGGCTGCCTTATCTTTGCAATCAGGTAATCTTTACAGCTTGCACTAATACTCACTGGAAGTGAAGGCAAGGGGACTTCCCCTCTGCTCTCTGCCTTTATACCACAGCAAAGTGCCAAATTCTTGGTGTTTGTGAGAGGTTTACATGAGATGGTGGGGGAGACCATGGTGATGGCAGTCCTAGTTGTTATTTCCAGAATCTCCAGGTTTCTGCACTTAATGTTGGAGGCTGATGGCCAGACAGGGTAGAATATTGTTATTATTGAAAATAATATTACTTTGGTGACTCTAAGTCTCGGCTGAATTGACCATTCAGATTTTTGCAAAAGCATTACCATTACATTTTAAATAGTAATATCATTTGTTTTTTAATAAGCACATTTTTTAAATAGTCACACGCAACTAGGATGCAGGCTGATCACATTGTAATAATGAGAATAATTAATGGTGATAACACCATTTGGAATTTATTTCCTATCATCCCTTCCAAGGGTGCCCTTGAATAAAAGAAATAGGGCTTAATTAATAGTCACAGATATTTCTCCCACGTTTGAATGGAAAGTGTACTAAAGGGATAGTACATACTGTTTTTCAGATATACTAATCACTGTCTCTTAAAATATGTCATATTTGATAAACGTAAAAACCAGAGCATTTTTAAATTATACCTGACATGTTTAGGTTACATGGTTGTTAAGTGTCTGGATTTTTGGTTTGTCACCAAGGCATGGGAAATATTTGGTGACAGGCTGAACGACTCACATAGTCCTGCAAAAGCACAGGCCACGCGTGCTCGGGCCACGGCCACCTTCCAGACACAAACCACAGCAGACTTACTGCCAGGGTGCACACAAAGGCAGCCTCCACGCCCCAGGCCCTGCACCCACCCCTCACTGGAGCAGAGTAAGGGGGACGCTGTCCAGCCCCACTCAGGGGTCCCACACCCACCACTACATTATTGACATATCAGTACATTAATTAAGAAGCCTATTAGTAATGTTAAAAGAGATACTATGTTGGTCTAAATAGATGCTGTTGAAGAATATATAGCATTTGTTTAACGATTAAACGTGTTTCCTTAGGAACTCAGCTAGAACATGAGCCATCCAGGGTAAGTTTATAGTCAAGCACTATGGCAAAAAGAATGTTCCAGACTGAGAGGTGATCTTACATAAAATAACACCTCACAAAAACTGTAGATTAAATGGACACTAATTCCAAATTCGGAGCCTCGTTTTGAAAGATTCTCCCCAGGTGTAGGTACATGGCTACCGCGTTCCAGATGTTGTAAGAGTTCCTCTAGGATATCAGAAGGTGTCGCTTTGCTGTGTGGAATAAGTGACTGTCGTGAGGCAGAGTGTGCCCTCTGAGGAAAGGGCGGAAGGTTGTTTTAACTTGCCGCCTGCAGGAGAAAAGGGTGAGCAGTTTCTTCATGGAATCCAGTGGTTCTCAACTGGATCTCAATTGTCTGGGGATAGTTTATGTTGTCCCTACTGGGATGGGAGGTGTGCTACTGGGACCTACAGAGAGGAGGCAGGATGGCTGTTGAATGTCCTGCAGTGCACGTCCCCACTCGAGACACCTGTCCACAGAGAATCATCTGGAATGTCAGCCAGGCTGCGCCCAAGAAGCCCTGGTGTAGATGGAGAGTCTTAGGAGGAAGCTGCTGGCCATGTGCTCACCTGGGGGAGAGGAAGAGATTGGCTTAAATTATAGCCGAACAAACTGTAATAGGAAGAAGTATTGGCCTTCAAGCCCTCCTCTAGTTCTGGCAGAGTGACCACCATGAAAATCTGAGCCTCTCACTGTTCTGCTTGAAACCTCCCCAAACATCATGGACCAGGCTTACGCCTGCCCCCCACGTCTTATCCCCCATGCACCTGCTCTCCTTCCCCCTCACCAGTGGTGTCCATAGGTTAGATGTCACACCCCAATAGAAATGTGCATTTATTTATCTGTCATGTATATCTATATATCATCTATATCTGTAGCTCTATCAATAGATAGATACACTTATTTATAAATTGTATGCTCTACTGAACTAAGGCTTATTATAAAACAAATTAAACATTTAAAAGCATGACAGATTAAACATTACCAATGATTAAAATATTATTGTTGAAGGTACAGAAAACATTTTTGTACTGACTAAAATTATTAATGTTTCAGATGCTTAGTTTTTAAATGTCTTTAATCTCAATGGCTTCAAGCCATTCCCTACTGTCTCCAGAAACAGTGTGCACTTAGGACCCTGGCAACCGTTAGTGATGATACATGTAAATCCATATTTGAAAAAGACTGAAGGATGCCTTTTAATCTTACGGCTGCCTTGTTGTTGGAGGTAATTAAGTTGCCATGCCTTTGACCTCAGACTTATCTGAAGAAGAGCTCCCACTAGAAGTATCAGCTCATTAACAACCCGTGATTTCTTTGCAAGAATCCCTTCAAATCTGATTCACTGTGTTTAGTTAACACGGTCATCTCATCCATAAATCACGTCACCAGGCACATGTGAGCTGCAGCGCATCACGAGACCCTTCCTCACCAGCACTCACAGAGCCCTTTGCCACGGCCTCATGAGCCCACATATCGAAGATGCTTAGTTTTAAGTCAGTGTAAGGGTAGGCGTATCTCAGTATATACACTCAGTAATTTTTGCTGAGTAAATGAATAAACCAATTACAGACTTTCAGAGCTGAAAAGTTCCCCTGGTCTGGCTTCAGCAATTCGTGAAGGACTTCTGAGTCAGAAGATTCAGCCCTGAGGATGGGGAAGGCTCCCAGACCGACCCGGCAGAGAACCTGGGAGGGACATGGGTCTCTTGGTCTGAAAGCCTTCCAGGAAAGAAGGAGCACAGCCGTGCAGAGTGTGGGTGACCACTGGCCCCTCCCGAATTCCTTCTGGTTACTCTAGGATTGGACTCTTTACTTTCCAAAGCGATGATGAAGAATGACCGTTTTTTACACATAACATAATCTTATTTTGAAAACTTCTTGACTGTTTCTGAGCATCACTTCTGGCCTCGTCGGCACCCAAAGTTGATGTTTTCTGCATTTCTAGGAAGCAGATTTCGTTTCTCATCCCTCACCCCATTTCTCTGGTGGTTGATCTAAAACGTCGGTGAAATGAATACAAAGGAATGTTGGTGACCAGATGAGGCATCTGTCCCAGGAACATTCATTAATTCATAAAAGTCAGGTGAGGGAAGGGAATGCATTTCTACACTAAGCATCAGATTTGCTCGCTGCTGTTCATCTTGCATCCCTCTGACGTCTAGAACAAGCCTTTAAAATTTAGATTCTCGTTCTAAGAACATTCCAAAATGAGTTAATGAGTGTTCTTCAGCTTAGAAAATGTCAGGGAGTGAGATTTATTTATTCAATTGGAATAAAATGTAAATCATTCAGAAAATACGAACTAATGTTGGGAGCTGACTATAATTGGCAACATCAGTGGCCGAATGGCATGTCATGCTCTCGTCTTCATTTAGAAACTGCCGTGTGTTTTTTTTTTTTTTTTTTTATCAGCTTCATCACTGTCTACTGAAGGACAAGATCCAAAGCCATTTCAATGCCGAGATTCCGGATAGAGTTCTATGTCTAGTAGTGATGGACTGAGGTGTTTGACGAACTTGCTGAGAACATGAGAGTCTGGAGGAAACGTAGGAAATGTAAGAAGGGTCAGAGTGAAGAAGTGGGGTGGAGACCCAGCAGAGGAAGGTCTGGGTGTTAGCCATTCCTGGGGTGGGGGGCGGCTGTGAGGGCGCCCCGATTCCTGGGCAGGGGTCCCCGGTGTGCCTCTGGGAGGCACATTAGGACCATAGCGGGAGACATGGTTCAACAGAGACAGGAGAGCCCCAGGGACCGAGACCCAGCTGCGAGCCGTCTCATCCTGTTTAGATAAGGCAGCCGGGGTCCTTGGGCCCTTGGACACTGGACAGAGCAAGAGCCGGTCTCCTGGAGGAAGGCGGCATCCTTCCAGCTTCCAGCTGGCTCCACAGTTGTTCATATTACCAACTAGGACCAAACAAAATGACATTTTGAGGGAAATTCAGATATTTATCTTTCACCAGGTTCCTCTATTCTGTGAATAAAGGGTTTTGGTTTTCTACTGAACTAGACAATTAGCCAGGTGAACTATACAATTAGCTCAGGTCAGTATACTGGCCTGAGCACCTACTGTGAGCCAGGCCCTGTACTGGGCACTAGACGTGCAAACACGGACAAGACCATATGTCCCGCCTCCAGAAACTTCTGTGCCTCCAGAAGCTCTCCAAGGCCTTTCTCTTTCCTGTGCATTCTTAGTGCTTGTCTTATAATGGAATTTTATTAAGTTAATTCACTTAATAACTCCAGAGAGCTGTTTTCCACACCACATACACTGCTCTTCATCTGGGACACTCTGTCTTTCCACGTGAGAAGGCTTTGGTGAGTCAGTGCTGTAGTTTGTATCTCATGGATATTTATTTTGTTGGGTTTCCTAATTCTTGCCAGGAAATGGAAGCTGCATCTACAGAATTGTCTTTGCCTTTGGGACACTTAAGAAATAGAGATGCTTTTCATTAGAAGTGCTGACACCGGCCTGATCGAAAAATAACATCGTGCACAAACAAGCGAAAAGTCCCAAACCTTCAACAGAATAAAATGCAGTGAAATAGAGAACTGATTAAAAACGGAAGACTCATTAGGTGGAGCGTTAGGTCCAGCTTGAAAACACACAACACAAAACGCGTGTGTGGGGGTCCCTGGGGGCAGTAGGCACTTAGGAAAGTGGGGGTCCTGTGTCCCAGCCTTCCTCCCCCGTCCTCCTCGTTCATGGCATTTGTGACTTTGCTGTCTGGGACAGCGTGGGTGACGGAAGAAAGCTCTTCCATACTCGAGAAGATATGAAAGCATCTCCTGTGCTGTGAAGTGTTTCCTTAGGCACGGACTGCAGTTGCCCGCCATCCACCACTTCATAAGTGTCTGGGCACCAGCGTGGGTGGCGGGACGGTGATGATCATCTTTGGGAGCCTCCACGGGTGGGCGATGAGCTCAGGCCTGTGAGGTTATTATCTGATTCTCTGCTCTGCTCGAGGTTGGAATTATGACCTTCAGCTTCTTCTCCTGGCTGTGCCATTAATTAACGAGGAAAAACAGTAAGTGAGATGTTTGTGGACAGGAAACGAGAGTGAGAAGGAAGGGCTTTATGTCTGGATCTGGCACACTTGGCGTGAGGGCAGGCACGAGTGTTCAGCTGTCTTGTCCTGACGCATAGACCAGCTGTGACGCTGGGCACGTCGTGCCCTTTGGCCCCCAGTCCAGGCTGTGAGCCCCCCCTCCCCCCAGCTGGCAGCACCTGATCCTGCTGTAGATTGGAGGCCTGGAGGGCTGTGTCTATGCCGGCTTCACCCTTTCTGCTGCATTTCCATCGGTTAATTAACTTGGATGTTGGGTTGCCTGCTTTGAGGCTGGGCCAGCCCGCTCAGCTCATGGCAGGAACTTGTGCGTTGGTCCGACAATGAGTGGGCCTGCAGGTCTGCCGAGAGCCCGTCGCAGCCTTGACATTTCACATCACCATAATGAAAAGCCTTCCTAAAATAAATGCCGCCTGGGTAATGTCTAATATATTCTGTGTGGAGGATGGAAAATGCAGTCGCAGGCACAGCCCCGCCTCAGCCAGCCTGTTTGTCACAGTGACAGCACAGCCTATCGTGAGCTCAGGAATTTTCTGGCCTAGAAAAGATTGCAGTAAACACCATAAATATCCAGGGAAGCACATTGCAAGGTACATTTCATTCATCCAGTTGCATGAAAGCCATTAGGTCCCTTTAATTTGTGATCACTTCTGTGCTTCTACTGTTTGCTGACAGACCCGCCATGAAAACAGGGGTGCTAGGTAACCTGTGACACCGGGAGAGCTAAACTGAGCCGGACGTGGGGCTGTGCTCACCTTCTTCCCACCAGAGGGAAAGGAGAAGAGGCTGAAAATCCTTTCTCCTTTGGAGACGTTCGTTTAAAGGAGGGAAGCGCAGAGGCTCAGCAAGGACCCAGTTTCTCCTTTGAAAGTCACCAGGAGGGTGGGCCCTGGGGTTGCGGGCCTGCACCGGCAGTGTCTGCTGTGCCACTGGCGACGTCTGTCTGATGTCCGGGAGCGCTCGGGGGACAAGGCCTTCTGACATGTGTGGACGGGTGATGCTCATGGTCCTTACCACTGTTCATAGTCACAGGGACCACTTCCCAAAGGACGCCACCTGACTTAGAGAGTGGCAGGCACTGCGTCGTCCCATGACAGGGAGGTCACTCACATCGCTGTGCCTCGGTCTCCTCGTCTGCGAGGGGTGGCTGTGCTGAGGCTTTGTTCAGATTGTTTCCGTTTGTTGTGTGGGAGTGGCATCCTGGCTCCCAGTGCCCACGTGTCTGCTCCTGAGGCCGCAGGTCCCACACGAGAAGAAGCCCTAGAGCCCTGGGACTTCGGGGGAAGCTGCACTCTGTGACATGGCCACGTAGTGTGGACCAGGTGGGTAGAGCCTGCTGGCTCATGGGGTGGAGATGACCAGGTGGCGGGGTGGCTCTGACCCCCACAGTGGGTCTTGGCTGTCTGCAGAGCCCCCCATCTGGAGAGCTGTATTGGAACGTTGCCTGTTTAGTTCTGTCACAGAGCCACAAATATTGCCTGTAAGAGCTGCGCTCCAATAGTCGGCCTCCACTGCACGTGCAGGCGCCTCCAGTCCTCAGACCTGCGTGCAGTGTGGGCTGTCATCTGTCCTGGGAACCTCCTGGTTTTATGAAGGAGAAGCCTCATGCGTGTCTGTTCTCCCCTGGCCGCTCTCCCCATGACACGGTTCTCCAAGCTGCGTCAGCATCCCTGGGGTCGTGTAGAATTTGTAGAAAGGTGACAGCAGGGACAGGGCCTGGACTACAGGTGTCCCTGTCATTTGTCATGAATGCAGATCTCACTAAGCAGCAGGCAGGCACACAGAGGGCCCGATGGGCCCCTGCTTGTTCCACGGCCGAAGCCGTCTTGGGTTCGCATCAGCGTTTCTTTGTTCCCGCAAGGCTTTCATTCTCCTTTATGTTCATGGCTAATTTGCGACCGAGGCTTTCTGGGGACTGAAGGACCGATCGATGGCCGGCGGACCAAGCTGGCCATTCTCTTATCTGCCTGCAGATAAACGTGGGCCACGTAAAGCTAAAGCAACACAGGGCCAAACGGAGCCTGAGGGTGCAGTGGAGCTGAAAGACCAGGAGCCCTCAGGTGGACCTGGCTCCCTGCTCACGCACCCCCCTGGGGCTGAGTGCCACTATGCTCATGTTCGGTCCCCAAGCCTCACATCGTGGTGGGGTGACTGGCGAGGGTGCGGGGGGCCCTAGCCCTCTTGGTGGGTGTGGAGTCACCTCAGCCTCTTACAAGGAGATTGGCCGTATCCATCACATTTGCACAGCTCTGTGACCTGAAATTCCACGTCTACAGCTGCCTGCACACACGGCCAAAGATGTTTGCACACCGTGTTCACTGCTGCATTATCTTTTGTGAGAATCCTAGAAACGACTTACTTTTTCCTGATGGGAGGCTGGTTGATGCATTGTCGTCTGCATCCCATGGACTCCGGCAGCTGTTGAAGATGAGGCGGGACAAACGTGCCCTTTCCTCACGTTGTTGTGTTCAGTCCTCACAGGCCCTGTGACGTAGGAACTGTTAGGATGTGTGTTCCATGGACACACTCAGGCCCTGTGGCTTCAGGGCTCAAGTTCTTAACCACCGTAATAAATACCAGGTATAAAGAATGGCCCTATGGGCAGGTTTTAAACATATATACATATATTCTGTAAGTAGAAAGGAGCATTCCTTAGAAAATAGGACTCTTAGCAAAGAGCTCACATCTTTTCAAAGTTTGTTAAAGCATAAGAGGAAGGAAGGTGAGACGGCCTGGAGTCCCTGGGCATCTCGGGCCCCTCCTCTCCCGTCAGGCACACTTGGCCCTGTCTCAGGCCAGGGTTCCCAGAAGGGATGTAGGCCCGAGCTGCCGAGGTCCCCAAACCTTGGAGGCAGGAATGCACATCCCGCATGCCTGTGTGAGCTGCCAGGAGCAGCTGAATGCCCTGTGATTAGCTCCATTTGGGAGAAGTATTCGTTGTAATCAACTCGCATTTCCAAGGTTTTATAGCCCAGTTGTTTTCCAGCTTGCGCCAGCTGGGTGCTGGCACCGCTTCACCCGAACTTCAGGCTATGAACATCACCGCCAATTTGCAAACTGCTGTGTGAATAAGACTTGCGGTTTGTTATGCTTTTGCTTCTTCCTGACGTGCTGTGGGTCCGTTCCATTCCATCCTTCCTGTGTTGAACTTCAAGCAAAGGACATTGGTGAATATCTAATGCTGGACGATCAGTGGTGATGCCACTCCTCCCTCCACCACCCCAGGGCTTTAGCTGCGAGTCTGCCTTCCTGCTTTGGTGGCGAGGGTTTCAGTTCTCAGGTCACCCCATGCTGGTGGGTGACATCTTTGCCTGCACGAGGCAGCGGGGTCTCCCAGTGTGTGAGGGTTGGGCTGTGGTGGACGATGCCTCTGCAGCCAGGAGGCCATGCCCTGTCCAGGGAGCATTTGCTATGGGAAGTACTGAGCTCCCCGCCTCTGCCCCCTGCGGGTGCTGGGGGGTCAGGAGACAGGCCGTGGACTTGGTAGAAAGAAGCCTTTTCACGGCTTCAGGTCGCTGTTCAGTTAATGCACTTCTGCCCACATGTGAGAGCTTGGGCTGGGTCCCCTTGTGTTTTGGCACAGGCCCCGGTGGTATTCGTCACGTCATCGATCCTGAGTTGCCTGCTGCAGGCTTCCCAGCTCTGTGTAAGCGTGAGGCTGGTGGTACAACAGAAGACGCGCTTCATGAATTATTGAGGCCAGTGGTGATTGAAGAGCTTCCCTCTCGCGGGTGTTACTCAGCTCGTGCTTCTTCCTCAGGCTCCTGAGCGAGTCTGCAGGGCGTCTGACCATCGACGTGCGGATTGGCCACTGCTCTTAAGTGCTAAATGGACTATTAATAATAGGGAACTTGAACTTAATGCCGACTTGATTTGTGGGAGGCGGAGGGGCATCTTAGCGCAGACAGGCCCTGGGTGTAACTGCATTCACTTGACTTTTATCTGCTGCTGTTGTCTGTTGTCATGATTTCATGCTCCCGTCTCAGGCAAAGGGAAGATGGAGGTGAGGCTGTATGCCCCTCTCCCCAGCTCGGAAGACTTGTCCTGGAGGTCACGAGAGCTCGGAGGACACCTGTCCACTAGCCTCTGCTGACCACTTGGCACCAGGGAGGGCGGGGTCTGCAGTCAGAGGTGTCGTCCCTGTGGAAATGCGTCTAGAGACTTCCATCTCAGCTCCTGTCTGGTGATCACGCCCAAACTGGAGTTCCAGCGCACGGCCTGCCGGAAGCCAGTGTGGTTTCAGGAGCAGCTTGCCTGCCCCAGGGCTGTCGCCCGTGGAAGCGGCTTGTCTTACACAGGGATCCTCAAACCAACCTGTGACTGAGTCAGGGGTTGGAGGGGCGTGTTCAAATGCAGTTTCGGATTCAGTTTTGGACTCTCGGTTCTGCATTTCTGGAGCCACACTCCGAAAGCAGGGTCTGAATCAGCGTGAAGCTGATGGGACTGAGCAGTAACCACCCCGTCGAGGGTCAGGAAAACGTTTCGGCTTTTGCTGCAAAAGAAACAAATGAAATAGTACCAAAAGCTGCTGGTGTGTGTGTAAGACCTTTCAGTCTTTTCTTTACAAAGTTTCTTATATTCAAAGAAAACGTAGACACTGGAGGCTGCCCAGAGGCCGCAGAAGCAGCTGTCTCTCTGTGTTCCAGAAGAGGGGCTGAGCTGCCCCCCCCCCCCCCGGGCGCTGTCAGATGGTTTCCCCAGGTCCTCATCTCTCAGATCTGAGGTGATTTGCTTTTGTACAGCAATGGGTGTTGCAAAATTGGTAATTTTGGAAAATACCCTAAATATTAATCAGAATTGTTGGGGTTGTTACTTCTAGAACCATTGAAAAGTTCTGGCTTCCAGGAACTATGGGAAGAGTTTAACAAATGACCTGAGCCACTCAGTCTTTCTGAATTTTTGAGACTTACTGACTTGGTTGAGTTTGCAAGGGTGGGGAGTTTAGTGAACCGAGACCCCAGGACTCCCAGCCCCCAGACCTGGCCCTTCACCACCAGCTGCCACATGAATGAGCGACCGTCTGATGAGGAGGGACCACAGACACCAAGCAAATGATGCCCAGTCACACGCCCATGCGGGCAGGGTTTCTCTTCCGTGCAGACGTGGTGCTGTGGGAGCTCCTTGACCTATAGGAGAGCGCAGACCTCAGGGCAGCTGGCGTCTCCAGAACATGCAAGTGAAGTTTTACATTTACATTCAGCTTTTGGCAAATCAGTTTGTTTTTGGCTCTAACTTCAGGGATGGCACAGCTTGTGCCTGTCGCTTTCTGTTCTTGAAGGGCTGTGTCCTCTTCCGCTGAGTAGGGTAGGTTTCTTCATCTGAAAGCAAAGTGAGTGACCTTACCTACATCCCAAGGTCACTCTAAGGGTTAGACAGGATGCCACCCCAAGTGAGCAGTAAACAAGGTCCGCCGCCTGTTTGTTCAGCTCTTGGAGAGTTCGCTGTTATTTGGTCCTCAATAAATATCAGTTGCACTTTCACATAGCAATTAATTCTTAGAAACCCCTCATTTTGTCCCCTGGCTGGGTTAAAACATTTACTTACTAAGCTGAGTGTCACACACACCATCAGAAACCGTACGCTGTGAAAGTTAACCTGCCCACTCTGGGCTGCAGCTGTGCTTCAGGCTCTGGGTGCCTGAAAGCCTCGATGGAGACCCCAGGCACGCGTGCCAGCCTCGCCCGTGGGGCCTGCTGGATGGCGTTTGCTGCAGGGACACCCTCCAGAGACCATGTGCCACAGGCTGTGCCTTGGTCTCAGCATCTAGACAAGAAGGACTGAGCTGAATGATCAACTGTGTCAGCTTTGGGTCTGAGCAGTGTCGGCGCCTGGATGGAAGGGGACTGTCTCATCGGAGAGTTGGAGGAGGGGCTCACCAGGCTGACCGTGGGTGACTGGGCCTCAGCAAGAGAACAGACCAATGAGATTTCATGTTGCAAAACGTGGGGACGGCAGCCCGGGCCTGTGTGCTCTCCTCGGTGAGCCGATGCCAGGTTGGCACAGCTCTGGAATGCTGGCGCAGGCGGTCCAGAGAGCACCCTGATTGAGGGGCTTCACAGGTAATTAGTGGACTTCGAAAGCTACAGACTCAGAGAAGTAAATGTGGAAAGCTGTGCAGGGATAGTCCACACGGTGGTGATGGTTTTCAGGTGTCTGGACACAGAACTGGAACTCAGGAGCCACACAGGGCCCAGTGTGTAAAGTGAAGGCCGTTAATTGGATGAGATGAGTCAGGCCAGTTACTGAATGGCAGCTGAGGTGACATCACTGCCCCACACCGAGTCGGGTGTGTGCTCTGCCCACCTCTCCGTAGCCGTGCTGGAGCAGGCGCCTTCTGAAGGGGCTGTTTCCCTGGGGGCGTGAGTGAGCCCTGAACTGCTACGTGGGAGGCCGTGGTCACCTAGGAGGCGGGGATCCTGTGGTGCCTCTTTCCACAAGTGAGCAAACAGCAGCCCCGAGAGGTGGGCAGGGTGTGGCAAGGGGGGTCTCAGGTAGTCTGGGGCTCCTGCAGCTGCCCGGGCACGTTAATTCCACTTGGTTTGTGTCCTGCACCATTGAAGAGCTGGTGCCAGCCTGTGGATGGGGTGGGTGCAGAGCAGGGTCCCTGGATCCCCTGCCAGCCAGACCCTCTGCCACTGCAGGCGCTGTTTCTGCAGACTGGCAGGGCTTTCAGTGACATGGACCCCGGTCTTCCTACCTTCTTTCTGAGTCCTGTTCCCCATGGAAGGCGGTGACTTTTTAGGGTCCTTTTGTGTGTCGAGGCCGACACAACACACTCGGCAGAATGTCACTGTGGTCCCTGCAGGTGGTGTGTGAGCCGCGCCTGAGGACTCCTGCAGGGTGGCTTGTGTGCCGGGGGCAGCCGAGCTGAGTACTGTTTGGTGCCTTCAGTGCCCGTGAAAGCTGTTCCAGCCCCTTTATTTTACAGATGAGCAAACAGGGACCTGGGGCTCACTGGCAAGTCCGAGGTCACCAGCTGACCAGGGGCAGAAGCCATTCTGACGCCTAGCTGGTGCGGTCACCGTGCAACTTGTCTACCTAACCAGGACGCTCCTGGGAGCGAAGGAGGTGCTAATATGATCACCCCAGGCCTGAATAGGGGCTGAGCTGAGCCTCGGGAGGTGCAGGGCCCCACGCACCAGCCCCATGCCACTCAGTGGGCATGGCAGCTTCCCTGCAGACCCTTGGGAAGGAGGGCATCCCTCAGACACCAGGAGTCCCTGCAAAGCCGTGAGGACAGTGAGTTAAAGCGTGAGAGAAGCCAACAGACCAGGTGATGGGCAAACACGAAGTTTCAGGGACGGGTCCCACGGTTTTGTTCTCTTTGCTCTAAGACCGCATCTGTTAACACGGCTTCCAAGAATCTGTTGTTTTCTGTAGCCTTTCCTTACAAGACGAACAGCACCCCAGGACAAAGCCCACAGAAGCACAGCACCAGCAGAAGCCACACAGGCCCAGAGGCCTGGCCACACTTGCTGAGGTTGGGGCTGTCACTGCGGACAAGCTGGCCACTTCCAGCAGCCTGGGCAGGAACAGCTTACCAGAAAGAAAGGTGCTGTTCTTCTGGAAATGCCTTCTTGGTCATGGGCTTGCTAGAGTGCCTCTGGGAGGTCTGGTGCATTCACGGCCTGGCCTGCTGCTCTGAGCTGCCTGCTGAGGGGGACCCGCCTGGGGGGAGGGGGGCAGAGCAGAGCGTGGGGAGGCGGGAGCAGGGCCAAGGTCTCTGCTTCTCAGCTGATACAAGACCAGTTGCATCCCATCACAGGCTTTTAGGAAGGGAATAAAACCAGCGACTATCTCTGAGACACCCACATGTATGGCACCCACTCCTGTATTCTGAGCATGCTGGGTGTCAAGGACAGCAGGAGCAGTCCCTACCTTCAGGGAACCCAATTTTCCTAACCCTGCTGGGTTTTCTTGTCCTGCCTCTTGCCCTAAATTCTCCCCTCGCAGAGTCAGGGGCTGCCCTGTCCCTCCCTGTACCCTCTGGCCTCTGGCTGCTGGGGAGGAGCCCACTTGCATTGGCTCCTGATAACCCCCGACTTCGCTGTGGCCCAGGGACTTGGTGTAGGGTGGCCGGGCTCCTCCAGCTGAGTCAGACGGTCCTTACCCAGCAGCATGTTTCTGGATCATCCGGACTTTATTTCCTGCAGGTGAAGGGGGTGTTGGTTTACCTAAGGGGTGTGCTCCGTTTCAGGCTCCGAAGCAGCTGATATTAGGGGTGCTGCGTCCGCCTCCCCTGAGTGAGGGAGGCGGCAGTGTCCACAGCGTGGAGTAGACAGGAGGTGCTGTCAGAATCTCCCGCAGAGACAGAGCTGTTTGGGCAGCTGGCAGCTTCCTCAGGATGGCGTTGAAGCCTCAGTGGCCAAGCTGGATGGGGTGGGTTCTGGGGTCTGGGTCACCTGGTGCCGGTGCCCCAGTGGTGGCAGTGGTGGCCCCTGGGGTGCAGAGGGCCCCCGGAGCGGGGAGTGGCCTGAGTCGAGCTGTAATGAGGACAGCCTCCTGGAGCTGAGGGACCAGGAGCAGGTGCTTAATTTTGTTCATGTTTAATCACAACCGTGTATCCGCATTCTTGTCGGAGTCCCCTGATAGCCTGTGGGCTCCGACTGGTTTGGGTGAACAGCCGCGGGCTTTCCTCCACGCCTGTGCAGCGAGCTCCCGATGCGGACTGGAAGTGGCTGCCTGGCTCCTAGGGTCTGATTTGGCCGGTGCTGTCGTTGTCCCTGATAAAGGCTCCCGTTTGGGGCCCCCTGCGTGTCTTCCCTTGGCGTCTATAGCTCTGTGGCCCTTGCGTCATTTTCGGGGAATTGGATCCACAGAGAGGACTGTCCTGCGGGCGGAGGAGCGTGTTCCTTGGTGTGTCTGCCGCGTGCGTGGACGGGAAGGCCCACTGCAGGGCCGAGCCTGCGCGGGTGGCCCCAGGTTGCTTTGGCCTCCGCTGCGTGGCGCCCATGACACTCAGTGCCCTCCTCCGCTGTCCCACTTGGCACGGGGTCTGGCTGACCTCTCGGACGGTTGAACTGGACGGGTTCTCAGCCCATGTCAGGGACCCATTCGCAGATCATGGAAGAGACTCTGAGGGGCTCTGGCCTCCCAGAAAAGTAAGCAAAAATAAGTCAATACCAAGAAATAAGGAAGTGAGTGCGGTGGGATAACCTTCCTGTGTTGGTGGTCAAGAGGGATGGAAAGGCCCTTGGGGACGGGGACCCCAGGCATGATGGTGGCACTGTGATTTCCAGGGGCTGCTCAGCTGCGTGCCCGTGGCATCTGCTCTGGATTCTGCCAGCCGTGGCCTCGTCTGGTCTACCTTCCTGCCCAGCCAGTTACCACTGTCCTCACCCCCAAATGCCCACGCCCACTGTGGGCACAGCCTGGGGAGTGTCGAGTGATGATGGCAGCCCCAGAGTGAGAAGACACACGTGAGCCCTCCTGGCTGCTGGCGCTGGAGCAGCTGGACCTCTGGATGGGGCTGCGGGCTGAGGCTTCTGTCCAAGGTCATTGCTGCCAGTCTCCTCCTCTCTGATCGTCTGAGCACCGCAGAGATAATTCATTTATCATTACCCAGGAGACAGGCTGCCTCTGTCCAGTGACTGCCTGCTTTCAGAGAGTGACACAGGGCAGCTAGCTGGACGCACCTCCAAAGGCATATACATGCTGCCAGCCGTGATTTATTAAAAGGTCAAAGCTCCTGCCACAGGGACCTCCCAGCTCTGGGGCAGGTAGAAATCTCCAGATCCTAGAAAGTTCTCTTTACGTTCTATTAAAGCCGACTCCTCTGTACCTTTCACCCCAGAGGGTGAATTAAATGACCGAGACTCCTTGTTGCCTTCTCTCCCCTTGGAGGACACAGCTTCCTTTCTTGTCACTGGCTCCTTTGGCTTCTTAAATTCCCCTTAAAACATGAGGCAGGTTGGACATGAGTCTCCAAATGCGTTGTTGTCCGGTTTGTAGGAGGGACTCTTACGGGGTTAGGGTGAGGAGCTCTGGGGGTCGCTCTCTCGAGATCTACTGGACACTAAGAGAGGACCTGGGATTCCTAGAGGAGCGAGAGGGTGACGTGCCCCTTTTTAATTCTAGTTCTGAGTCATTTCCTCACACATGAAATGGGAATGCAGCGCCTACCCTATCGGGCTGGAAGCGTGAGTACAGTGAGATAATGTGAGCACATTGCATCCTGAAGGCATTCACTGGGCCGAAATGGTCCCGGGCAAACCACTCAGCCTGCTAGTCAGCTCGGGGCAGTGGCTGGCTGCTCAAGGCCAGACAGTTTGACAACAACTGGGAGTGCAAAGATTCTAATTACAATGTAAACGCTTTGCTAACAGAGGTAACACCGTTATGCCTTAATAGTAACGTGAGCACTGAGCTTCCTGGCAGCCAAAGCAAGAAGAAAAACTCATCAGGTCACATAATGTATATTAGCTGATGAAAGGAAGCATTGCAGAGAAAGTGGACATGCCCTGTTTGGGCAAAGGTCCTGGGCATGTGAAAAAGAATTCACTGGACTGTCCTCCAGTCAGGACTGGCCCTGTGGGGACGTGTGCCCACCTGTGCCAGGAAGGACAAACAGGGAGGATGTAGAGGGTGAGGTCTAGCCTCAGGGTCCTGCCCCTTCAAACAGTGGTGCCAGCTCACCTGGTTCAGGTGTGTGTGTGAGGCTCCCCCATGTGTGGTCTGCAGCTTTTTCAAAAAGTTACTGCTAACTGACACCTGTAACATTCGAGAATCTTAAAGGAGATGGGGATACGACAGCAGCTCCGGACAGCAGAGGATCACTGGCTGCTCTCTCCACTGCGGCTCTTTGTCTCCCCACTTCAGGGCTCTCATGTCGCCGTCTACATCTCCTCGTTAGCTGGTTCAAAGGGTCCGTAAGCAGTCCTGTGGATGGTAGTTTGGGGCGGCACTAATCCGGGCCTCACACAAGTGTATCTGGGATGGAAAAGTGGTCCTGTCAGTCCTGGGAAGGGTGTAGAAAAGAGAAATGACGCCATCGCGTCTGACTTGATAGCACGGTTTGTGTGAGGAATGAGAGAGTTTGATGGACTTGTATTCTGACAGATTGTTCTGGTGACATGCGATGAGGACGTAGCCAGTGGCTGCGCTCCTGCCCCTCCCTGGACCATGTGGGCTCCAGCTGAGCTTTGACTTAGTGCTGGCGTGAGCCCACAGGCTGGTGATGGAACCAAATGCATCCCCGCTCTTCATGCCTTCCGGAAGAATCCTCTTGGCGAGGTCCCTGCCATGTGATGAAATCCAGGCAGGAAGCAGGTTGGTTTGTTCCACAGAAGCCAGCAGACTAGGTGGTTTTCATACACTGTTACTTGTCTGACTGCCCCTCGATGTTATTCAGCTGGATAGAGGGTTAAGTACTGAGCACGCCTTGTGTCGGTCCTCCTGTCCGTCCCAGGGTGCTCGCTGTCTTGGGAGGGAGGGGAGAGCAGGCGTTGAGAAGCACATTGCATGCCCACCATGGGTCTCCTCCCAGCCAGTGCCCCTCAGAGCTCAGGGACTGCAACAGTGTGTTTTTTAACCACGGTGTGGTGTGGCTCTTCCATTTATAGAGGCTTCTGGAATCCACAGCACAGCCCTGCTGTACAGACAGGCCCTACAGGTGCAGACTGGTTATCATCATGTGTCAGCATTGGGTACAGCGTAGTTTCACAGGTTTCCATCCTTAATACTTGACAAACTGAGGAAAAACTTAATCTCAGAAGAAGAAAGGTTTGCAGGATTTCTGACAGAATGAGATCGTTGCGTTGAGCACGCAACGGAGAGCAGTGGCTGCTCTTCCTGTCAGCTCACTGGAAACTGCTGTGGGCAGAGCCGTCTTTGGGCTTCCGTTTATTCTCGCCCATGGTGACACATGGCACAGCGAGACTACCTGCCCCACTGATATGTGCATAGCTTTTTGATGTCCCAGGTAAGAGTGAGAAACCAATAAGAAATGCAAAAATAAGGGTGCTGGTTTCTTGGAATCGATGAAAAATCTAGGAAACCTATCCAGTTTTATTTTTTTCAAGAACGTGACTAAAGCTTTTTGTCTCTTATTCTTTCTTAGGGATCTTATTTGATAACTATGTATAAATGTTAGCAATTGCATATTGATTGGTAGTTCGTAAATGAATGCTTGTAATAAAGCAGTGTTTGTGGTCTAAAGAAGGTTGGCTGGGTTTGCTTCATAAATTGATTTGACCAGCCATAGCTTAGCGACAGTTCTGTTCCCAAACGCATCCATGTGTGTGCCATGCACACAGTGGGACTTTCCTGTTTTTTTCTGTTTCTCTGATGTTGGCTGCCCCTCACCTTCCACACTCTCTCTTTGTAGGCCCACTGCAGCCCCTTTCTGATGCGCAGTTGTGGCAAGCTTTACCAAGCATTGTGATTCTCTTCTATTCCCTTAGCTAAGCCTTAAAAGAATTAACTAACATTCACGACTTGGTAGAATTATAGCCAGATTTAGCAAAGAGCTTGGGAAATGGCAGCCAGATGGCTCTGGAATCTGGATATTCACTCCTAGGAACCGAAGCAGGTTTTCTGTCGTGACGATGTTCCATGTATGTGCGTGCTCACCTTGCTGGGCCGGATGCCGCGGTTAGAGAAGTGACAGCGGGAAGCCGACAGGAGAGGGCGCGCCAGCAGTGGCGGTGTCTGGGGCAGCACTGAGCAGGTGTCCTGGGGAATAGCTGTTGCTTTATTGGCATCTGACTTGAACTTTAGAAAACAAGTTACTGTGCAGGTCAGAGCCAGTGGGCTGCCTGCCTTTGCAGCTCAGAGTTCTCAGAACGATGACAACATCGGCGACTGCTCTCTGCAGAAGACTTCAGCTAGCTCAGCATGACAGAAGGCCCTAGAGAGGCCAGGTAATGTCACTTGGACATTTCTAACAACAATTTTACCCTGTGTCTTCAAAAGGAGAGGCAAAGAAACTGGTTTATGAAGCACCTGGAGTGCGAGGAGCTCTGAAGCATATTTACATAGGTGTTTTGTGGCCATAGGATCAGGGTCAGATCTGGGTTAGAATCCCAGCACTAATTACTGCTGTGCGGCCTCAGACAGATTACTTAACCTGTCTGAGCCTCAGTGTCCTCATCTGTAAAATGGGGATTTCTATCTTGCAGGTTGTGAGGATTAAATAAGGTCATTTATGGAGAGCACCTTTGTGGTTGGAACTCTGTGAATATTGATAAATGGGACATATTATCACCAGATGTCAGGTGACCAGACTGTAGGTGTGACACCATGAAGAGATGTGGGCCCAGGACACTTACCTGGTTTTTCAAAATTGAAGGACAAACTCATGGGATTTAAGGGATGATGAGGCAGGTAGGTCTTTACACCCTTAGTGCACCTGGTAGGAAGAGACCTGGGTGACCACATCACTGCCCCAAAGTCCCAGAGCTCGGGGACTACCTCTGTCCTAGGTGAGGGAAAGTGATACCCCAGTTGTCCCCGAGCTGTTCTGAGGGTGTTTGTGTTGGGGTGTGGGGACAAGGGAGCCCTCCTCAGAAATCCCACCTTACCGTGGCACAGGCCCCTGTTACCCCGGCGAAGGAGGGCACACACAGCTGGCTTCTCATTGCCCACTGACGCCCACTCTGCACACCTGACCCACGTCACAGACTCGCAGGCAGGGCTCGGCTCCATGCAGCATCTGACAACAGGGAGCCAGCTGCCTGTCATCCCAGCTCCAGGGGAACGTGGCTCCCTCCCGTCAGAGCCCAGGCCGGCCGGTTCTGTTTCCGGGTGGTGTCAGTGTCTTAGGCCTAGACGGCCCTCCACAGGGAGCCAGCAGGTGACACTGAGGGTACCCCAAGCCTGTGAGCTCTGTGCTGCAGCGTGAAGGACCGGCAAGCAAACATACGGAAGATAGGCGCCAGGCCAGCTGGGACAAGGCGACCCTGCAGCCTCAGTGGGCGTTTCGACCCCGGAGGGGACCAAGGGGCCGTCAGTGCAGCAGTCACACCGTGCCTCGTTCCAAGCATGCCAAGCTTAAATCTGGATCTTACTCAGCTGATGGCTCAGCAGCAACCTTTCCCAGGTGCTTGGAGCCAATGATGCAGATAGAGATGAGCTCTGCATGGACAGACAGCTGGCTCTGCCCTGACCCGGAACTAAAGGAGTCGCTCTCATCCCAGCCCAACCATCACATTCCGTGCTCAGGTCACCCCTCCCAGGTGCGTTCTCTTCCTGGAGCTTGGAGCCCAGTCCATACCCGGGGCCCCCGGCAGACATGAGCTCTCTGGGACGCACTCTGGGGCCTGCTGTTGAGACCGCGTGGGGAGATGGGATCGGGCGCGTGGGCCAGGTTCAGTGTTCTGACACGGAGAGGGAACTGCTCTCATTAATTTCCCTGCAGAAATAAAACACTTGCTTTTAAAGTAGCAACCCCAAGGATATTTAAAAGTCAAGCAGCAGTAACCTTGCCAATTTTGGGGGTAAATCTTTGTTGATTAAGTGCACACAACCAATATATCTATTACTTGTGGTTAAAGGCACTTAAAATGTGAATAAGATAGTGAATCTACACCTTGGTGCATTTGAATATAAATTTCAAAAGATTCTCAGGCTCATTTGAATTCATAGTCATATTTTTAGATGAAATTTGGAGAAGTCGTTCACGGGGAATGTTACTTGTTCGTTCCCAGCGCAGCTTCGCAGTGTCTGCCTGGGAAATGAGAGGTTGTATCCGGAGCACCATTGTCCTGAATCTGTATTTTAGTTCCCTCAGCGCTTTGAGGGTGGAAGTGTGCTCATCCCCCAGCTGTGTGAGCAGAGACTGACCTGCGGGGCCTCAGGGTCCGCCTCATGTCTGAGTGCTCACTTATAAAATAGGAACAGAATGCCAAGTTCACGTCATTGTCATTTGAATTACGAGATGATGGTGTAAAGCAGTGAACTTGGGGCCCGCACACGGTTGGTGCCCCCAATGTCAGCACCCGCCTTTCTGCCCTGTGTCCTCCTTTTTGGACCATGCAGTGGACACAGGTGTGTGGAGAGGGGTCCAGACAGCAGTGGGCCGGACTCAGCCACTGTCACTGAACAAGGAAGGGCGCTGGCTCACGGCTGGGGCACCTAGAGAGTCACCCCTGTGGAATGCAGGCCCCTCAAAGCGTGAGAGACGCCGCTGTCAAATCAATCACCTCTATTAACTGAAACAGATAGGGGTGAATTGTGCAGGCACCTGGAAAATGCTGGATCTTAAATGGGACATTATGCCTGTTCTTGGGAACCTTGCAATTATTCCCTAATTGGTGATGCAAACATATGGAACAGTGACATATTTGAGACCGTCCATTAGTGGATTTCCGTAGGATGACTTCAGCACAGCGATGAAACGAGTGCTACGAGGGAAACCACTGAAAATACATGTTTATAATTGTGCTCATCAATTATTTGGTAAAGAAGAGTCTTGAAAACAGTTTCAAAATGAGATGCAGTTCACAGCCCTAGCTGTGTGCTTTGTGAAGCATGGAAAGGGCAGCTTGCAAGGGGCCCCCTAAAATAGTGGCAGTGGTTCTAGAACTGCCTCTACTGTGTGTTAGCTGCTGTGCAGAGCTTGCCCATCACCCCAGGGTGCTCCTGTGTGAGCGTCCCATGGCGTTTTACTCATTGCAGCTCTTGGAAAGCCAGAATTCTTCCAAAGCTAGAAGAAATAAATTATGAGCAAAACCAGTATTTTCTGTCACCAGCTATGAAATAGCAGCTTTTTAGCATTTTTAAAAGCAGTTATGCTCCTAGAATTTGAGACAGTATATTAAATGTATGAGATCAAGGTGAAAGTAGCAAATATTACAAGGAAAGGAACATTACTAATAAAAATGGAGAGTCCTTTATCAGAGAGCTAACTAAGGGATACGCTGAGTGCGACAAAGTAAACGGGCACCGTGAGGGTAATACAGCCTAACACTCAGGCTTCCGTGCAGAAACAGTTTGGCAGAAAAGCTCCGAGCTCCTGCTTGCTTTGCTGGTGGGACGTGGCCTGGTGTTCTCTGTCCGTCCTCCAGGGGTGCAGTCCCCTGTCTGCTCCCTCTGCCTGGCTGGCAGACAGCGCCTTCTCACTGTGTCCTCAGGTGGTGGGGAGAGGGAGGAAGCGAGCTCTCAGGTCCCTTACAAGGCTCCCATCCTGAGGGCTCCACCCTCGTGACCTCGTGACCCCCCAAAGGCCCCACCTCCTAACACCATCACCTGGGGCTCAGGGCTTCAATGTAAGTTTGGGGGCACACAAGCATGCTGTTCACAGCGCCGTCCGTGTCCATCTGCGTCTCCAACTACAGGACATGTTCTCAGTCCTGTCCCAAGGCCGTCAGTGGGGGGGAGGGGCAGTCCGTAATGAGCTGACCGCCCCATCGGTCAGACACGAACCTGGTGGAGAGCCAAGGCTGCCCAGCAGGGATGCTCACTTCGCGTCTCATTGTTGCTTATTTTCTTCAAAGTGACACCAACATCATGAACCCAACCAAAACCTCTCATCTAGCATCTTCAGTTTCATTTGGCATGAAATTGGACCCTGTCTGGACCTGAGCTGGGTGAAGATTTTTAGCAGAGCTCAAAGGCCATTCCAGCTGTTTGTGTTTTAGTTTTCATGCTGTCAAGTTTCTTTATAATTTTAATTGGTCTGATCAGTGACATTCTGGCCATGTCATCACCGACAATGACAACAAAACTTGATCGGGGGGCTGGGTTGGGAGTGTAGTTTTGCAAGGTCCTACTCGTTTAGGTGTGTCCCCAAATCTTGTTTTGCTTCTTTCTCTTCCCTGGTACGGAACTGGCCTTGTATTTACTTCTAATATGGGAAGAACATGGGCACATGGTGGGAAAGTTACACATTCTATGAAGACTGAATGTGAGACAACCGAACCATCCAGGATAGCTGCTGTATTGAAATTTGCTGTATTTCTTTCCAGTCTTTGAAAAACAGAAGCAAAAGCAAATCTGTGGTTGAGGATATACTCAACATACAATCTGTATCCTGCTGTTTTCATTTTGCATCATGTAAGCGATTAACCAAGTCATTTAAAAAACTTCACCATCTCCTTAATGATACCTAGTGACTGTTTTCATGTCTTTACAATAAATAACCACCTGGGTGCCATGAGGAGTCCTCCACCGAGATCTAGGCTCAGGGAAGCCCCCATCCCGCCTCTGCTCCCTCTCTGTTTAATGTGCATTTGACAAGTAGTTCGGCAGAGAAGGCAAGAGTCCAGACGCAGTTTATCTGGGGAGAAAGGCAACAGCGTAAACGCAAAGCCAGGCCCCGTCTCTGGCCTCCCCCCTTGATCTGTGGGCATGCAGGTTCTCCCCACAGCCCACGAGGTAGGTATTGCCGAATCCCCACTTTACAGGAAGGAAAATCAGGGCTCAGTCAGTGTGAGTAACTTCCCCAGGTTCTACCAGCTGGAAGGGGATGGAGTGCGGATGTAAATCAGATGTGTTTGGTGCAGAGCCCATGGTTTCCCACTGCACTGTTGCCAAGTGTACCAGAGACCAAAGCTACTTTTTTATTTGACGAGATTGTGGGAGATGGTGACACGCCTTTGCTGCAGGGGAACTGGGAGCTGAAACACTTGCTTAGGTGATAGGAGTGAGAGGCGCAACAAAGGAGACCTGGGAACCTGACCTTGCCGGGCTGGGAGGGCTTTCGGGTGATAATGCAGGAAGGGTAGAAGCTTCGGGGGGCTGGCCAGTGACCTGAGATCACTAAGGGCGCTGAGTGAGGTGCTCAGCTGCTGCCACGCTGACAGCCCGCCTTTCCCTATTAAGTCCTGCAAGTAAAACCTTCCCCCCCTCCTACCACCCTGGCCGTGCAGAGTAGGTGAAAGCAGTGCCTTGTCTGCTGACCCAGTAGCTCATCTTTGTTGAGAAGCTGCTCGGAGCCATTGAGGACATGTGTATGAAGAATGTCTTGTTTGCAGAGAATTTACGGCCCAGTGGAGGGGAAACATTATGTTGGGAAGGCAACCAGTGATGTTAAGCTTTGGGCCATCTTGGCGGCGCAGTGTGTGCTGGGAAGGGTTGTGGTTGCCGACCTGAGCAGTTACCGTCCTGTAGGTGAGGTTCCGGGAGAGCTCTCAGGAGGTGCTCGGAGAGAGGGAAGCAGGACGGGTGGAGCCGCCCTTCAGAAGCCCCGCAGCGAGTTCTGGAATGTCCACCACAGCACAGAGCTGTCTCTGGCCAGAGCCCAGACACTGGACACCATGGGAGATGGGCAAAGACACAGCCTCGGGGCATCTCTGGCCAGATGTCCCTCCAGAGAGGGCAGTCAAGTTCCACCCGCTGGGCCCGTGTGCCTACTGCGCTGTAAAGCTGGGTGCCGGCAGCGGGAAGTTGATCGTTCTATTACTGCTTGTGTTTTATGTTCACTCCGCATCCTGAACCTCTTTGTAGAAAGCCAGTCAGGTGCATCGGAGAGCCCGGTAAAGAAGTGCACTGTGGTGAGGAAACTACCTCTGTTTCAGCTGAGCTTCCGTGGGCGTTGGCTGATTGATTGATTGATTAATTGGTTGGTTTTCCTCCTTGCTTGAATCCTCTGAGCCCAGGGCTCTAGGAGTGAGGATGGGCTCTTGGAGAAGTCTGGTCAGAGCAGCTCCGTCTACAGAGACAGCCGTCCCGGGCTGCAGGAGTCCCCCGGCCCCCCATTACTCAGCACGGGGCACCCGCGGCACCTCTGGGAGTGGACCGAGGCCGTGCAGCCCCCAGCCCTTTGCTGACGGGTCTTGGCTCCCACGCCCGGCTCTCAGGTAGGTCATCTTGGTGTCGGCGGGATGCAGAGGGCTGTCCTCCTGGATCGGCAGGCCCAGGGTGACATCAAGTGTGAAAGGTCCCCTGGTCATCTCAGTTCTTGACTTACTGATGACCGTGAGATGGTCACTTCAGGCAGATGCCCCTGATCTCATGGCTGCCCTCGGCAGAGGTCCATCAAGGGGAGACTAATATTACTTCAGTTATGGACTTCCTGGAGGCTGAGCTGGACGCTCAGACCAGCTCCCACAACCCCAGCATTCCAGGGGCTGGAGAACCGGTGTGTTTGTGTGAAACAAAGACTAGGGAAGAGACTGTTTTTCAGGCTTGTGTTGTTGCTGGAAATTGTTAGCTGATGCACTTGTCCATAGGTGCTTGTCTCTTAGTGTGGTGCAGGGTCACAGAACGATGGAGAAGCCAAGTCACTTTGCTCTGTTTCTAGTGTTTTCTCCCTAAGTATATTTTACTTTAAATTCAGACTTTGGTTTGGCTCTAGGATGAGACCTGTTTACTAGGTGGGTGGAGAATGGGTAAGAAGGAGGAGCCCAGTCAGGTGTACGCCAGGTGGGACCACGTGTTCCAAGGGAATGTGTGTTCCTGGTGCATAAATGACATGTTCAGGTGGCATCATCAGTGACACAGCCGAGGTTTGCAAGGTTTATGAGAATGGCTTAATTTTTGTGTTTTCTTATTTTTCATTCGTATGTTGTGTTTTCCCCTTTAAAAAAAAATCACAGCTGAAAACAAAAGTAACTTGATCGTAACATGAGTTCACCACACTTCACGTCACTGGAGGCTGGGGAACTCCTGAAGGGCGTGCCCAGCTCATTTCCCCCAGGCCTGTGAGGAGTTAGCATAGAATGTTCTGGTGACAGTCGGCACGTCACCCAAATGTCCTGACAACCCTGTTGGCATTCTGGGTTTTCTCTGTGACACCACGGGCTCAGCCATGACGCTGAAAGTATCAGTTTTGTAAGATGTCAGTCCGAGACATGTTCCTGGAGGGGGTGGGACCTCAGAGACGGACAGGAGATGAGGTTCTCCTGGGTGTGGAGCAGGCCGTCCTGGCCGGGAAGCTGAGCCCCGGGCACTGCAGGGCAGATGGGCGTCACAGGTGACAGCCCAGGCCGAAGCCTCTGTTTTCTGTTGCCGTGGCTTCCTCTGACGAGCTTTCGTAAACACAGAGGGCAAGCTTGTGGATGAACGCGTCCCTTTTCCTTCTGACTTTGCTGTTTTTCAGTTTTTAATGCAGCATAAACCTGTTCTTAGAACACACGTAAGTGTGTTTATATTATTGATGAAATGCCTGCTTTGGTGTTTTGCCTTCTGCGTTCTTGTAAGTGAACAACCACCCTGAACACCTGGGCTTTTCAAATCTAGGTAAATATTTAGGCAGCAGGTTTGTAAAGGTGAGTTCAAGCTTCCAGATGATTCTGAAGGGGGCGGGGATGGTGCTAGTTGCTGACATGTATCTGAGTAGGCACATATTTATATAAAAATGATATAACATGTACTACTGCGTAATTGTGTGCTTTTATTACGTTAGGTGGGCGGCAGTGTGGTGGAGTTAAGGCTGCTGTTTTAAGATTGTTTTCATGTTACACAAATTTCTTATGTTTTTTTCCTCCGATGATGGTATTTTAATGGCTCATAGGTTTTAGTCTTTCCTGAGGCGGTGCACTAGTTGGCCAGGAGAGTTTATTTTTATCTGCTGCTTTCCAGGGCTTGTTTGTGAAATGCCGGCTTGCACTCACCGAGCAGACTGGGCCTTGTTGGAGGCCTTCCCCGGCCTCCGCCTTCCTCTGTGAGTGTGGGGCTGGCTGCCTTCCCTCAGCCTGGGGAGCAGCGCCCTGGGCTCCCAGACTGGCATCGATGGCTCAGGGACTTTCTCCTGCCACCGGGCTGATGGTAAAGAACCTGCTTTAAGCATCCAGGGAAGATTGATCTAGAGCCGCCCACAGAAGGGTAGGGTTATGTTCCCACTGTGGTGATAGTGAGGGTACCTGCCAGACAACCAGCTCGCGCGACACGGATACTAACTGGCATGAAGGGGGGCAGCCTTAGGCTCTGTGAGAGGCGTTTCCTGATCACTGGATCCAGCTCTGCCTTCTCCCAGCACCCCCCTTCCATAAGGGCTGGGAGACCCAGGCTGCCTTCCCTGGGGGTGGGGCCCTTTAACCCCCGCTGGCCGCTCCTCGGTCGGGTAGGGCACCGGTCAGCGTTATGGCTAGAAAAGTGTTCCTTTCCTAACTTTGTTACTTTCTAAAAAGAAATGACAAAGTTGTGTTGGGACAGCCCAGGTGCTTTTAAAATGTCCTGTGTGGTCTCAGAAAAGCTGTCCGGTATAGGTGTTTGCCCGTGGCTCCTGCCTACAGCACTCTGTGCCTGCGGGGGGTCAGCCGACAGGAAAGTGGGTTTCAGTGTAATGGTGAGGGGAGTTGGAGAACATGCGTGAGCAGGTGGGTTCATTTGCTGCTGTGCTGGCCCCGTGTGGAGACCAGAGCTACAAGGCCAGAGGTGGTCTGTGGGTGCCTCCCGCTCCGCAGCTTGGACCAGGAGAAAGTCCCCACGTTTGGGGGGAAACATAGCAGCAGCTTGGGGAAGGAGCCTGTCTCCTCCCTGAAGACACTGGATTCTTGAACATCTATAGAACCAAGAATCAGAATCATCCAGACCAGTGGAGAGGCTGGTCCATTTAAGACCTGCAGAGCCTGCAGTAGCCAGCCCAGCGCCCCAGCACCCCGCCAGCCGGCCTGGCTTGGGAGGAGCCTGAGGCAGAGCCGGCAGCCCTTCCCATCCTGCTGGGTGTGGAGAAGGAATCAGCTGCTCTGCCCTGGTAACTGAATCATCACACAGGAGGGCGACAGGAGCTGACAGGGCTGTCCAAGCTGAGGGGCTTCTCTCGAAAGCCAAAGCAGCCGCAAGGTATGAAATTCAGAACTTAAAGTCAGGAAGTTCCTAGACCCAGTGAAAGCGCCTGCCCTCCTTCCCTCCCGTGTGTCTTTTGGCCTGAGAGGCTGCTTGCTGATGGTTTCGGGACTGAGATCTTTGGCATAAAGGGAGTTCCTTCCAATTGCCACAGGATGACAATGTCATGGAGCCCAAGTGCTGTCGAGTCAGCTCTAACCTTTGACCCTAACCTGGAGGAAGTCTGGCCCGCTGGCCCTGGGGGGCTGCTCTCTGGCTGTTGGGCGTTTGCCTCCGAGTGCCGAGGTTCCCTTCATGGCTCAGGCTGTTCCAGGAACTTCGAGTTGTTTTTGGTGACCTTGACAGTTTTGAGGACCGCAGCTCAGACATTTTTTAGCGTCCCTTCATTTGTACTTGCTGATGTTTTTCCTCATGACTTGACTGGGCTTACGGGCTTTGGGGAGTAAGAGAGGTGACTGCCATTCTCCTCACGCCACGTCAAGGGCACACACACGATCAAAATGACATCTCTGTCGAAGTTGACCTTGATCTCCTGGCTCCAGTGTTTGCCAGTGTCCTCTGCTTTGAAATTACTCCTTCCCCCTTTTCCACGCTGTATTCTTTGGAGGGAGGTCTGTGCTCGGCCCCCACCAAGGGGCCGTGTATATGCTCCACCAGTATGCGCGGGGGCCCACAGATTTGTCTCTTCCTCACTTCTTTATTCAATAATTTCTTTTATACTTTGGGTTATAATCTAATACTCTACTTTTTGCTCATAAAATTCCAGCTTTGGTCACTGGGAGCTCTTCCAGTTGGCTTGTGTATCTCTTTGAATTCTCTCTTCATTGTGGGTTTTGTTTTTTGTTTTGAGCACTTCCTTACTGTCTGACACTGTAAGGTGTGGTAAGGTCTTTGTGTAGTTCCTGCCCCAGTCTTAGAATTAGCCATTTCTCCAAGCAGCTCTAGTTTGTTTCATTCGAGAAGGGTATTAGAAACCAAGATCTGAGCACCAGGCATGCTCCTTGCCACTGGAGTGTCATTGCTCTAGATGTCTCAGCTGACAGCAAGGAGACGTGTGTGTACCTGCTGACAGGTTACAGGTGTTTCTGATGTGACCGTCTGTATCTGCCAGCTGAGCATGAGTTTCTGGGTGTCTCCACGTCTAGGCCGTTCTGGTCTCCACAGTGAGGAGCCTGCTCCCACCACCGCTCATCCATTTGCAGAATTGCTCCCTTTCAGTCTGCAGGTGCAGCAGTGTCAGAATCCTTGGTCCATACTCCTTGGGGAACAACTCCATGACTAGAGTACTAGGTGTAGTTTCTTTTGCCTCTAGTGCCTCAGGCTCTCCTAATTTCCAAACTTACTTGGGTCAGCCTCTTCCCACCCCCTTGAGTGGGGTGGTTTCCCACACGTAACACAGCTGGGCTCTGTGTCAGCCTTCATTCCCTCCTGGGTTCCCCGTCTCCCTGTTGATTTCCACCAAAGGGAGAAGCAAAAAATGCAGGGTCACACAATTGCAAATCTATGAAGTATTCCCTCAGAGAACAGGCCCTGTGCCCCAGCACAAAGCACAACCACCTGACTAGCATGTCCTCGCTGCTCGGGGAAATGGCGGCCCTGAGATCGTCCTAGGAGGTTGGCATCAGCAATTGAAGATTTGCAAATGCTTTTCCTCAGTGGTTTCTGGGGATCAGGATTCTGCATTTCCCTTGTGTTTGTCTTCTGTTTTTTATCTAAGGCCTGTAGGAGACCTTGAATAAATGTTTGCTGAGTGAAATTAGAATGTAAGATGCACCTAATTGCTCACGGCACTCCGCTGGGCGTGGAGCAAAGCGCATGCACATCGCCCATCATTTCTCCTGTGCAAACGTTTAGACACATCTGCTCGTGTGTCACCTTCAGTTCCCCACCGTGTGTGGCCACCCAGGGCTGCAGGCCGACCTGCCGACACCGAAGGACAGGGTGCATCTTGTCACCCTCACTGCGTGCTGCCCTCGAGGTCAGCTCTGCTGCTGGATACCGGCCGGCGTGTCTCCGTTTCCTATGGTGCGTTCTCAGCAGAGCCCCTGGCATAGACATCAACGAGGCCGTGGAAACTAGAAGGAAAAGATGCTTGGAGAGTGGACTTCCACGCTCATGCGCTCTTCTGGTCATGCTCTCTGCAACTTGACTGAACCCTGGGTCTGTGTTCCTTGATCTTTTAACTCTGCTTCATGGAAAGGAAAGAGATGGGCCTGAACTGCATCACGGAATTGACTCCCGCAATGTTGCTGCACTACCCCTGAGGTGGTGACTGTGCTTGGGGACACAGAGCACGTGTGTGTTTGTCAGCTGTCCTGCTTCCCTCTCTGGAGGAGTCGCCTGGGCCTGCATCCCAGGAGCAAAGTGTGGTGACGAAAGCGCTGTGAGCAAGGAGAGAAGGTTCATAGGGGTACGGGCTGCAGTCATTTACCGAAGACCCTAGGAGCCAGCCCTGGACACGGCCATGGAGGGGAAAGGTGTGCTAGTCACCGCGGCCCCCAACAACAGCTGCCTGCCCCGGAGCCTCCCCCATGTTGCTAGTGCGAACTCTCAATCTCTCTCGCTCTCGCTCCCTTTCTCTCTCTCCCCCTTCCTCCCTCCCTCCTCCTCCCCTCCCCTGTCCCCTCCCTCCCTCCTTCTCTCTACCCCCTCCTTTACTCCCCCTCCCTCCCCCTTACCTTTTGTCTTTAGAGACTCATCTCCCCTCCCAGTACCATTTTTACCTCCAAAATCCACACCCCCCTGGAGCTCACCTGAGCTTCCTTGCCATTGTGCTTGGTGTCTGAATGCCCCCCTGGATGGAGCATCAGCCCTCGGTTTCTCTGGTGTGCTGAGCTGTGTCACTGGAAGCTGTAGCTCCGGTTAGCAGATGCAGGGCTAGCGATACCTTTTCCTTGAGGTTCGGAGGTTAGGGAAGGTTTCGAGGTCACCGGGGCATCTTTCCTCGCCCTGCTTCTCCTCCCCTCTGTGCTCGTCTCTCTGGCTCGTCTGTTTCCTCGTCTCGCTGCTCAGCTCTGGCAGGTGCAGGAACCACACGTTTTCTAATTAAATGTGCTTTTGTTTGTAACTTAGGGTTTTTTCTCTTAATTACTATATTTTTTAACTTGAGGAGACTGTGGCCAGTCTTGTAGCAAGAATGACTCGGCCACTGCCGAGTGCCCCGTTGCACATGAGTACATGTCATACTTCTGGAGAAAGATCAGCGTGGGGACTGGCCCGCAGAGGGTTCTGCGAGGGGCATGAACACAGAGCTTTTAGCTCATGTGGGCGGTTCAGGGTGTGTGTCCAAACCCATGGCTGTGTCTGAGGCTTCCTTCTGCCAGAAGTGCCTGTCAGCGTATTGCATTTTATTTATTTATATGTTTTTGACTCCCTAATGGTTCAGACTTAGGCCCCAGTGATGCAGGGGAGGGGAGCACCATGTCCCCCAGTGACAGGACAGTGACACTCCTCCTGCAGGCTTCAGGTTGTTTCGATCTTGTTAGGCCTTGGAGCTGTCCCCCAGCCCGCTGAGGCCAGGAGGGGCGACATTCAATCCTGTCACAAACGAGAAGCTGAGGTTTCAAGGCAACTCATTATATGTTGGGGAGAGGCAAATTTTTTTTTTTTTTAAGATTTTATTGGGGAAGGGGAACAGGACTTTATTGGGGAACAGTGTGTACTTCTTCCAGGTCTTTTTTCCAAGTCAACTTGTTGTCCTTTCAGTCTTAGTTGTGGAGGGCGCAGCTCAGCTCCAGGTCCAGTTGCCATTGCTAGTTGCAGGGGGCACAGCCCACCATCCCTTGTGGGAGTCGAACGGGCAACCTTGTGGTTGAGAGGACGCGCTCCAACCAACTGAGCCATCCGGGAGCTCAGCGGATGCTGTGTTCAATCTTAGTTGCAGGGGGCGGAGCCCACCATCCTTTGGGGGACTCTCGAGGCGTTGAACCAGCAACCTTGTGGTTGAGAGTCCACTGGCCCATGTGGGAATCGAACCGGCAGCCTTCGGAGTTAGGAGCACGGAGCTCTAACCGCCTGAGCCACCGGGCCGGCCCGAGAGGCAATTTCTGTAAAGACTTTCTAAAGGTTTACACAGGCACCTTTTAAACATCTGAAATTCTTTTTGGAGGAATTTATCCTAAGGGAAAAATACCAGAGATAGCCCCAATGACTTATAATCAAGATTGCTGATTATAGCATTATTTTTAATGGGGAAGATTGTAGACAATGTAAAGTTACTTCAAGAGGGGATTTGGTGAGTAGATTGTGTATAGAATTATTATGCAGTGATTAAAATTCATGATGGTGAGAAATGCTAAGGACGGGATTCTTTATGAAATATTATAAATAAAAAGTGCAGGTTATAAAAACATGTACAGCATGATTCTAGCTCTTCTAAATACGCAAAGAAACATGACTGGAAGCCAAAATATTAATAGGAATGTTATCTCTGGGTGATGAGGTAACTGTCATTTTATTCCTTATGATTTTCTGCATTTCGTTAATTTTCTAGACTTTTAAAATATGAAAAGTCCCCAATAACGTTTTAAGTAAACAAGTGCAGACAGAACATGTAGTTTGACAATATCTAGAACCTTCTATTCTTAAGGGCAAGAGCTCTTTCCAGTGCTCCAGGTAGAACTTTCAGTGTTTAGTGCTATTATTTCTAAGTTTTCTCATTGCTTCTGTTGTCTCTTCCTAAAGCTTACAGCTTTGCTTCTTACAAGAGTAGCCGTTGTCAGAGGTGAGAAACCCAGCAGTTGTGAGCAAATCTGTTTTTCTCCAGGGTTCCTCTTCCCAGACTTGGGATGGGAGGATTTAAAAGAATGAACCTCACCCTTGGGTGGTGGGGTTGGGAACAGGATTCCCAGCAGAAGACAGGCTGTGCTGACACTGAATTGGCCCATTCAGCTCGTCCTGGCTGGTGCAGTCGTACATGGGTTGCATGAGCTGTGGGCACTGTCTGCTGATACTCGGAAGAGCACATGGTTCTCAGATGGGGAGACGGTGTGAAGCGGTGTGTTGTCTGCCTGGCTGTAACAGGGCAGGAAAGGATTTGAGAGGAGCTGAAACTAAACCAGAAGTGATTATAAAGGAAACAGTTTCTTTTAGGAGGAAACAGTGATGATTTCCCCCATGTGGCCTCACTAAGTGGGCTGTTTACGTGCACAAAGGTGACATGGTTCAAGAATTATGAAAAGAGTAGAAATAGGAAAACATCAGATTAAACAAATTTGGTACAATTCTCATTACAAGACGAACTCCCAGAATCCTTAGCACCTAAGGACTTTGACCTTCCAAGAGAGGTGTGGAATGTTCCAGATGCACTTGGCCCAGAGCCTCTCACCACACTGTGAACCCATGTGGGGAACCTGCCTGACGGGCTGTGTTGGGAATGGGGTCCCGGGAGCACCGGCTTTCTTGGAGCTTGTGAGAGAAGCAGAGGCTCGGGCCCCACCCCACATCTGCTAAGTCAGAACTTGAGTGGGCCCAGCAACCCACGTTTCAGCCGTCCTTCGGGTGCTTAGGGCTGAACCCCGAGGCAGGGAGACTTTCGCAGGTCGCACTCACCTTCCCTGTGAGTCCCTGGTCTAGCCGGCTGTACCCCAGTGAAGTAGCGCGTGGGGAAGGGTTGCCTTTCAGTTATTTTGCACACACCGTCGGTAGGATGCCACTTTGCACTTCTGAAGGCTTGTTCCGCGGCAGCTCCCATTTCTCAGATGTTGTTGCCCCCCAGTCCTTTCTGAAGGACACTTATTCACATGCCACAGGGTCACCGCTTTATGGTCAGTTGGCCTTGGACTGTGATTCCAATTGCTCCTGTTTGTCCCCGTCCTTTGGTTGTGTCCAGAGTGGCACAGGCACGATGGTGCTAACAGGTAACGCGTTAAAGAGGAAGATCAAACGGTTGTTTCAAAATCACCTCAGACTCCTCCTAAAATTTATCAGTCTCATCCTCGGAAAGAGGGAAACTCCAGTCATAGTTTCTCAGCCATTTTTTAAAAAAATAGCTATAATTTACATTTGCTCTTTTTTTTTAATTTTATTGGGGAATATTGGAGAACAGTGTGTGTCTCCAGGGCCCATCAGCTCCAAGTCATCCTTCAATCTAGTTGTGGAGGGCGCAGCTCAGCTCCAAGTCCAGTCGCCATTTATCAATCTTTAGTTGCAGGGGCTCAGCCCACCATCCCATGTGGGAATTGAACTGGCAACCTTGTTGCTCAGAGCTCGCGCTCTAACCACATGAGCCGTCCACCCGTCCCTCTCAGCCATTCTTGACGCACAGACCCTGTGATAGTCAGGAGCACGTGTGTCCTCCCTCTGCCCCTCCTTCCTGTTCCTGGCCGCAGTGCAGGCCGCCGTCTACTCTGGGCAGGCACGTAGTCGGTGTCAGGCACAGAATGTGTGAGAAGAACCCACAGGCTCTATTCTGGTGACGGTGCTGACAGAGCCCCATGCGTCTGGCCTCCTCGGGGGCTCTGCCAAAGAGCTGTCTGCAGAGATGGCCCATTCACGCCCCTCGGCTTCTCACCGGAAGGTCCCCTGGGGCAGATGCCTCTCCCTGTTGCCGGAAGGGACAGGATGTATGGGAGCACGTGTCCTCCCAATGGAGAAGCCGGTCCTCTCACTGACCCAAGCCTGGGGCCTGATGATCTGGCTTCCAGATGAGCCAGCATCATGTCGTGGAAAAGCAAACGCAAAGAGCCCTGTGTGGGGGCTGGGGAACGGGCCGCGGCCTCGGCCTCTGATGAATGGACGCGGTCCTCCTCTTTGCGGCTCTGACTCATTTTTGTTTTCTGTTTCCCTTGCAGGCTGCTTATTGGACGAAGGCCTTTGCAGACCGTCCGAGACCTGTGTGAACGGTGAGTGTGCGTTCTGGGCATACCTTATCTCGCCAAACAAGGCGACCCCAAGGACGGGGTCACCGTGCCAGCCAAGGCTCGGGGTGATGTTCATGCCATTTGATGCATGAGCAGAGCCCGGGAGCTGAAGCTTCTCTGGATGTTATTACAAGGGAGAAAGTGGGAAGTTAGTGGGAATGAAGCAGACCTTCATATGCGTGTACGTGTGTCTGCGTCGTATCCCAGTCTTTTAAGATGATTCATGAGAAGCTTTACGACAGTGGGTGGTGGAAGCCAGAGCCCTGCCGATGAGCAGACGAGATGCCATCTAGAGGGCCATCTGCCTGCCGTCACCCCTCAGCACTGATCCTTCCCTCGCTGACCTGCCCCGAAGCTTTCCTCACTTTGTCACACTCTGCTCGTTTCTGCTGTCTGCCAGTAGGCAAGCCTTTCATCCTTTGGACCTGTTTTCCTCTCTTAGTAGGCGGAGAGGAAACGTTTGGTGCTTTGTGTTTTCGGGTAGGGCTCAAAACCCACAAGGCAAGGTGGAAGGCCCTGGAGCCAGGAGTCCTCCCAGCGGTGGGGCTCTGGAAGGGGTGGGGACACACGCCGCCTGCCTCGTGGTTCTCAGAAGGGACACATGTGCTCAGAGAGAAGGGCTGCCTCCTGGAAGCCTCTTAGGGACAGGCAGTGGAATGATGGGTGCCGGGGACCCGTGGGACCGTTTATTTGGGAAGATGAGGGAGCTCTGGGGATGGTGGAGGTGATGGCGGCATCGCCGTGTGGATGCGTCTGACGCCACTCCTGCACATCGGGAGCAAAAGGCAAAGAATTCGGTAGGAAGGCAGGCAAGGATGTGAATGGTGATTTTGAGAAGAGGAAATGAAAATGGCCCATGTATCACAACAAAGTCCATTTGTCCCAAACACTAATTAACTAGGGGCTATGGTTAGAAACCACACCATCTGATTGCCAAATGTGACGAAGGTGAGTGACACCCAGTGCTGGTGAGACCTCAGGGAAATGAGCACCGACGTGCATTGCTGCTAAGTGTGTGAGTGTAACCGTCTTTATAACTGTGATCTGGTACCTATGGAATGAAAAGCATATGATAGTTTATTTTGGGGAGTCACATGTATACAAGCAAAGGGGTACAACAGCATTTATAGTGGCAGAAACTAACACCAAAGTTCGCCGCTATGAGAATGGTTTCATAAATTATGGTGGCCCTCTAGTATGGAATATCATGCAGCTACTTAAAAATGAGTTGAATGTCCATTTCTTGACCAGGAAGATGTCTGCTATGTGATACATAGGACAAGTAAGTTGCAGAGCGGTGGTTATAATGTGATTCTATTTTCTGGGAAATCCTGTAGATGTACATGTGCTTCCCTCCCTGTGTGACCAGGAAGAAGATGTAAAATGACACTGGCATCTTTTTGGGGCAGTTTGGAGAGGTGTATATGGGGGCATTATTACCTTTTGTTTCAATATCTTGGCATTGCTTCGTTTATTAAAGCAATCGCATGTTACTTTTGTAATAGAACTAATCTAATGAAGACATGTCAGTTTGCTGAGCCGATTCTGACAGGCAGGTTGGTTAAAGCCTGCTGCCTCGGGCCCTGACCAGGACTCCAGCCAAACCCACAGCCCCACACAGCGGGCGGCCATCGGGGAACCATGGACCCCTATTCTGGCCACAGATGGAGGCTTTGTGCTGGAAATGTCCTGGGCATCTGAGGTGGGTAGGTAGGTGGATGGATGGACCTGGAAGGTGGTCTCCGGGTGGGGTTAGCACTCAGCAAAACCCTGGGCACAAAACAGCCCAGGGGGGTCCAGTGATGGACACCCTTGGGGGCCAGGAGGGGAGGGAGGGAGAGCTGGGGCTTGGGGAGGGTCGGCACTCGTCCCTGCAGCATGGCTTCTCCAGGCTGGTAAACAGCCTCACGGCGCAGCTAGAGCCTCAGTAGGCCTGGCTGGGTTTGGGGGTCACTGAGGCCAAACCTGGGAGAGGCCCCCTGGGTTGGGGTCTCAGGCTGAGTCCTATGTGTGGCCTCGTTCTTGTGTGGGCCCTTGTGGGGCCGGGAGCTCCGTGTGGCTGCTGGTCCTCAGCTGGCGCAGGCTCCTGAGCCCCCAACATGGGAAGGAGCCACTGTCCCCCCTCCGCCCTTCCCCTCTCTCCTCCCTTCCACTCTTCTTCCCTCCCTTTCTTTCTAAAGCTTTGTGGAGCTCTGAGGGAGGAAGCAGACCAAATCAATATTTTTATTGGAAGTTCTCAGAACAGTTCTTTTTTGCATTTTCATTTTGTGTTTCGTGATCACAAGCTGGGTCTGTCCACTGCTGGTTGTGACCTGCTGGAGCCCCCAGCACACTGTGGCAGATTTCATAAACAAAGCTGTTTTGTTTGTTGCACTGGAAAAAATAGAATAATAAGCTTTAACGGGACAAGTGGGAGACTGAAAAAGTCCAGTCAGTTTGAAAAAGAGATTAGGCAGCAGCTGTACAATCTGCCACATGAGTCGTGAGCCCGTGGAGAGCGTGTGGGCTGGACACTGAGGCCGCTGGGCCCCGGGGAGACCTGGCTGTGCTGGATCCGCCGGGAGCCAGGTCGGGCCCTGCAGGCGTCAGGCTGATTGCAGGGAGCTCCATGCTGCTGCGTGGCCGGGCCTTGCACTTTCAGCGCTTTGTCTCAATGCCCCTGTTTTGGTGATAACAGCGGCCTGTGGGGTTGTTTACTTGGCAGTGACGTCCTGCTTGGTTTCTAGGCTCCAGAGGAGCTCGTCTGTAGCAGTTTTGTCTGGATTCCTCACAAGTTCATGGTGTTGTACATCCGGGTCAAGGTGTTCAGGGGCGCGGCAGGGCGTAGAGGCCCGGTCTGCGGGGTGTGAGCTTCACACGTGAGGCCCATCCCCTCGCCGTCTTGGGCAATCCCGGAGCAACTTTTGGGAGTTAATATGAGCGTTGGCGTATCGCTCTTTGCTGGAGGCTGGTGAGTTTCTTGTGCAGAGGCTCGGTGTTGTGGAAACATGACTAAGACCCGTCCATTCATCCTTTTATCCACTCACTCAACAAACACTTTCCCACTGAAGGGCCTGGCTGCCCTTTGTCTGAGGTCAGAGAAGGAAGTCCTTCCGGGGAGCAGCTTCCCCTGTGTCCTCAGTGCTTGATGGTTGGTACTCGGCCCTTTCCTGGGCCAAGGGGCTGGTGCATGAACCCTGGTGCAAACAGATTAGTCTGGAGTCAGGAGACAGGGGCCAGTCTGAGCTCTGCCACCAACTGTTCTCTTGACCTTCTATTCACATCACTTCTCCATTGAAGGCACCAGATTTCTCCCCTGTAAAATGAGGAGTTTGGCCTCATCAGTGGTTCCCAACCATGGCTGCCCATTAGAAACATCTGGAAGCTTTTAAACAATACTGGTGTCTAGCTGTTGCCTGGCAGAGTTGAGTCAGAACCTTGGCGGTGACCTGGCTTCAGCTTTTTTCTCTTTGTTCCTTCTTTTTTTTTAAAGCTCTGTGAAGTGACTCTAGTGTGCAGTCAGAGTTGAGAACCATTGGGCAGACCATCTCTGAGTAACCTTCCAGCCCCCCAAATTCCAAGACATCTGTACTGACATGCCAGCTGTGCTTTGTGCAACAAAGCCAAAGGCATGGGGTGGGAGTCAGTCCCCTCATTATTACTTCCATGGTTTGTTAGCAGGAAATCATTAGCATGAATGATATTTCTCTGTGGACATGCAAATGACAACTTTGCCATTTCAGAAATTGAGATTGTAATGCAAAATTGTCTTAAGTCAATAACCCTGGTCTGATTGAGTGACAGCATTCCGTGTTTCCTTATTGAGGATGTTAGGCCAGGGCACAGGAAGACTGAAAATGCCACAGTTTATTTCTAACATTTGGGTGGCGTTTTACAATTTATGGGAGATTTCATGTGCTTTATTCCACTTGAGCCACAAAAGCCTGGTTGCAGCCTAGACCGGCTGCTTGGAAGGCTATTATTTTGTCCGGGAGAAACAGGATCGGGGCCGGGAATGTGAGCAGTTGGCCGAAACGGAACACGGAACATGACCCGACCCGACCCAACAACAAGGCCAGATCTGGGGCCCTGGGTCTTTTGCAACACGGTCACCCCATTTCTGGAGGGCAGAGGCTTCAACATAAGCCGTGTAAGGTCCTGAGGAGGTGAATTCTGTGGTCGTGGATGTCTTTTCTGTCACTGCACAGAATCGTTAAACACCAGGGAGACCATGGGCCAAGAGGGAGGGCATCTGGTTTCAAGGCCTGCAAGTGTGTCCCCAGGATAAGCAGTCAGCACATGTGACCACACGCGTGACCGTGGGCTCTCCAGCTGTAGGCTCAGGTCAGAGACCATGTGCCCACGTCCAGCTCATTCCCGGCCTGCAAATACAGGGATACAAATGGATAAAATTACTTGTTACTTAGTTATTCCTTAATAAGTTATGGTTCCAAAACAAAATTATTTACTCCTTAAGCTATCAAGCTAAGATGTAAGAACCATTGTGGTCACAGAGATAAACACTCAGTTTCCATGTTTTGCTTCGGTTTCCTCCCAGATTTACCTGTTTATCTCCCTTCTCGTAGTTTTACCCTAATTAGAGGCACCGTCTCCTCTGTAACCTTCGCTGTTTACTCACATCTGTCACCTCTGATCACAGTTCTGTCGTGACTTTTCAGTGGCTGGTCACAGCTGCATCTGTTTATAAGTGGGGAATTGTCTGTGTTCTTACTCGTGGTTCTGTGTGTGACCTCCCCACATGTGCATCTCGGATGCCCAGAAGGGGGGGTGCAGGGGCCGGGTCTGCTGTCTCTGCAGCATATGCTTCTGCATTGGCGCTGGGCCCACTTGAGGGGTAGCTCCTGTTCACCTCTGTCATCAGGCGTTGGCTCAGCTTGCTGGCGTCCAGCTAGCACTTGAGTGGCTTTTACAAACTGCCCGGCCGTCCGCAGGCACCTCCCCGGCTTCGTCTCGGCTGAACAGCGGTGCCCGGGGGTCCAGTGGGCACTGGGTCTCGGGCTGGCTGCATACTTTCCAGTCTTAGAAAATGTGGAAATAGTCTCTGCGTCAGGGCAGCACAGTACACGTTGTTCCTGATCCGTGCATCCCGCTGCTTCCCTTGACGGTGTTCATCCATTTACGTATTCCTGTCTTTTCTCCTCCAACCTGAATACGAGTGCCCTGGGGTCCCTTCCCCCACTGCGCCCACCTCCTCTCGCTGCAGCCCTCACCTTCCTTCCCGATGGGCTTCTCAGCGACACTGGCCACTCCACACGCCCGTCCCCAACCCTCACCGCCTTGCCTTATCCGTGGCATCTGTCACCAGTCTGGGCGTCACTCACACTGTGTGGCTTACGGTCTGTCTGTCCCCGGACGGTGAGCTGCAGGGACAGAGGTCTCGACTGTCGTGCTCCCTGATGCTTCCAGGTGTTTCCAACGGCACCCACCACAGAGCTGGTGCCAAGCACACGCCAGTGCAACGATTAGTATTTACTGTGTGTTTATAAGACATGTTGTTCACAACATTCCCGCAATTAATTTGATCAAAGTAATGCATATGTGTGGTGGTCAGCAGTTAGTTGACAGGAGGTATAATAAAAAGCAGCAGACCCCGGCTTCCCCCTGCCCCGGTAGCACTGCCTGGCTGTTCTCATTGAGATCTTGGGGTGATGCCTCCATTTATTCACAAGGCACGCTTCCGCCATGTCTTATTATAGGTCCTGGTCCCTCTCTGCCCTGCCCCCACTGAGGCAGCCACGGCTTCATCATTGTCTCCATAAGGCAAGGACACTCCCTTTCCCATCTCTCCCACCCATGTTCCAGGCTTTGTCAGCCCAATTTGTATTTCCACTGTTAAGAGCATACTATTTGTTCTGTAACCATGGTTACAGGTTGATCCTAAGCGGGTTTCTGATATTCTGGCTGTGCCAGGCCTTGTCCAGTTCCGATAGGCTCCTGTTTCTACCTCCCAGCTGCCCCGAGTCGTGTCCTTTTGCACATGTGTATTTGGGCCACTCGTTTCTTAGGAGGTTTTTGTCTATGTTTCCTAAGCTTCTGGCCACTTTCCCCTGGTGTCCTTATCCTCGTGCCTTCTAGACCTCACTCACACCATCTCTTTATCGAGTCCCCACTCCCAGAGAGTTTCTTCTCAGAATCTGGGGGGTCACGTGGGCCTCCTTCACAGTGGACATTGGGTGGGCTCTGCATGGTCTGTGAGCGGGAGGCTGCAGTGACAGGGCTGTGGCCATGATGACGCTGCCAAGAGCTGGGGTAGCGACCTGGGGCCCTGGCTTCCTTGTGCTGCACGTGGAGCTGACCACAGAGCTCAGATCGCGGCACCAGGGCGGGACCCGCTGCCCCGGGTCAGGAAGTGCAACCAGGCAGAGTTGCTGGTCAGCTGTGCCATAGCCAGGGTGTGCTCAGAGGCCAGTCTTGTCCCAGGAAGTGAGGCCAGAATGTCCCTCGCTGTGCAGCTCAAAGAGTCTCAGCTGAGCGGCAGGCCTGGGCCTTAAAACATCTGCAGCCTCACAGGGCTTTGCAGCAAGCCGAGTCCTGCACCAGCCCTTGGGCCATTGCAGGGGTGTAGAAGAGCTCCAGGAATTCCTGGAAGGACTGCGTCTCTGGTTGGGGTCAGCGGGCGTTGGACAGGAGCGAGCCTGTGAGCTGGGGCTGGGAGGGTGGCGCTTCCCCGTGGGCACGCGAACACAGGCTGTCGGGGGAGGCAAGAGGGTGCGTGTGGGCTGCAAGTACTTCTCACAAAGTGGAGATGATGCCAGAGGGAAAAGGAACTCCCACCTGAGAATGCAGGAAATTCCAGTTTTCAGTTCTCCCCGATCCCTAGGGGCTCATGGATGGGGCTTCTTGTTGTCAGTAGGACAAGTGGGCGGGTTTGGGGACAGGCGACCAGATTGGAATCAGGCTGCGGGGTGTAAGACCAAGTCATAGAGGCCCTGAGCTCCTGCCACCCCAGCTGTAGCTG